>NC_140990.1:147664799-147903746 GCF_052327205.1 Somniosus microcephalus | reverse complement strand
GGGAAGCGAGCGAGCGCGACCGGGGGGGGGGGGGAAGCGAGCGACCGGGGGGGGAAAGAGAGCGAGCGACCGGGGGGGGGGGGGGGGAGAGAGAGCGAGCGACCGGGGGGGGGGGGGGGGAAAGAGAGCGAGCGACCGGGGGGGGGGGGGGGGAAGCGAGCGAGCGACCGGGGGGGGGGGGAAGCGAGAGAGCGACCGGGGGGGGGGGGGGAGAAGCGAGAGAGCGACCGGGGGGGGGGGGGAAGCGAGAGAGCGACCGGGGGGGGGGGGGAAAAGAGAGCGAGCGACCGGGGGGGGAAAGAGAGCGAGCGACCGGGGGGGGGAAAGAGAGCGAGCGACCGGGGGGGGAAAGAGAGCGAGCGACCGGGGGGGGGAAAGAGAGCGGGCGACCGGGGGGGGGAAAGAGAGCGAGCGACCGGGGGGGGAAAGAGAGCGAGCGACCGGGGGGGTGAAAGAGAGCGAGCGACCGGGGGGGTGAAAGAGAGCGAGCGACCGGGGGGGAAAGAGAGCGAGCGACCGGGGGGGGGAAAGAGAGCGAGCGACCGGGGGGGAAAGAGAGCGAGCGACCGGGGGGGGAAAGAGAGCGAGCGACCGGGGGGGAAAGAGAGCGAGCGACCGGGGGGGAAAGAGAGCGAGCGACCGGGGGGGGAAAGAGAGCGAGCGACCGGGGGGGGAAAGAGAGCGAGCGACCGGGGGGGGAAAGAGAGCGAGCGACCGGGGGGGGGAAAGAGAGCGAGCGACCGGGGGGGGAAAGAGAGCGAGCGACCGGGGGGGGAAAGAGAGCGAGCGACCGGGGGGGGAAAGAGAGCGAGCGACCGGGGGGGGAAAGAGAGCGAGCGACCGGGGGGGAAAGAGAGCGAGCGACCGGGGGGGGGGAAAGAGAGCGAGCGACCGGGGGGGGAAGAGAGCGAGCGACCGGGGGGGGGGAAGAGAGCGAGCGACCGGGGGGGGGAAGAGAGCGAGCGACCGGGGGGGGGGAAGAGAGCGAGCGACTGGGGGGGGGGAAAGAGAGCGAGCGACTGGGGGGGGGAAGAGAGCGAGCGACTGGGGGGGAAGAGAGCGAGCGACTGGGGGGGGGGGGGGGGGGAAGAGAGCGAGCGACTGGGGGGGAAGAGAGCGAGCGACTGGGGGGGGGGGAGAGAAAGAGAGAGAGCGCGAGCAACTGGGGGGGGGGGGGGGGAGAGAAAGACAGAGCAAGCGACTGCGGGGGAAGAGAGAGCGAGAGCGACTGGGGAAGAGAGAGAGAGAGAGAGCGCGCCTGGGGGGGGGAAGAGAGAGAGAGAGAGCGATGGGGGGGGGGGGGAAGAGAGAGAGAGAGCGACTGGGGGGGGGGGGGGAAAAGAGAGAGAGAGAGAGCGAGAGAGCGACTGGGGGGGAAAGAGAGAGAGAGAGAGAGAGAGAGCGCGACTGGGGGGGGGGGGGAGAAGAGAGAGAGAGAGCGACGGGGGGGGCGGAGAGAGAGAGAGAGAGCGACTGGGGGGTAGAGAGAGAGAGAGAGAGAGCGACTGGGGAGGAAGAGAGAGAGAGCGACTGGGGGAAGAGAGAGAGAGAGCTTCTGGGGGGGGGGAAAGAGAGAGAGAGAGAGAGAGCGACTGGGGTGGGGAAGAGAGAGGGAGAGCGACTTGGGGGGGGGGGGGGGAAGAGAGAGAGCGATGGGGAAGAGGGAGAAAGCCACTGGGGGCAGAGAGAGAGTGACTGGATGGGGACGGGGGGGGGTGAGTGGAGGGGGAAGTGCGAGGGGGGAAGGGGAGGAGTGGGGAGTGGAGGGGGAGTGGGGGAAGGTGGGAGGAGGGAAGGGGAAGGGGGGGGAAGAGAGAGAGCGAGCGCCACTGGGGGGGTGATGAGTGAGGGAGAGAGAGAGAGCGAGCGACTGGGGGGAAGAGAGAGAGAGAGAGAGAGACACCGACTGCGGGGGAAGAGAGAGTGAGAGCGACTTGGGGGGGGGGAAGAGAGAGTGAGAGCGACTGGGGGGGGAAGAGTGTGAGAGAGCGACTGGGGGGGGGAAGAGAGAGAGAGTGACTGGGGGGGGGGGGTTGAGTGGAGGGGGATGGGGGAGTGGAGGGGGGAGAGGGAGTGGGGGAAGGGGGAGGAGTGGGTGGAAGGGGAAGGGAGGAGTGGTGAGGGGGAGGGGGGAAGGAGGGAGAGGGAGGGAGGAGGGGAAAGGGGGAGGGGGTTTTGGAGGGGGTTGGGGGGTGGAAAGGGAGGGGGGGGGGGGGAGATAAACTTAAAGTATAGGAAACTTTGTGCTATCCGGCACCCACGGGACCGAGCTGCTGCCTTGCCTCAAGTACTCTCCAGAGTTAATGTTGAGAGATACGGAGATTCTTAGCTCTGTATTTAACAACAAACACTGTTGCTTAGCAACAGTTTCTAAACACTCAGGTGTGGCCCTAAAGCTCTGTAGCTGAAGCTGTTGCTATAGCTACAGACCTTGCACAGCTTGACTGTTCAAAAAAACCAAAAAATAATAAAAACAGCTGCTGATTTTTGCCGGTGGCTCCAGATTGCCGGATAGCTCACCTCCGGATAGCACCAAGTTTCCTGTACTTATAAAACATTTTTGGTAAATAGAAACATAGAAGCAGGAGTAGGCCATTCGGCCCTTCGAGCCTGCTCCGCCATTCAACGAGATCATGGCTGATCATCCAAACCCTCGCACCTGGTCCCTACACCGACAGCCATCCCACCCAAGCCCTATCCCCGTAACCCCACGTATTTAATCCCGCCTAACACTAAGGGCCAATTTTTATCATGGCCAATCAACCTAACCCGCACATCTTTGGACTGTGGGAGGAAACCGGAGCACCCGGAGGAAACCCACGCAAACACAGGGAGAATGTGTAAACTCCACACAGACAGTCACCCGAGGCCGGATATGAACCCGGGTCCCTGACGCTGTGAGGCAACAGTGCTAACCACTATGCCGCCGTGCTGCCCTTCTTTCTATAACATACACTTTACAGCCTCAACAATCTCTATTAAAAAAGGGCTGCTCACCTCAGTGTGTTTTATCGCAAACAATGGCCGCCACTTGCTTTTCAGTTGGAAAGATTAGGCCCCGCCCACAGTCGACTGTCTGTGCCGGTCACCAGTACCCGATTTGGAGCACAGAAGGACCACCCACTTTATGTTCCTGTACTAAGATGGCCACGCATGCACTCTGTTACACACTGAATCAAAATGGCGTCACACTGAAACTTTTCGCCCTCCTTGACAAAGATGGCTGCCGTTAACCTGGGGCTGTCAGCAGAAGAAATTTCCTCAGCTGCAAACACAGGATCTTCAGATTATTATTTGGGGCTTGCGACCTACCCCAGTTGCTTATGAAGCCTCCCCACCTACTGACCCCGGGAATGGAGCTGAGGCAGCACGCCCTCTCCCCTCTGCCAGTATTTGTCTCTGTCTAGGCTGGGAGCCTGGGTCTAGAGTTGCACTGCTGGCAGTTGGAGAAGCCTAGGCCCCAGGCCTGGGAAAACAGTGAAAAGTGAAAGAATTATAGAGGTTAGAGAAAAGATTTACAAATTAATTAATTTTTTTTTTTTTAAAAACACCTTTTTTTTGCTGGAAATGTAGATTTGAAAAGAAACACGCAGAAAGCGGGAAAAAGAAATGAAAAGTTTGGAATCAAGATGGCGGCCACTCACCTCAGTTCAGAACGATAAGGCCCGCCCACACACGCATCGATTGGTCGACCGTCAGGTCACCAAAGCGTAGGATTGGTCAATCGTCCCATCACTCGACTGTAGGAGGGCCCGCCCGCACACGCCAGGAACCTGGCGTACGATTGGTCGACCTCGAGGTCACTATCACTAATGAGCCAATAATGAGATGCTAATGAGCGGAATTTTGAACATTTTTTGGATGCCGCGGGCGCAATTTTTGTCCGGCCGAAACGTAAATACGCTTACGACCATTCTGGAATGGTAAGCTTTCTTTGGCGTAACACACGCGTAGGTACGCTCTATAACTTGAGCGCATAGCCGGACAGATGCACACCGGAGGACAGACAGACAGATGTATCCGTTAATAATCTATCTATCTATCTATCTAATATATATATATATATATATATATATATATATAAGGGCAAGAGGATAACCAGGGAAAGAGTAGGGCCTATTAGGGACCAAAGTGGCAATCTGTGTGTAGAGCCGGAAGATGTAGGTGAGGTTTTAAATTAATATTTTGCATTTGTGTTCAATATGGAGAAGGACAATGTCGGCATAGAAATCAGGCAGGGTGATTGTGATATACTTAAACAAATTAGCATTGTGAGAGAGGAGGTACTAGCAGTTTTAGCGGGCTCAAAAGTGGATAAATCCCCAGGCCCAGACGAGATGTATCCCAGGCTGCTGTGTGAGGCAAGGGAGGAGATTGCAGGGGCTCTGACACAAATTTTGAGAACCTCTCTGGCCACAGGGGAGGTACCAGAGGACTGGAGGACAGCTAACGTAGCATCATTATTCAAGAAGGGTAGTAGGGATAAACCACAGAATTACAGGCCAGTGAGCCTAACATCAGTGGTAGGGAAATATTCTGAGGGACAGAATTAGTCTCCACTTTGTCAGGGGGAGATCATGTCTAACCAATTTGATTGAATTTTTTGAGGGGGTGACTAGGTGTGTGGATGAGGGTAGTGCAGTTGATGTAGTCTACATGGACTTCAGTAAGGCTTTTGACAAAGTCCCGCATGGGAGACTGGTCAAGAAGGTAAGAGCTCTCAAAAAAAAAGGTAAGAGCTCATGGAATCCAGGGCAATTTGGCACATTGGATCCAAAATTGGCTTAGTGGCAGGAGGCAAAGGGTGATGGTCGAACGTTGTTTTTGTGACTGGAAGCCTGTGTCCAGTGGTGTACCGCAGAGATCGGTGTTGGGTCCCTTGCTGTTTGTAGTGTACATTAATGATTTAGATATGAATGTAGGAGGTATGATCAGTAAGTTCGCAGATGACACGAAAGTTGGTGGAGTTATAAATAGCGAGGAGGGAAGCCTCAGGCTACAGGACAATATAGACAGGTTGGTCAGATCGGCAGTACAGTGGCAAATGGAATTTCACCCTGAAAAGTGTGAGGTGATGCATTTTGGGAGGACTAACAAGGCAAGGGAATACACAATGAATGGTAGGACCCTAGGAAGGACAGAGGATCAGAGGGACCTTGGTGTGCATGTACATAGGTCCCTGAAGGCAGCAGGACAGGTAGATAAGGTGATTAGCCGAGGCATAGAATATAAGAGCAGGGAGGTTTTGATGGAGCTCTACAAAACGCTAGTTATGTGAGGGTGCCAGTCAGTTCCTTCTGTAACCTTCACATGGCACCTTCACTTGTTTGTTTCTAGCCCTTTGTTAATTGTTCCTAGCCTCCTGTGTTAATTCTTAACGGCCTGTTAGCTGTTCATGGGTTTCACCTGGTTTTCTTGGTATATAAGTTCTGTGGTTGCTTTCCTTTGTGCTCAGTCCGAATTGGGGACTAGCCTTCGCTCTGTGGCTGCTGGCTTTGACTAGCTGGCTGCCATGGTTCTCGAGCTCTGTATTTAAGATGTATCTAAGTCTGTGTTCTTGTTGTTCTTAGTCTTGATAAGGTGCTGGGCTGGACTAGCGTGTTGCCATGTTGGCGCTGGTCTTGAGCTCTGTATTGATAAGCCTGTTGCCCCTGTGGCAGCCCCTCGTGATAGCTTGTCTCGAGTCTCGGCAAGCTGGTTGCACTTGTGGTAAGCTTATCCCAGCTCAGTATGGACAAGTAGGTTGCCTCATGGAAGCTGTCCTGAGTTCCTATTCTTGACTAGCCGTTTTGTAACTTGTCTCGAGTTCTATGTATATTGTTGTGTTCCTTGTATGAATCTAGTTATGTGTGAATCTAGTGAAGTACCTTAAAGATTGTCTACCTGCCTCTAGCTTGGTTTCTGCACTTGGGTCCAGAACCTACCTTGCCCGGAGAGCACGGCCCCGTATCTACACGGCCCCATGGCTCCCCACACCCCTCACAAGTTAGGCCACAGCTGGAATACTGTTTGCAGTTCGGGTTGCCACACTATAGGAATGATGTGATTGCATTGGCGAGGGGATTCACCAGGATGTTACCTAGGCTGGAGTGCTTCATCTATGAAGAGAGACTGGACAGGCTAGGGTTGTTTTCCTTAGACCAGAGAAGGCTGAGGGGGGACCTGATTGAGGTGCACAACATTATGAGGGGCATAGATAGAACGGAACAGTTCCCCTTAGTAGAGGGGTCAATAACCAGGGGCCATAGTTTCAAGGTAAAGGGCAGGAGATTTAGAGGGGTTTGAGGAAAATCTTTTTCACCCAGAATCTGGAACTCACTGCCTGAAAGGATGGTAGAGGCAGGAACCCTCACAACATTCAAGAAGTATTTAGATGAGCACTTGAAACGCCATAGCATACAAGGCTACAGACCAAGTGCTGGAAAATGTGTTTTCATTGTGTATTACCTTGCCTCGTTAGTCCCTCCTCGCTATTTACCACTCCACCAAATTTCATGTTATCTGCGAACTTACTGATCATAGCTCCTACATTCATATCTCCAACTCTCCGTCACCTCCTCCTAACTCCACCTGGACCATGACCCCACTACCGAACATCAAACCACCGTTTCCAAGACTGTCACTGACCTCCATCCCCCACCAGGATGGCTTGAGGGGGTCTCCATCTCTGGGGATAGGTTATTGACCAACATTCACTACAAGCCCACTGACTCCCACAGCTACCTGGACTACACTTCCTCCCACCCCGCCTCCTGTAAGGACTCTATTCCATTCTTCCAGTTTCACCGTCTCCGCCGCATCTGCTCCAACGATGCCACCTTCCACAGCAGTGCTTCCGACATGTCTTCCTTTTTCCTCAACCGAGGATCCCCCTCTACCGTGGTTGACACGGCCCTCGACCGTGTCCATTCCATCTCCCGCACTTCTGCCCTCACACCTGCCCCTCCCTCCCGGAACCACAATAGGGTTCCCCTTGTCCTCAACTTTCACCCCACCAGCCTCCACATTCACCACCTCCAACATGATCCCACCACCAAACGGCTCTACCCCTCTCCTTCCCTTTCAGCATTCCGTAGGGACCGCTCCCTCCGAGACACCCTTGTCCACTCCTCTATCACCCCCAGTACCCCTTCCCCTTCACCCGGCACCTTCCCGTGCAAGCGCAGGAGATACAACACATGCCCTTATACCTCCACCCTTCCCACTGTCCAGGGCCCCAAACACCCCTTCCAGGTTAAACAGCGATTTACTTGTACTTCTTGCAATCTAGTATACTGTATTCACTGCTCACGATGCGGTCTCCTCTACATTGGAGAGGCCAAATGCAGATTTGGTGACCGCTTTGCGGAACACCTCCATTCAGTCCATAAGGGTGACCCCGAGCTTCCGGTCGCCTGTCATTTCAATTCACCACTCCATTCCCACTCAGAACTCACCGTCCACGGAAGCTTAGCGTAAGCTCGAGGAACAGCACCTCATCTTCCGATTAGGCACTTTACAGCTTTCCGGACTCAATATCTAGTTCAACAACTTCATATCATAACCTCGTCCCCTATCATATTTTTATATATTTTTTATCCACACTTGTTTTGTGCCTTTTCCTTTTATTTTGCTCTCCCACATGGCAGCTGTCTTTCATTCTGCCAGTACATTTCACACTTCATCTAGAGCTATCCTTTCTTTCTTTACCTCTCCTATAACCATCTCATCTCATCTTGAATATCTCTTAATGTCGCTTCACCAGACCTTCCCTTTTGTTTTCATCCCGTCCCCCATTTCCCAGCCCCCAAACTTGCTTTTTAATCTGTTTAATTTCCTGCCTTTTTCTCAGTTCTGACGAAGAGTCTTTGACCTGAAACGCTGACTCTGTTTCTCTCTCCACGGATGTTGCCTGGCCTGCTGTTTTTCCAGCATTTTCTGTTGTTGTTTCAGACTTCCAGCATCCGCAGTATTTTGCAATCGTATTGGTGTTTGGTTCACTGCCACCTCTCTTCTAGGAATGCCCACCTTGAAGAAGTTCTGCTCTTCTCTTCGACAGGATCTCCGTTTGGCTCTTCAAACTTGTTCATCTTCATTTCTTTCAGCTTCCGGCGGGCAAGCTTCATAAACACCTGGTGTTGGCCGCAAGCCCTGAATTAGAACCTACGGGTTCCGCCTTTGCAGCTCGGGGCTTTTTCCTGGTAACAGGCCCAGGCTAAGGGCTGCCATCTTTGTAAAGGAAAGCAGCATCTTTGTTCACCACCATCTTGATTTGTGCGGCCATCGTTGTAAAGGAAACAAAAGTGGGCAGGGCTTCAGGGTCCCAGTGAGTGTACAGCTGAACCCAGCCAGAGTCAGCATCTTCAGGGGAGGAGGGGGAGGGGAACCAGTGAGTGTAGAACCGAGCCCAGCCAGAGCCAGCACCTTCAAGGTAGGGAGGAGAACCAATGAGTGTAGAACTGAACCCAGCCAGAGTCAGCTCCTTCAGGGGAGGAGAGGGAGGGGAACCAGTGAGTGTAGAACTGAACCCAGCCAGAGTCAGGGGAGAAAACTGGGAGTGGAGGAGAAATTGTTTTGAGATGTGCGGCGAGTATGGATTTCAGCACAGGGAGGAGGGACAATGTGTGGGCCCAGGATTTAAAGCTTTGGGGAACTGATGGGCCTTCAATAACCACAAAACTAGAAGTTATAGACTTAAACAAGTTGGCTTTTAATCACTAAGATCAGAGATAACATCTCAACACGCCGACTGGTTCACAGGAATGAGTCATACAGATCCTGGGATCTTTATATAAGAGAAGTCAGGGGCGGAGCCAAGAGCCAAGACCTGGAACCTCCCAGGTTAGTCGGGAAAGAGGAAGTGAAACTATACACAGTGGGGGAGGGTAATATACATGAGTGCAAAACGAATACAGGATCAAGACAAACAGATTTCATTACAGGAACTAGAGGAAATAATGTTCCATAGAAACTAGAATTGTCTGTTCTGAATTTCTGTCCTGTACACAGTGAGGAGTTTTGTAAACTCCTTTTACAGGGTACTAGAAGGGGAGGATTTGCAGATGGGAAACTCAAACCAAACATTATGTCAAGATCTGACAGAGTCACACGATTACTCAGGACCTGAATATCATCGGCCTTTGAATGTGGAAGGAGAAATATTTGTCTCTTCTGTCTGTGGGAAAAGATATCAAACATCAGTGTGACTGGAAAAGCACTGAGACACACACACCCGAGTGAGTGTTCCAGTGCACTTACCGTGGAAAGAGCTTTAACCAGTTATACAGCCTGACAAAACATCACACCATTCACAGCGGGGAGAAACCGTACACGTTTTCTGTGTGTGATGAGGCTTCAACCAATCATCCAACTCGAAGAGACACAGGAATCCCGAATCACGAAGAAACCGTGGATGTGGGGTCTGTGGTAAGGGATTAATTTCCCCATCACAGCTGGAAACTCATCGGCACAGTCACACCGGGGAAGAGACCGTTCACCTGCCCCATGTGTGGAAAGGTATTCACTAATTCATCCCACCTGCCGAAACACCAACGTGTTCACACTGGGGAGAAGCCGTTTACCTGCACTGAGCATGGGAAGGGATTCACTCAATCATCCCACCTGCTGACACATCAGCGAGTTCGTACTAGGGAGAGACCATTCACCTGCTCCGTGTGTGGGAAGGGATTCACTCGGTCATCCGACCTGCTGATACACCAGCGAGTTCACACCGGGGAGAGGTCGTTCACTGCCCGGTCATAGAGTTTTACAGCACAGAAAAAGAGGCCCTTCGGCCCATCGTGTCTGCGCCGCCCATCCATCCCTGTCCAGTCTAATCCCATTTTCCAGCATTTGGTCCATAGCCTTGTATGCAATGGCATTTCAAGTGCTCATCCAAATGCTTCTTGAATGTTGTGAGGGTTCCTGCCTCTACCACCCTTTTAGGCATGGAGTTCCACATTCCAACCACCCTCTGGGTGAAAAAGTTCCTCCTCAAATCCCCTCTAAATCTCCTGCCCCTTACCCGGAATCTATGCCCCCTTGTTATTGACCCCCCTACTAAGGGGAAAAGTTCCTCTTTGTCTACCCTATCTATGCCCCTCATCATTTTGTACACCTCAATCAGGTCCCCCCTCAGCCTTCTTTGCTCCAAGGAAAACAAACCGAGCCTGTTTAGTCTTTCTTCATAGCTGAGGCGCTCCATCCCAGGTAACATCCTGGTGAATCTTCTCTGCACCCTCTCCAAAGCAATCACATCCTTCCTATAGTGAGGCGACCAGAACTGCACACAGTACTCCAGCTGTGGCCTCACCAGCGTTTTGTACAGCTCCATCATAACCTCCCTGCTCTTATATTCTATGCCTCGGCTAATGAAGGCAAGTATCCCATATGCCTTTTTAACCACCTTATCTACCTGTTCCACTGCCTTCAGGGATCTATGTACATGTACACCAAGGTCCCTCTGACCCTCTGTACTTCCTAGGGCCCTACCGCTCATTGTGTATTCCCTTGCCTTATTTGTCCGTCCAAAATGCATCACCTCGCACTTTTCAGGGTTAAATTCCATTTGCCACTTTTCCGCCCATCTGACCAACCAGTTTATATCATCCTGTAGCCTGAGGCTTTCCTCCTCGCAATTTACCACCCCACCAATTTTTGTGTCATCTGCGAACTTACTGATCATACCTTTTACATTCACATCCAAATCATTTATGTAGATCACAAACAACAAGGGACCCAGCACCGATCCCTGAGGTACCCCACTGGACACAGGCTTCCAGTCACAAAAGCAACCTTCGACCATCACCCTCTGCCTCCTGCCACTCAGCCAGTTTAGGATCCAATGCGCCAAGGCACCCTGGATCCCATGGGCTCTTACCTTCTTGACCAGTCTCCTATGCGGGACTTTGTCAAAAGCTTTACTGAAGTCCATGTAAACCACATCCACAGCATTTCCCTCATCCACCCCCCTAGTCACCCCCTCGAAAAATTCAATCAGATTTGCCAGACATGATTTACCCTTGACAAAGCTATGCTGACTATCCCCGATTAATCCTTGCCTCTCCAAGTGGAGACTAATTTTGTCACTCAGAATTTTTCCAATAATTTCCCTACCACCGATGTTAGGCTCACTGGCCTGTAATTCCCTGGTTTATCCCGGCTACCCTTCTTGTATAATTGTACTACATTAGCTGTTCTCCAGTCCTCTGGTACATCCCCTGTGGCCAGAGAGCTTCTGAAAATTTGTGTCAGAGCACCTGCAATCTCCTCCTTTGCCTCCCACAGCAGCCTGGGATACATCTCGTCCGGGCCTGGGGATTTATCCACTTTTTGGCCTGCTAAAACCGCTAGCACTGTGTGTGGGAAGGGATTCACTCGGTCATCCGATCTGCTGATACACCAGCGAGTTCACACCGGGGAGAGGGCGTTCACCTGCCCTGTGTGTGGGAAGGAATTCACTCGGCCACCCAGCCTGCTGAAACCCTGGCGAGTTCACACTAGGGAAGAGAACGTTCACCTGCTCTGAGTGTGGGAAGGGATTCACTCGATCATCCAGCCTGCTGAGACACCAGCGAATTCATAAGCGATGGCAGGGGTTGGATTCTGCTGTTAATCACATCCCGGACTGAACCATGTTCATTCTGACAGTTGGACTTTCTTTCTGCTGATGTTAATAACCCCTATAACTGGGCTGGTGTATAATATTTTGATAATTCAAATAACAGTGGGTCGACATTTGATGTCTCCAAGATAAGAGGAGACTAATTGATGTCCTGTTACCGATTGCTCCATTTTTGGACCTTTTCTATCTGGAGATTATTTCAGTTCCCATACCATCGGTTACTCTCATGGACAAATCCCAGCTCCACATACCTTCCAGAGTGCCTCTCCTAGCCTTGGTATCCAGGGAAGGTCTTGGTAACACGCCCGGGATCACTAAACACAAAACCCAGTCTGTTAATTACTTTCAGCTACTGGACTTAGCGTGTGTCCCACAGCATCTCTCTCACCTTCGATGTGTGAATAGAGCATCACGTCTGCAAACCTGCTTTCAATTTAAATTTGAATCCACTCAGCAAATGTATTTAATAAAATATGTACAAGTAAACAGAGCTCATCAAATAATTGGCAAAGGTCAACAAGATGAACAAGTGAACACGTCACGGCCCAATACCCCAGCTCTATATTCACAGGAGAAAGTCTGTTATCGAACTCCTTGAGTGGACAGAATGGAGAAAGATCCCGACTCTAAGAACATCTAGAATCTGTTGTAAATATCTTTCAAATCCTCACTGGTCCAATCTGTCGGTTTCCTTTCAATTGAAGTGAATGGAAGATGAGAGGGGTGTTGGCATATGGACCTCAGTTAATTCAGCTTCTGAAAGGTGTTCATGTTTAGTTCATTTGATATCAGGGAAAATATGGTTGGTATCATGTGAGAGAGAGAGAGAGAGAGAGAGAGATTTCACTGAGCAACAGCTGGTGTTTGCAACCAACTGGCCTTGGATATTTTCATCATAGAATGTTTCGATCAGAAATATGATGTTGGGATAAGAAAAGTCTGGAGACTAGTGGTTTGTGCTGCCCCAGGAAGGCCACAGTGTTTTTACCTGCTTCTAACGTTGTTGATGTGTGTTGAAGAAAATGCAGACTTGTGTCTCTGGACTGTGCAGTAGCCAGAGACGACCATATTAGGCAATGCAGTTCCAGTTTGATAAGAGGTTGATGGCAGAGCAAGAGATCCAGCAGTTTTAAGAATTTACCTCGTTATCTGCAGACATTGGGCTGGATTTTGATACTGGAGGTGTGTAGGAGGCAGGACTACAACTTTTGGGGTTGTAGTCCCGCCTCCATCGAGTTGTAGCCAACCCACGCGATCTTCAGTTGATTGACCTTGTTGAGCCCGCCCAGCGGGCTCAGCAGGCCAATTAAGGGCCAACCGGCATCAGGTGACATCACAGATTGATATTTCATCTGTCAAGAGCTTTTGACAGATGAAATATCAACATTTGACAGCTCTTTGAAGCTGTCAAACACTGATAATCTGTACACTAAGTTAATTCCTTCCTCTCAGGCTGATTTAGAGATCTCTCCAGAACAGAAAGCTGCAACTTTTGACAGCTCACGGCCATTCTGCTTTCTGTGCCAGTGAGATGAGGGACTCCCGAGACCTGAAGGAAGGAAGGCTGTAAAGGTAAGTAAACTTCTTTAAATGCTTTACACACACCAAACACACTTACCTCTGCACTCATGCACCCATCACTCACCTGAACACTGGACATCTTGAACCCTCCAAGCCCTTCAGCCCGATGGTCCACCTCGCTAACTTGCCGTGGTTTGGAGCCGTCGGGAATCCTGCACTTCAGCAATAAAAATAGGGATTAGGCTAAAAACTGCCTGTTAATTGGCACTAATCCCCTTCCCGCCTCGGGGAGGTGGGTCCCAGTACAGGTCGGGTATCCGTGTCCTTTGAAACTGGCATGGAGGTGGGTTGGGAGCGGAATGGGTTCGTGCCTCCCCGATATCAAGATTTTTACCCCCCACATGCCTCCAATCCCGCCTCCACGGCCGAATGAAAATCCTGCCCATTGAATGTCGCAGCGTGCTGACAAAATTGGACTTAAGACTTTAACCTATTGGGTTAAATTATTGGGATCGATTGTTATAGAATTGAATTGTTATTGAATGGAAAAGTAGTGAAGTTATGCTAAACTTATTGAACCTTGGTTAGACCACACTTGGAGTACTGTGTACAATTCTGGTCATATTATAAAAAGGATATAGAGGCACTGGAGAGGGTGCAGAGAAGATTTACAAGGATGAAACCAGAAATGAGAGGGTATACCCATCAGGCTGGGTCTCTATTCTCTTGAAAAAAGGCGGAGGGGTGACCTAATAGAGGTCTTTAAAATGATGAAAATTGGGAGTCTTTCAGAAAGGAAAGAGAGAGAGTACAATGCCAACATGTTCCCGTAAAGGTCAAGGGTGGGGCCAACAAGCCCAGGGTACAAGAATGGATTAGGAAAAAAAGGGAGGTTTTTGGCAGATGCAAAGGACTAAAAACAATGGAAGCCCTAGAGGAGTATAGAAAGTGCCGGGCGGTACTTAAAAAATTAATTAGGGGAGCGAAGAGGGGTCATGAAAAAACACTGGCGGGCAAAATAAAGGAAAATCCCATGGTTTTATAAGTATATTAAGGGCAAGCGGATAACCAGGGAAAGAGTAGGGCCCATTAGGGGCCAAAGTGGCAATCTGTGTGTAGAGCCGGAAGATGTAGGTGAGGTTTTAAATGAATATTTTGCATCTGTGTTCACTATGGAGAAGGACGATGTAGGCATAGAAATCAGGAAAGGGGATTGTGATATACTTGAACAAATTAGTATTGTTAGGGAGGAGGTACTAGCGGTTTTAACAGGCTTAAAAGTGGATAAATCTCCAGGCCCAGATCAAAAGGGCAGCATGGTGGCATAGTGGTTAGCACTGTTGCCTCACAGCGCCAGAAACCCGGGTTCGAATCTGGCCTCAGGTGACTGTGCAAACTCCACACAGACATTCTCCCCGTGTTTGCGTGGGTTTCGTCCGGGTGCTCCGGTTTCCTCCCACAGTCCAAAGATGTGCAGCTTAGGTTGATTGGCTATGATAAATTGACCCTTAGTGTTAGGGGGATTAAATACGTGGGGTTACAGGGATAGGGTGGGATATGTGTTGGCGTAGGGGTTACGGGGATCGGGTGGGATATGTGTCAGTGCAGGCTCGATGGGCCGAAATGGCCTCTATCTGCACTGTGGGGTTTCTGTGATTCTGTGAAATGTATCCCAGGCTGCTGAGAGGCAAGGAAGGAGATTGCAGGGGCTCTGACACAAATTTTCAGAATCTCTCTGGCCACAGGGGAGGTGCCAGAGGACTGGAGAACAGCTAACGTAGTACCATTATTCAAGAAGGGTAGTAGGGATACAGGACGATATAGACGGGTTGGTTAGATGGGCAAGAGGTCAGTGGCAAATGGAATTTAACCCTAAAAAGTGTGAGGTGATGCATTTTGGGAGGACTAACAAGGCAAGGAATACACAATGAACGGTAGGACCCTGGGAAGGACAGAGGATAAGAGGGACCTTGGTGTGCATGTACATAGATCCCTGAAGGCAGCAGGACAGGTAGATAAGGTGGTTAAAAAGGCTTATGGGATACTTATATTCTATGCCTTGGCTAATGAAGGCAAGAGCAGGGAGGTTATGATGGAGCTGTACAGAACACTGGTTAGGCCACAGCTGGAATACTGTGTGCAGTTCTGGTCGCCACACTATAGGAAGGATGTGATTGCATTGGAGAGGGTGCAGAGGAGATTCACCAGGAGGTTACCTGGGCTGGAGCGTTTCAGCGATGAGGAGAAACTGGACAGGCTGGGGTTGTTTTCCTTAGAGCAGAGAAGGCGGAGGGGGGACCTGATTGCGGTGTACAAAATTTTGAGGGGCATAGAAAGGAACTTTTCCCCTTAGTAGGGGGGTCAATAACCAGGGGGCATAGTTTCAAGGTAAGGGGCAGGAGGTTTAGAGGGGATTCGAGGAAATACTTTTTCACCCAGAGGGTGGTTGGAATCTGGAACTCACTGCCTGAAAGGATGGTAGAGGCAGGAACCCTCACAACATTCAAGAAGCATTTAGATGAGCACTTGAAACGCCATAGCATACAAGGCTATGGACCAAGTGCTGGAAATGGGATTGGAATAGATAGGGCTTGATGGCCGGCGCAGACACGATGGGCTGAAAGGCCTCTTTCTGTGCTGTCTAACTCTATGACTCTATAAGGAGAATCAGCTTAAATCGCAAAGAAAGCGAGAGCTGACAGGATAGCTGGGAATAGGAGTCATGGCAAAATTAGCAGGAGTAAACAAAATAGATATAGAAAGTATGTGGGAACACGATCAGGTAATGAAAAGGGAATTAAAAAGATTATTGTCAAACAATGAGGCTAACCAGAATCAAGGCCTTACTGGAGGCATCGTGTGTAGCCTGTGTGATATTTGTGATGAATTTGTACAGAAGGGACTGGACAACATCGAGGGTAATCAAATCCCTTTGTTTATTCATGAAAAACAACAGAGAAAATGGTTTAAAGGAACCAAAACATAGACGATGATGTGAGGCAGCAAATGGGAATGGTGTTTCTGGCCCCGAGGGAAGGGGATTGAAATGAAGATATTAGTCCTGTGGGATTGGTCTTGCCTTTGTTAAGGAGAAATGGAAATGAAAGGAAACCTTGGAAGGTGCATCGGGTAGAATCGGTTGGAATGGTGGAAGACTAAGTTTGGTCCGATCCATAAACAGAATGAGGAATAGCCAAGATATCTGATTAAGAAGGGGGGAACTTGGATAGCACCAGATCTGCAGTGTTGTACTCTGAAAGTGACAACATGGGTTTGTAGATGTGACGTAGTCCATCAACAGACTGTTCCAGCTTGTGGGTTCACCCTCGACAAAGAATCACCAAAATGCCAGTTTGGAATAAGTAAATGGGGCAAAGACCAAACTAATAGCGGGTATAAAGGAAAGGGACAGGATTGTGTGACTACTACTGCCACTGATATGACTGTGGGGTCACCCCGATGCCTCATACTAGAACATCACTTTTGTTTGATTCCAGCGAGAAACAGGCGTATCGGTGCTAAAACGCTGGGACTGGTCCATCATCATAACGCCACTTATCTGCTGATGAGACTGTCTCTGGAGGATGAAGCCATTCCACATATGGGACACTATATACCTCCCCTGTCTCTGGCTTTAAAGGGCATAATTAAACAAATTAGGACATCCCAGAAACACACCGTGCAAATGATACAGACAAATAGAGAGAGACAGAACAGGCAATCCCCAGACTTGGGAATCATGAATGGTGGGAAGTAGTATCTAGTGCGGAACTACATCCTTGGGCTAGATTGTTCCCGCTGGGATTGGTGAGAGCACAGATAATAACTTTAGGGATTCTGGTCATTGCGTTCCGCTGTGTAAGGAAGTCGATAAGGGACATAGAAAATATCAGGAAAGGTAAGGAGATAGCAAGGGTACTAAGAGCAAGCCAGGATTATTAAAGACAAAGATGGATATCAAACACGTTGCCAAGAGGTAACGTAACCCATAAAAAACTTGGACATGTTGGCATATGGACCCCGGTTAATTCAGCTTCTGAAAGGTGTTCATGTTTAATTCATTCGATATCGGGGACAATGTGGTTCGTATCATGAGAGAGAGAGAGAGAGAGAGAGAGAGAGAGAGAGAGAGAGAGATTTCACTGAGCAACAGCTGGTGTTTTGCGAACAACCAGCCTTTGATATTCACAACAGAATGTTTGGATTAGAAATCTGATGTTAGGATAAGGAAAGTCCAGAACTAGTGGTTTCTGCTCACCGTACCAAGGCCACGATGTTTATCTGTGTGTTGTTGATGTGGACGTGTGTCTCTGGACAATGCAAGAGCCAGAAAAGACCATATTAGGCAATGCCGGCTCCAGTTTGATCAGAAAACAGTCTATAAATAATATCAGCTTTGTACTTTGTTCGGGAGCACGGAGATACCCAAATGTAAATCACAAAGCCTCCCCCTGCTTTTAGTCGCACAATCTGAAATTGGAATGAACAAACTCGACATATTCACACTTTCTTAAAACTCCCGACATGTGTGCAGAAGTGGGTTGCGTAAGCCAATATACGCTTCCCTTTCTCCAATTTGAACTTGCCCTTGTCAATTTCATTCTGGACCCAATCGACCGCTTTTCAGTATGAGTCGCCTTCTGGACTCGCGAGGAATGACACCAAGTCAGGGGCAGGGAGCAGCTTCCCATGTTCCTTGTCCCCGGCATGCTCTGTCAGGTTAGCTATGCTCAGCAAACTGATCGCTCAACTACTGGTAGGAGGTTAGTCCGACACCCCCCCCCCCCGAGATTCTCCTTCCTGGATCGATCGCCTGGCCGAGAAAAATTACTGGGCCACAGATCTCAGGACCCCAGTTATACTGAACAAAATGTTTATTAATTACTATCTGTCAAGTCGTCCTGCCGCGGTCGCCAATTTGTTGAGTTTCTGGGTCTGTGCAAATGAACCATTTCACGCCTAAGTTACAAAATATTCCACTTGACCCGTACTGGTGACAGTAATTATATTTTATCCCGTTACAGTGAGACTCTATATATTACAGCATCAGAGCAGTAGTTAAACAAGGTGCAATCAAGGTTTATATTACCCGTTGGGCCCTAGGTAGAAGACACGATCTCCACGGTCACCCCCATCAGACCCGGTCTCTAGGCTTGCTCATCCGCCCAGTGTGACGGCTGTGGGTCCTCCGACATCCCAAAACCCTCCTCGAGACGTCTGGTGGACTATCCCAAGCTTCAGGCCGAATGCCTCTACAACCTAAGTGTGTGAGAGAGCCCTTCTTATACTTCTTCTTCCCAGTGAAGCCTGTGGGGACCAGTTAACCCAATCATTGACTCAGACCTGAAACCGCCCTGTCCAATTACAGGGATGCCCCGTACCTAATGATCCTGCCTGCCCCTGTCAGCTCCTCATCTCATGACACACTGACATCAGCTGCTTCTGACCATCAAGACCCATATCTGGGGTAGTTACGGCAACACAAAGGGAACATGTCTCCATCGCCGTTTGCCGATGTTTTGAATTCAGGTCAGGTTCAACAGTTCACACAGGGGCAGCACATCTGACCTTGATAGTTGTGTTCACAGGCAAGCTGTTTGTTTCTCACTTTAAAATCTGAGTCAAGGGAGGCCCAAGGCCGGCATTTAAAATCGAACCGCTTCTACCCAGGGCAGATTGCATTGGTTTTAAAAGTATGCTTATAAGGGCAGCAAAAACACAATGGAATCTGTAAACTACAACAATAGAACCAACTGATTTAGTTCATGTTAGTTAGTAGGGAGACACGGAAATTAAGATTTCCCCCTTTCTTACATCTCCAAACGCACACCCCAACTCCTCTTTCACGCCTACATTCCAAACCCCTCACCCCAACTCCACTTTCACCCCTACTCTCCAACCGCCTCACCCCAACTCCACTTTACACCGACTCTCCAACCCCCACTCACCCCAACTCCACTTTTTCCCCCTACTCTCCCACCCCCGTCACCCCAACTCCTCTTTCACCCCTACTCTCCAACCCTCCTCACCACAACTCCTCTTTTTCCCCCTACACTCCCACCCTCCCTCACCCCAACTCCTCTTCCACTCCTAGTCTCCAACCCCCCTCACCCCAACTCCGCTTTCACCCCTACTCTCCAACCGATCACCCCAACTCCTCTTTCACCCCTACTCTCCAACCACCTCTCCCCAACTCCCCTTTCAACCCATACTCTCCAACCACCTCTCCCCAACTCCCCTTTCAGCCCTACTCTCCAACCCACCTCACCCCAACTCCCCTTTCAACCTGACTCTCCAACCCACCTCACCCCAACTCCCCTTTCACCCCTACTCTCCAACCCACATTCACCCCAACTCCTCTCACCCCTACTCCCCAACCCCCTCATCCCAACTCCTCATTGACTCCTACTCTCCAACGCCCCTCACCCCAACTCCTCTCACCCCTACTCCCCAACCCCCTCATCCCAACTCCTCATTCACTCCTACTCTCCAACCCCCTCACCCCAACTCCTCTCACCCCTACTCTCCAACCCCCCTCATCCCAACTCCTCTTTCACCACTACTCCCCAACCCTCTCATCCCAACTCCTTATTTACTTCTACTCTCCAACCCCCCTCACCCCAACTCCTCTTTCACCCCAAATCCGCAATACCCTCACCCCAACGCCTTTCACCCCTACTCTCCATCCCCCTTCACCCCAACTCCTCCTTCACTCCTACTCTCCAACCCCATCACCCAAACTCCCCTTTCACCCCTAATCTCCAACCCCCCTCACCCCAACTCCACTTTCACCCATACTCTCCATTCCCCTCACCCCAACTCCTCTTTCACCCCTACTGTCCAACCCCACCTCAACCCAACTCCTCTTTCAAACCTACTCTCCAACCCACCTCACCCCAACTCATCTTGCACCCCTACTGTCCAACCCCACCTCAACCCAACTCCTCTTTCACCCCTACTCTCTAACCCACCTCAACCCAACTACTTTTTCACCCCTACTCCCCATCCCCCTTCACACCAACTCTTCCTTCACTCCTACTCTCCAGCCCCCCTCACCCCAAATCGTGTTTCAGCCCTACTCTCCAACCCACCTCACCCCAACTCCTTTCACCCCTACTCCCCAAAACCCTCACCCAAACTCCTCTTTCACCCCTAATCTCCATCCCCCCTCACCCCAACTCCTCTTTCACCCTTACTGTCCAACCCCACCTCAACCCAACTCCTCTTTCACCCCTACTCTCCAAAACCCTCACCCCAACTCCTCTTTCACCCCAACTCTCTAACCCACCTCAACCCAACTCCTTTTTCACCCATACTCTCCAACTACCCTCACCTTAACTCCTCTTTCACCCCTACTCTCCAAAACCCTCACCCCAACTCCTCTTTCACCCCTACTCTCCAACTACCCTCACCTTAACTCCTCTTTCACCCCTGCTCTCCAAAACCCTCACCCCAACTCCTCTTTCACCCCTACTCTCCAACCCACCTCACCCCAACTCCTTCCACCTCTACGCTCCAACCCCACTCATCCCAACTCCTCATTCACTCCTACTCTCCAACCCCCCTCATCCCAACACTTTCACGCCTACTCTCCAAACGCCTCACCGCAACTCCTCTTTCACCCCAACTCTCCAAACCCCCTCACCCCAACTCCTTTCACCCCTACTCCCCAATACCCTCACCCAAACTCCTCTTTCACCCCTAATCTCCAACCCCCCTCACCCAAACTCCACTTTCACCCCTACTCTCCATCCCCCTCACCCCAACTCCTCTTTCACCCCTACTCTCCAACCATCCTCACCCCAACTCCTCTTTCACCCCTACTCTCTAACCCACCTCAACCCAACTCCTCTTTCACCCCTACTTTCCAACCACCCTCGACCCAACTCTCCAAAACCCTCACCCCAGCTCCTCTTTCACCCCTACTCTCCAACCCACCTCACCCCAACTCCTTCCACCTCTAGGCTCCAACCCCACTCATCCCAACTCCTCATTCACTCCAACTCTCCAAACCCCCTCATCCCAACTCCTCTTTCACACCTACTCTCCAAACTCCTCACCGCAACTCCTCTTTCACCCCTACTCTCCAAACCCCCTCACCCCAACTCCTCTTTCACCCCTACTCACCAACACCCCTCACCCCAACTCCTCTTTCACCCCTACTCTCCAACCTTCACCCCAACTCCTTTCACCCCTACTCTCCAACACCCCTCACCCCAACTCCCCTTTCACCCCTACTCACCAACCCCCCTCACCCCAACTCCTCTTTCACCCCTAATCTCCAAACCCCCTCACCCCAACTCCTCTTTCACCCCTACTCACCAACCCCCCTCACACAAACTCCTCTTTCACCCCTACTCTCCAAACCCCCTCACCCCAACTCCACTTTCACCCCTACTCTCCAAACCCCCTCACCCCAACTCCTCTTTCACCCCTACACTCCAACCCCCTCACCCCAACTCCTCTTTCACCCCAACTCTCCAAACCCCTCACCCTAACTCTCCAACCCCCAGCCCAAATACTCTTCCACCCCTACTCTTCAACACCCTCACCCCAACTCCCGAATACCCTTACTCCAACTCCTCTTTCACCCCTACTCTCCAACGCCCCTCAACCCAACTCCCCTTTCACCCCTACTCTCCAACCCACCTCACCCCAACTCTCCAACCCCCCAGCCCAACACCTCTTCCACCCCTACTCCCCAATACCCTCACCCCAACTCCTCTTTAACCCCTACTCTCCAACCCCCCCTCACCTCAACTCCTCTTCCACTCCTAGTCTCCAACCCCCCTCACCCCAACTCCGCTTTCACCCCTACTCTCCAACCGATCACCCCAACTCCTCTTTCACCCCTACTCTCCAACCACCTCTCCCCAACTCCCCTTTCAACCCATACTCTCCAACCACCTCTCCCCAACTCCCCTTTCAGCCCTACTCTCCAACCCACCTCACCCCAACTCCCCTTTCAACCTGACTCTCCAACCCACCTCACCCCAACTCCCCTTTCACCCCTACTCTCCAACCCACATTCACCCCAACTCCTCTCACCCCTACTCCCCAACCCCCTCATCCCAACTCCTCATTGACTCCTACTCTCCAACCCCCCTCACCCCAACTCCTCTCACCCCTACTCCCCAACCCCCTCATCCCAACTCCTCATTCACTCCTACTCTCCAACCCCCTCACCCCAACTCCTCTCACCCCTACTCTCCAACCCCCCTCATCCCAACTCCTCTTTCACCACTACTCCCCAACCCTCTCATCCCAACTCCTTATTTACTTCTACTCTCCAACCCCCCTCACCCCAACTCCTCTTTCACCCCAAATCCGCAATACCCTCACCCCAACGCCTTTCACCCCTACTCTCCATCCCCCTTCACCCCAACTCCTCCTTCACTCCTACTCTCCAACCCCATCACCCAAACTCCCCTTTCACCCCTAATCTCCAACCCCCCTCACCCCAACTCCACTTTCACCCATACTCTCCATTCCCCTCACCCCAACTCCTCTTTCACCCCTACTGTCCAACCCCACCTCAACCCAACTCCTCTTTCAAACCTACTCTCCAACCCACCTCACCCCAACTCATCTTGCACCCCTACTGTCCAACCCCACCTCAACCCAACTCCTCTTTCACCCCTACTCTCTAACCCACCTCAACCCAACTACTTTTTCACCCCTACTCCCCATCCCCCTTCACACCAACTCCTCCTTCACTCCTACTCTCCAGCCCCCCTCACCCCAAATCGTGTTTCAGCCCTACTCTCCAACCCACCTCACCCCAACTCCTTTCACCCCTACTCCCCAAAACCCTCACCCAAACTCCTCTTTCACCCCTAATCTCCATCCCCCCTCACCCCAACTCCTCTTTCACCCTTACTGTCCAACCCCACCTCAACCCAACTCCTCTTTCACCCCTACTCTCCAAAACCCTCACCCCAACTCCTCTTTCACCCCAACTCTCTAACCCACCTCAACCCAACTCCTTTTTCACCCATACTCTCCAACTACCCTCACCTTAACTCCTCTTTCACCCCTACTCTCCAAAACCCTCACCCCAACTCCTCTTTCACCCCTACTCTCCAACTACCCTCACCTTAACTCCTCTTTCACCCCTGCTCTCCAAAACCCTCACCCCAACTCCTCTTTCACCCCTACTCTCCAACCCACCTCACCCCAACTCCTTCCACCTCTACGCTCCAACCCCACTCATCCCAACTCCTCATTCACTCCTACTCTCCAACCCCCCTCATCCCAACACTTTCACGCCTACTCTCCAAACGCCTCACCGCAACTCCTCTTTCACCCCAACTCTCCAAACCCCCTCACCCCAACTCCTTTCACCCCTACTCCCCAATACCCTCACCCAAACTCCTCTTTCACCCCTAATCTCCAACCCCCCTCACCCAAACTCCACTTTCACCCCTACTCTCCATCCCCCTCACCCCAACTCCTCTTTCACCCCTACTCTCCAACCATCCTCACCCCAACTCCTCTTTCACCCCTACTCTCTAACCCACCTCAACCCAACTCCTCTTTCACCCCTACTTTCCAACCACCCTCGACCCAACTCTCCAAAACCCTCACCCCAGCTCCTCTTTCACCCCTACTCTCCAACCCACCTCACCCCAACTCCTTCCACCTCTAGGCTCCAACCCCACTCATCCCAACTCCTCATTCACTCCAACTCTCCAAACCCCCTCATCCCAACTCCTCTTTCACACCTACTCTCCAAACTCCTCACCGCAACTCCTCTTTCACCCCTACTCTCCAAACCCCCTCACCCCAACTCCTCTTTCACCCCTACTCACCAACACCCCTCACCCCAACTCCTCTTTCACCCCTACTCTCCAACCTTCACCCCAACTCCTTTCACCCCTACTCTCCAACAACCCTCACCCCAACTCCCCTTTCACCCCTACTCACCAACCCCCCTCACCCCAACTCCTCTTTCACCCCTAATCTCCAAACCCCCTCACCCCAACTCCTCTTTCACCCCTACTCACCAACCCCCCTCACACAAACTCCTCTTTCACCCCTACTCTCCAAACCCCCTCACCCCAACTCCACTTTCACCCCTACTCTCCAAACCCCCTCACCCCAACTCCTCTTTCACCCCTACACTCCAACCCCCTCACCCCAACTCCTCTTTCACCCCAACTCTCCAAACCCCCTCACCCTAACTCTCCAACCCCCAGCCCAAATACTCTTCCACCCCTACTCTTCAACACCCTCACCCCAACTCCCGAATACCCTTACTCCAACTCCTCTTTCACCCCTACTCTCCAACGCCCCTCAACCCAACTCCCCTTTCACCCCTACTCTCCAACCCACCTCACCCCAACTCTCCAACCCCCCAGCCCAACACCTCTTCCACCCCTACTCCCCAATACCCTCACCCCAACTCCTCTTTAACCCCTACTCTCCAACCCCCCCTCACCTCAACTCCTCTTTCACCCCTACTCTCCAACCCACCTCACTTAAACTACTGTTTCACCCCTAAGCTCCAACCCACCTCACACCCATCTCCTCTTTCACCCCTCCTCTCCAACAACCCCACCCCAACTCTCCAACCCCCCACCCCAACTCTCCATCCCCCCTCACCCCAACTCCTCTTTCACCCTTACTGTCCAACCCCACCTCATACCAACTCCTCTTTCACCTCTACTCTCCTAACCCACCTCAACCCAACTCATTTCACTCCTAATCTCCAACCACCACACCCCAACTCTCCAATCCCCCTCACACCAACTCTCCAAACGTCCTCACCCCAACTCCTCTTTCACCCCTACTCTCCAACCCCCTCACCCCAACTCCTCTTTCACCCCTGCTCTCCAACCCCCTTCACCCCAACTCCACATTCACCCCTACTCCCCAAGCCCCCTCACACCAACTCCTCTTTCACTCCTACTCTCCAACCCCCTCACCCCAACTCCTCTTCCACTCCTACTCTCCAAACCCCTCACCCCAACTCCTCTTCCACACCTACCCTCCAATCCCCTCACCCCAACTCTGCAACCCACTCACCCCAACTCTCCAACCCCCTCACCCCAACTCCTCTTTCATCCCTACTCTCCAACCGTTCACCCCAACTCCTCTTTCACCCCTACTCTCCAACCCACCTCACTTAAACTCCTCTTTCACTCCTAATCTCCAACCCTCTCACCCCAACTCCTCTTGCACCCCTACTCTCCAACCACCTCACCCCAACTCTCCAATCCCCCTCACACCAACTCTCCAACCCTCCTGACCCCAACTCCTCTTTCACCCCTGCTCTCCAACCCCTCACCCCAACTCCGCATTCACCCCTACTACCCAACCCCCCTCACACCAACTCCTCTTTCACTCCTGCTCTCCAACCCCCTCACCCCAACTCCTCTTCCACTCCTACACTCCAACCCCCTCACCCCAACTCCTCTTCCACTCCTACCCTCCAATCCCCTCACCCCAACTCCTCTTCCACTACTACTCTCCAACACCCCACACCCCAACTCTCCAACACCCCCCACACCAACTCTCCATCCCCCCTCACCCCAACTCCTCTTTCACCACTACTCTCCAACATCCCTCACCCCAACTCCTCTTCCACCCCTACTCTCCAACAACCCACACCCCAACTCTCCAACCCCCTCACACCAACTCCCCAATCCCCTCAGCTCAACTCCTCTTTCACCCCTACTCTCCAACCACCTCTCCCCAACTCCCCTTTCACCCCTACTCTCCAACCCACCTCACCCCAACTCCTCTTTCACCCCTACTCTCCAACACCCCTCACCCCAACTCTCCAACGCCCCTCAGCCCAACTCCTCTTTCACCCCAACTCTCCAAACCCCCTCACCCTAACTCTCCAACCCCCCAGCCCAAATACTCTTCCACGCCTACTCTTCAACACCCTCACCCCAACTCCCCAATACCCTTACTCCAACTCCTCTTTCACCCCTACTCTCCAACGCCCCTCAACCCAACTCCCCTTTCACCCCTACTCTCCAACCCACCTCACCCCAACTCTCCAACCCCCCAGCCCAACACCTCTTCCACCCCTACTCCCCAATACCCTCACCCCAACTCCTCTTTAACCCCTACTCTCCAACCCCCCTCACCTCAACTCCTGTTTCACCCCTACTCTCCAACCCACCTCACTTAAACTCCTGTTTCACCCCTAAGCTCCAACCCACCTCACACCCATCTCCTCTTTCACCCCTCCTCTCCAACTCCCCCCCACACCAACTCTCCAACACCCCCACCCCAGCTCTCCAACCCCCCACCCCAACTCTCCATCCCCCCTCACCCCAACTCCTCTTTCACCCTTACTGTCCAACCCCACCTCATACCAACTCCTCTTTCACCTCTACTCTCCAAACCCACCTCAACCCAACTCATTTCACTCCTAATCTCCAACCACCACACACCTACTCTCCAATCCCCCTCACACCAACTCTCCAAACCTCCTCACCCCAACTCCTCTTTCACCCCTACTCTCCAACCCCCTCACCCCAACTCCTCTTTCACCCCTGCTCTCCAGCCCCCTTCACCCCAACTCCACATTCACCCCTACTCCCCAACCCCCCTCACACCAACTCCTCTTTCACTCCTACTCTCCAACCCCCTCACCCCAACTCCTCTTCCACTCCTACTCTCCAAACCCCTCACCCCAACTCCTCTTCCACACCTACCCTCCAATCCTCTCACCCCAACTCTGCAACCACTCACCCCAAATCCTCTTTCACCCCAACAATCCAACCCCCTCACCTCAACTCTCCAACCCCCTCACCCCAACTCCTCTTTCATCCCTACTCTCCAACCGTTCACCCCAACTCCTCTTTCACCCCTACTCTCCAACCCACCTCACATAAACTCCTCTTTCACTCCTAATCTCCAACCCTCTCACCCCAACTCCTCTTGCACCCCTACTCTCCAACCACCTCACCCAACTCTCCAATCCCCCTCACACCAACTCTCCAACCCTCCTGACCCCAACTCCTCTTTCACCCCTGCTCTCCAACCCCCCTCACCCCAACTCCGCATTCACCCCTACTCCCCAACCCCCCTCACACCAACTCCTCTTTCACTCCTGCTCTCCAACCCCCTCACCCCAACTCCTCTTCCACTCCTACACTCCAACCCCCTCACCCGAACTCCTCTTCCACTCCTACCCTCCAATCCCCTCACCCCAACGCCTCTTCCACCCCTACTCTCCAACACCCCACACCCCAACTCTCCAACACCCCCCTCACCAACTCTCCATCCCCCCTCACCCCAACTCCTCTTTCACCACTACTCTCCAACACCCCTCACCCCAACTCCTCTTCCACCCCTACTCTCCAACAACCCACACCCCAACTCTCCAAACCCCTCACACCAACTCTCCAATCCCCTCAGCTCAACTCCTCTTTCACCCCTACTCTCCAACCACCTCTCCCCAACTCCCCTTTCACCCCTACTCTCCAACCCACCTCACCCCAACTCCTCTTCCACCCCTACTCCACAACACCCTCACCCCAATCCTCTTTCACCCCTACTCTCCATCGCCTTAGCCCAACTCCTTTTTCACACCCACACTCCAACCCCCCTCATCCCAACTCCTCTTTCACCCCTAATCCCCAACCACCTCATCCCAACTCCTCATTCACTCCTACTCTCCAACCACCCTCATCCCAACTCCTCTTTCACCCCTGCTCCCCAACCACCTCATCCCAACTCCTCATTCACTCCTACTCTCCAGCCCCCCTCATCCCAACTCCTCTTTCACCACTACTCTCCAACCCCCCTCACCCCAACTCTCCAACCCCCCTCACCCCAGCTCCTCTTTCACCGCTACTCTCCAACCATCCTCACCCCAACTCTCCAACACCCCTCACCCCAACTCTCTAACACCCTCACCCCAACTCCCCAATACCCTCACCCCAACTCCTTTCACCTCTACTCTCCATCCCCCTTCACCCCAACTACTCCTTCACTCCTACTCTCCAACCCCCCTCACCCCAACTCCTGTTTCACTACTACTCTCCAACCCCCCTCACCCCAACTACTCTTTCACCCCTACTCTCCAACCCACCTCACCCCAACTCCTTTCACCACTACTCTCCAACCCCCCTCATCCCAACTCCTCATTCACTCCTACACTCCAAACCCCTCAGCCCAACTCCTCTTTCACCCCTACTCTCCAACCACCTCACCCCAACTCCTCTTTCACCCCTACTCTCCAACCCCCTCAACCCAACACCCCCTTTCACCCCAACTCTCCATTACCCCTCACCCCAACTCCTCTTTCACCCCTACTGTCCAACCCCACCTCACCCCAACTCCTCTTTCACCCCTACTCTCCAAACCCACCTCAACTCAACTCCTCTTTCACCCCTACTCTCCAACCCCCCTCACCCCAACTCCACTTTCACCCCAAGTCTCCATCCCCCCTCACCCCAACACCTCTTTCACCCCTACTCTCCAAACCCACCTCAACCCAACTCCTCTTTCACCCCTACTCTCCAACCCCCTCAGCTCAACTCCTTTTTCACCCCTACTCTCCAACCACCACACCCCAACTCCCCTTTCACTCCAACTCTCCAACGCCCCTCAGCCCAACATTCCAACACCCCACCCCAAATCCTCTTCCACCCCTACTCACAAATACCCTCACCCCAACTCCCCAATACACTCAGCCCAACTCATCTTTCACCCCTACTCTCCAACCCCCCTCACCCCAACTCCTCTTTCACCCCACTCTCCAACCACCTTCAACCCAACTCCCCTTTCACCCCTACTCTCCAACCCCCTCATCCCATCTCCTCTTTCACCCCTACTCTCCAACCCACCTCACACCAAATCCTTCCACCCCTACACTCCAACCCCCCTCACCCCAACTCCTCTTCCACCCCTACTCTCCAACACCCCACACCCCAACACTCCAACCCCCCTCACACCAACTCTCCATCCCCCCTCACCCCAACTCCTCTTTCACCACTACTCTCCAACACCCCTCACCCCAACTCCTCTTCCACCCCTACTCTCCAACACCCCACACCCCAACTCTCCAACCCCCTCACACCAAATGTCCATCCCCCCTCACCCCAACTCCTCTTTCACCCCTACTGTCCAACCCCACCTCACCCCAACTCCACTTTCACCCCTACTCTCCAAACCCACCTCAACCAACTTCTGTTTCACCCCTACTCTCTAACCCACCTCAACTCAACTCCTCTTGCACCCCTACTCTCCAACCCCCTCAGCTCAACTCCTTTTTCACCCCTACTCTCCAACCACCACACCCCAACTCCCCTTTCACTCCAACTCTCCAACGCCCCTCAGCCCAACATTCCAACACCCCACCCCAACACCTCTTCCACTCCTACTCACAAATACCCTCACCCCCAACTCCCCAATACCCTCAGCCCAACTCATCTTTCACCCCTACTCTCCAACCCACCTCACCCCAACTCCCCTTTCACCCCACTCTCCAACCACCTTCAACCCAACTCCCCTTTCACCCATACTCTCCAACCCCCTCATCCCAACTCCTCTTTCACCCCTACTCTCCAACCTACCTCACACCAAATCCTTCCACCTCTACACTCCAACCCCTCACCCCAACTCCTCTTTCACCCCTACTCTCCAACCCCCTCACCCCAACTCCTCTTTCACCCCGACTCTCCAACACCCCTCACCCCAACTCCTCTTTCACCCCTACTTTCCAACCCACCTCACCCCTACTCCTTCCACCTCTACTCTCCAACCACCCTCATCCCAACTCCTCATTCACTCCCACTCTCCAACCCCCTCATCCCAACTCCTCTTTCACGCCTACTCTCCAAACACCTCACCGCAACTCCTCTTTCAACCCTACTCTCCAAACCCCCTCACCCCAACTCCTCTTTCACCCCTACCCTCCAACCCCCCTCACCCCAACTCCTTTCACCCCTACTCTCCAACCCCCCTCACCCCAACTCCTCTTTCACCCCTACTCTCCAACCCCCCTCACCCCAACTCCTCTTTCACCCCTACACTCCAACCCCCCTCACCCCAACTCCTCTTTCACCCCTACACTCCAACCCCCCTCACCCCAACTCCTTCCACACCTACTCTCCAACCACCCTCATCCCAACTCCTCTTTCACCCCAAGTCCTTTCACCTCTACTCTCCAACCACCCTCACCCCAAATCCTTCCACCCCTACTCTCCAAAACCCCTCACCACAACTCCTCTTTCACCCCTACTCTCCAAACCCCTTCACCCCAAATCCCCTTTCACCCGTACTGTCCAACCCCAACTCACCCCAACTCCTCTTTCACCCCTACTCTCCAAACCCACCTCAACCCAACTCCTCTTTCACCATTACTCTCTAACCCACCTCAACTCAACTCCTCTTGCACCCCTACTCTCCAACCCCCTCAGCTCAACTCCTTTTTCACCCCTACTCTCCAACCACCTCACCCCAACTCCCCTTTCACTCCAACTCTCCAACGCCCCTCAGCCCAACATTCCAACACCCTACCCCAAATTCTCTTCCACCCCTACTCACAAATACCCTCACCCCAACTCCCCAATACCTTCAGCCCAACTCATCTTTCACCCCTACTCTCCAACCCCCCTCACCCCAACTCCTCTTTCACCCCACTCTCCAACCACCTTCAACCCAACTCCCCTTTCACCCCTACTCTCCAACCCCCTCATCCCAACTCCTCTTTCACCCCTACACTCCAACCCACCTCACACCAAATCTTTCCACCCCTACACTCCAACCCCCCTCACCCCAACCCCTCTTCCACCCCTACTCTCCAACACCCCACACCCCAACACTCCAACCCCCCTCACACCAACTCTCCATCCCCCCTCACACCAACTCCTCTTTCACCACTACTCTCCAACACCCCTCACGCCAACTCCTCTTCCACCCCTACTCTCCAACACCCCACACCCCAACTCTCCAACCCCCTCACACCAACTCTCCATCCCCCCTCACCCCAACTCCTCTTTCACCCCTACTGTCCAACCCCACCTCACCCCAACTCCACTTTCACCCCTACTCTCCAAACCCATCTCAACCCAACTCCTCTTTCACCCCTACTCTCTAAACCACCTCAACTCAACTCCTCTTGCACCCCTACTCTCCAACCCCCTCAGCTCAACTCCTTTTTCACCCCTACTCTCCAACCACCTCACCCCAACTCCCCTTTCACTCCAACTCTCCAACGCCCCTCAGTCCAACATTCCAACACCCCACCCCAACTCCTCTTCCACCCCACTCTCCAACCACCTTCAACCCAACTCCCCTTTCACCCCTACTCTCCAACCCATTCATCCCAACTCCTCTTTCACCCCTACTCTACAACCCCCCTCACCCCAACTCCTCTTTCACCCCACTCTCCAACCACCTTCAACCCAACTCCCCTTTCACCCCTACTCTCCCACCCCTTCATCCCAACTCCTCTTTCACCCCTACTCTCCAACCCACCTCACGCCAAATCCTTCCACCCCTACACTCCAACCCCCCTCACCCCAACTCCTCTTTCACCCCTACTCTCCAACTACCCTCACCCCAACTCCTCTTTCACCCCTACTCTCCAACACCCCTCACCCCAACTCCTCTTTCACCCCTACTTTCCAACCCACCTCACCCCTACTCCTTCCACCTCTGCACTCCAACCCCCCTCATCCCAACTCCTCATTCACTCCCACTCTCCAACCCCCTCATCCCAACTCCTCTTTCACGCATACTCTCCAAACGCCTCACCGCAACTCCTCTTTCACCCCTACTCTCCAACCCCCCTCACCCCAACGCCTCTTTCACCCCTACTGTCCAACCCCCCTCACCCCAACTCCTATCACCCCTACTCTCCAACCCCCCTCACCCCAACTCCTCTTTCACCCCTACTCTCCAACCCCCCTCACCCCAACTCCTCTTTCACGCCTACTCTCCAAACGCCTCACCGCAACTCCTCTTTCACCCCTACTCTCCAACCCCCCTCACCCCAACTCCTCTTTCACCCCTACTCTCCAACCCCCCTCACCCCAACTCCTTCCACCCCTACTCTCCAACCCCCCTCACCCCAAATCCTCTTTCACACCTACTCTCCAACCCGCCTCATCCCAACTCCTCTTTCACCCCAAGTCCTTTCACCCCTACTCTCCAACCCCCCTCACCCCAAATCCTTTCACCCCTACTCTCCAAACCCCCTCACCACAACTCCTCTTTCACCCCTACTCTCCAAACCCCCTCACCCCAAATCCCCTTTCACCCCTACTGTCCAACCCCAACTCAACCCAACTCCTCTTTCACCATAACTCCTCTTTCACTCCTACTCTCCAACCCCCTCACCCCAAATCCCTTCACCCCTACTCTCCAACCCCCCTCACCGCAACTCCCCTTTCACCCCTACTGTCCAACCCCACCTCAACCCAACTCCTCTTTCACCACAACTCCTCTTTCACTCCTACTCTCCAAATCCCTCAGCCCAACTCCTCTTTCACCCCTTCTCTCCAACCATCTCACCGCCACTCCTCTTTCACCCCTACTCTCCAACCCCCCTCACCCCAACTCCTCTTTCACCCCTACTCTCCAACCCACCTCACCCCAACTCCTTCCACCTCTACTCTCCAACCCCCCTCATCCCAATGCCTCATTCACTCCTACTCTCCAAACCCCCTCATCCCAACTCTTCTTTCACGCCTACTCTCCAAACGCCTCACCGCAACTCTTCTTTCACCCCTACTCTCCAAACCCTCTCACCCCAACTCCTCCTTCACCCCTACTCTCCAACCCCCCTCACCCCAACTCCTCTTTCACCCCTACTCTCCAACCCCCCTCACCCCAACTCCTTTCACACCTACTCTACAACCCGCCTCACCCCAACTCCTCTTTCACCCCTACTCTCCAATCCCCCTCACCCCAACTACTCTTTCACCCCTACTCTCCAACCCCCCTCACCCCAACTCTAACACTCATTCTCCACTCCGCCCAAGCACTATCCCCGATTCTCCACTCCCCCGTGCACTATCCATCATTCCCCACTGCCCCAGAGCACTATCTCACATTCAACACTCCCCCCGAGCACTATCGCCCATTCTGCACTCTCCCTGAGCATTGTCTCCCATTCTCCACTCCCACCAAGCATTATCTCACATTCTCCACTCCCCCGAGCATTATCCCCCATTCTCCACTTCCCCGAGCTCTATCTCCCATTCTCCACTCCCCCAAACAATATTCCCATTCTCCACTCCCCCGAGCACTATCCCCGATTCTCCACTCCCACCGAGCTCTATCCCCCATTCTCCACTCCCGCCGGGCACTATCCCCCATTCTCCACTCCCCCCGTGCACTATCCCCCATTCTCCACTCCCCCTGAGGTATATCCCCCATTCACCACTCCCCGCGAGCACTATCCCCCATTCTACAGTCTCCCCGTGCATTGTCTCCCATTCTCCACTTCCCCCGAGCATGACCCCATTTTCCACTCCGCCTGAGCACTGTCCCCCATTCTCCACTCCCCCTGAGCACTGTCCCACATTCTCCACTCCCCCTGAGCACTATCCCCCATTCTCCACTCCCCCTGAGCACTATCCCCCATTCTCCACTCCCCCTGAGAACTATCCCCCATTCTCCACTCCCCCTGAGAACTATCCCCCATTCTCCACTCCCCCTGAGCACTATCCCCCATTCTCCACTCCCCCTGAGCACTATCCCCCATTCTCCACTCCCCCTGAGCACTATCCCCCATTCTCCACTCCCCCTGAGCACTATCCCCCATTCTCCACTCCCCCTGAGCACTATCCCCCATTCTCCACTCCCCCTGAGCACTATCCCCCATTCTCCACTCCCCCCGAGTACTATCCCCCATTCTACAATCTCCCCGAGCATTGTCTCCCATTCTCCACTCCCCCCGAGCACTATCCACCATTCCCCACACCCCCCAATCAATATTCCCCATTCTGCACTACCCCCAAGAATTATCCACCAATCTTCACTCTCCCCGAGCAGCATCCCGCATTCTCCACTCTCCCTGATACTATCCACCATTCTCCACTCTCCCCGAGCACTATCACCCATTCTCCAATCCCCCTGAGCAGCATCCCACATTCTCCAGTCGCCCCGAGCACTATCTCCCATTCTCCAATCCCTCCGAGCACTATCCCCCATTCCCCACTCCCCCCAAGCACTGTCCCCCATTCTCCTCTTCCCCCGAGATCTTTCTCCGATTCTCCACTCCCTCCGAACAGTATTCCCCATTCGCCGCTTCCCCCGAGAACTATCCCCCACACTCCACTCCTTCGTCCACTATCCACCATTCCTCACTCACCCCGAGCACTGGCCCCCATTCTCCACTTCCCCCGAGCACTATCTCCCATTCCCTGATACCCTGAGCACTATCTCCCATTCTCCACTCCCCCCGAGGTCTATCCCCATTCTCCACTCCGCTGAGAACTAACCCCCATTCTCCAATCCCCCCGAGCACTATCTCCCATTCTCCAACCCCCCGAGCACTATCTCCCATTCTCCAATCCCCCCGAGCACTATCTCACATTCTCCAACCCCCCGAGCACTATCTCCCATTCTCCACTCCCCCCGAGGACAATCCAGCATTCCCCACTCACTCCGATCTCAACCTGCAATTCCCCAATCCCCCCGAGCCATATGCCCGCATCTCCACTCCCCCCGAGCACTATCCCCCATTCTCCAATCCGCTGAGCTCTAACAGTCATTCTCCACTCCGCCCAAGCACTATCCCCGATTCTCCACTCCCCCGTGCACTATCCATCATTCCCCACTGCCCCAGAGCACTACCTCCCATCCTACACTACCCCCGAGCACTATCCCCCATTCTGCACTCTCCCCGAGCATTGTCTCCCATTCTCCACTCCCGCCAAGCACTATCTCACATTCTCCACTCCCCCGAGCATTATCCCCCATTCTCCACTTCCCCCGAGTTCAATCTCCCATTCTCCACTCCCCAGAGCACTGTCCCCTATTCTCCACACCCCATGAGCACTATCCCCCATTCTCCACTTCCCCCAAACAATATTCCCATTCTCCACTCCCCCTGAGCACTATCCCCCTTTCTCCACTCCCACTGAGCTCTATCCCCCATTCCCCAATCCTCCCGAGAGCTACCCCTCATTCTCTCCTCCCCTGACCACTATACCCCATTCTCCACTCCCTCTAAGGTATATCCCCATCCCCCACTCCCCCCGAGCACTATCCCCCATTCTACATTCTCCCCGAGCATTGTCTCCCATTCTCCACTTCCCCCGAGCATGATCCCCATTTTCCACTACGCCTGAACACTATCCCCCATTCTCCACTCCCCCTGAGAACTATCCCCATTCTCCACCACCCCCGAGCACTATCAACCATTCCCCACACCCCCCAATCAATATTCCCCATTCTGCACTACCCCGAGCATTAGCCACCAATCTCCAATCTCCCTGAGCAGCATCCCACATTCTCCACTCTCCCCGAGCACTATCACCCATGCTCCACTCTCCCCGAGCACTATCACCCATGCTCCACTCCCCCCGAGCACTATCTCCCATTCTCCAACCCCCCGAGCACTATCTCCCATTCTCCACTCCCACCGAGGGCTATCAAGCATTCCCCACTCACTCCGATCTCAATCTCCCATTCTCCAATCCCCCCGAGCCATATCCCCGCATCTCCACTCTCCCCGAGCACTATCCCCCATTCCGCACTCCCCCCGAGCACTAACCCCCATTCTCCAATCCCCCCGAGCACTATCTCCCATTCTCCAATCCCCTGAGCACTATCTCCCATTCTCCACTCCCCCCGAGGTCTATCCCCATTCTCCACTCCGCTGAGATATAACCCCCATGCTCCACTCCCCCCGAGCACGATCTCCCATTCTCCACTCCCCCCGAGGACTATCTAGCATTCCCCACCCACTCCGATCTCAATCTCCCATTCTCCAATCCTACCGAGCCATATCCCCGCATCCCCACTCCCCCCGAGCATTATCCCCCATTCTACAATCTCCCCAAGCATTGTCTCCCATTTTCCAATTCCCCCGAGCATGACCCCATTTTCCACTATGCCTGAGCATGATCCCCCATTCTCCACTCCCCCTGAGAACTATCCCCATTCTCCACCACCCCCGAGCACTATCAACCATTCCCCACCCCCCCAATCAATATTCCCCATTCTGCACTACCCCCGAGCATTAGCCACCAATCTCCACTCTCCCCAATACTATCCACCATTCTCCACTCTCCCCGAGCACTATCGCCCATGCTCCACTCCCCCCGAGGAGCATCCACATTCTCCAGTCGCCCCGAGCACTATCTCATATTCTCCAATCCCCTGAGCACTATCTCCCATTCTCCACTCCCACCGAGGACTATCCACATTCTCCACTCCGCTGAGGACTAACCCCCATTCTCCAAACCCCCGAGCACTATCTCACATTCTCCAACCCCCCGAGCACTATCTCCTATTCTCCACTCCCCCCGAGGACTATCCAGCGTTCCCCACTCACTCCAACCACAATCTCACATTCTCCAACCCCCCGAGCACTATCTCCCATTCTCCACTCCCCCCGAGGACTATCCAGCGTTCCCCACTCACTCCGAGCACTATCTCCTATTCTCCACTCCCCCCGAGGACTATCCAGCGTTCCCCACTCACTCCGACCACAATCTCCCATTCTCCAATCCCCCCGAGCCATATCCCCTCATCTCTACTCCCCCGAGCATTATCCCCCATTCTCCAATCCGCTGAGCTCTAACACTCATTCTCCACTCCACCCAAGCACTATCCCCGATTCTCCACTCCCCCGTGCACGATCCATCATTCCCCACTGCCCCAGAGCACTATCTCCCATTCTACACTCCCCCCGAGCACTGTCTCCCATTCTGCACTCTCCCCGAGCATTGTCTCATATTCTCCACTCCCACCAAGCACTATCTCACATTCTCCATTCCCCGAGCATTATCCCCCATTCTCCACTTCCCCCGAGCTCTACCTCCCATTCTCCACTCCCCAGAGCACTATCCCCTATTCTCCACACCCCATGAGCACTATCCCCCATTCTCCACTTCCCCCAAACAATATTCCAATTCTCCACTCCCCCGAGCACTATCCCCCTTTCTCCACTCCCACCGAGCTCTGTCCCCCATTCCCCAATCCTCCCGAGAGCTACCCCTCATTCTCCACTCCCCCTGACCACTATCCCCCATTCTCCACTCCTCCTGAGGAATATCCCCCATTTCCCACTCCCCCCGAGCACTATCCCCCATTCTCCACTCTCCCCGAGCATTGCCTCCCATTCTTCACTTCCCCCGAGCATGATCCCCATTTTCCACTACCCCTGAGCACTATCCCCCATTCTCCACTCCCCTTGAGCACTATCCCACATTTGCAATCCCGCTGAGCACTATCCCGCATTCTCCACTCCCCCCGAGCACTATCTCCGATTCTCCACACCCCAGAGCACTATCCCCTATTCTCCACACCCCACGAGCACTATCCCCCATTCTCCACTTCCCCCAAACAATATCCCCCATTCCCCACTCCCTCCGAGCACTATCTACCATTCTACACTCTCCCTGAGCATTGTCTACCATTCTCCTCTCCCCCGAGCACTATACCCCATTCTCCACTACCCCCGAGCACTATCCCCCATTCTCCTCTCCCCCCGAGCACTATCCACTATTCTCCACTCCCCCGAGCACTATCCCCCATTCACAACTCCCACCAAGCATTATCCCCCATTCTCCACCCCCCGGAGCACTATCCCCCATTCTGCACTACCCCCGAGCACTATCCACCATTGTCCACTCTCCCCGAGCAGCATCCTGCATTCTCCACTCTCCCCGAGCAGCATCCTGCATTCTCCACTCTCCCCGACACTATCCACCATTCTCCACTCTCCCTGAGCACGAGCCCCCATTCTCCACTCGTCCCGAGCAGCATCCTACATTCTCCACTCGCCCGGAGCACTATCTCCCATTCTCCAATCCCTCCAATCACTATCCCCCATTCCGCACTCCCCCCGAGCACTGTCCCCCATTCTCCACTCCCCCGAGCACTGTCTCCCATTCTCCACACCCCCTGAGCACTGTCTCCCATTCTCCACTCCCCCGAGATCTTTTGCCGATTCTCCACTCCCTCCGAGCAGTATTCGCAATTCTCCACATCCCCCGAGCACTATCCCCCACACTCCACTCCCCCGTGCACTATCGACCATTCCCCACTCACCCCGAGCACTATCCCCCATTCTCCAATCCCCTGAGCAATATTCCCATTCTCCAATCTCCCCGAGCACTATCCCCGATTCTCCACTCCCCCCGTGCACTATCCCCCATTCTCCAATCCCCCCGAGCACTATCTCCCATTCTCCAATCCCCCCGAGCACTATCTCCCATTCTCCAATCCCCTGAGCACTATCTCCCATTCTCCAATCCCCCCGAGCACTATCTCCCATTCTCCAATCCCCTGAGCACTATCTCCCATTCTCCACTCCCCCCGAGCACTATCCCCCATTCTCCAATCCCCCCGAGCACTATCCCCCATTCTCCAATCCCCCCGAGCACTATCTCCCATTCTCCAATCCCCTGAGCACTATCTCACATTCTCCAACCCCCCGAGCACTATCTCCCATTCTCCACTCCCCCCGAAGACTATCCAGCATTCCCCACTCACTCCGATCTCAATCTCCCATTCCCCAATCCCCCCGAGCCATATCCCCGCATCTCCACTCCCCCCGAGCACTATCCCCCATTCTCCAATCCCCTGAGCACTATCTCCCATTCTCCACTCCCCCCGAGCACTATCTCCCATTCTCCACTCCCCCCGAGCACTATCTCCCATTCTCCAATCCCCTGAGCACTATCTCCCATTCTCCACTCCCCCCGAGCACTATCTCCCATTCTCCACTCCCCCCGAGCACTATCTCCCATTCTCCACTCCCCCCGAGCACTATCTCCCATTCTCCACTCCCCCCGAGCACTATCTCCCATTCTCCAATCCCCTGAGCACTATCTCCCATTCTCCAACCCCCCGAGCACCATCTCCCATTCTCCAATCCCCCCGAGCACTATCTCCCATTCTCCAATCCCCCCGAGCACTATCTCCCATTCTCCAATCCCCTGAGCACTATCTCCCATTCTCCACTCCCCCCGAGCACTATCTCCCATTCTCCAATCCCCCCGAGCACTATCTCACATTCTCCAACCCCCCGAGCACTATCTCCCATTCTCCACTCCCCCCGAAGACTATCCAGCATTCCCCACTCACTCCGATCTCAATCTCCCATTCCCCAATCCCCCCGAGCCATATCCCCGCATCTCCACTCCCCCCGAGCACTATCCCCCATTCTCCAATCCGCTGAGCTCTAACACTCATTCTCCACTACGCCCAACTCCTCTTTCACCCCTACTCTCCAACCCCCCTCACCCCAACTCCTCTTTCACCCCTACTCTCCAACCCCCTCACCCCAACTCCTCTTTCACCCCTACTCTCGAACCCGCCTCACTTAAACTCCTGTTTCACCCCTAAGCTCCAACCCACCTCACACCCATCTCCTCTTTCACCCCTCCTCTCCAACCCCCCACTGCAACTCTCCAACCCCCCACACCCCAACTCTCCATCCCCCCTCACCCCAACTCCTCTTTCACCCCTACTCTCCAAACCCACCTCACCCCAACTCCTTTCACCCCTACTCTCCAACCCCCTCACCCCAACTCCTTTCACCCCTACTCTCCAACCCACCTCACCCCAACTCCTCTTTCACCCCTACTCTCCAACCCACCTCACCCCCAACTTCTTTCACCCCTACTCTCCAACCCCCTCACCCCAACTGCTCTTTCACCCCAACTCCTTCTTCACCCCTACTCTCCAACCGTTCACCCCAACTCTTCTTTCACCCCAACTCTCCAAACCACCTCACTTAAACTCCTCATTCACTCCTAATCTCCAACCCCCTCACCCCAACTCCTCTTGCATCCCTACTCTCCAACCACCTCAACCCAACTCTCCAATCCCCCTCACACCAACTCTCCATCCCCCCTCACCCAAACTCCTCTTTCACCCCTACTCTCCAACCCCACCTCAACCCAACTCCTCTTTCACCCCTACTCTCCAAACCCACCTCACCCCAACTCCTCTTTCACCCATACTCTCCAACCCCCTCAACCCAACCTCTCTTTCACCCCAACTCTCCAACGCCTCTCAGCCAAACTCTCCAACCCCCCACCACAACTCCTCTTCCACCCCTACTCTCCAACCCCCCTCACCCCAACTCCTCTTTCACCCCTACTCTCCAACCCCCCTCACCCCAACTCCTCTTTCACCCCTACTTTCCAATCCCCCTCACCCCAACACTCCAACCCCCCAGCCCAACTCCTCTTTTAACCCTACTCTACAACCCCCCTCACCCCAACTCCTCTTTCACCCCTACTCTCCAAACCCCCTCACCCCAACACCTCTTTCACACCTACTCTCCAACCCCCCACACCCCAACACCTCTTTCACCACTTTTCTCCAACCCCTCTCACCCCAACACCTCTTTCACCCCTTTTCTCCAACCCCCCTCACCCCAACTCCTTTCACTCCTACTCTCCAACCCACCTCACCTGAACTCCTCTTTCACGCCTACTCTCCAACCCCACTCACCCCAACTCCCCTTTCACCACTACTGTCCAAACCCACCTCAACCCAACTCCTCTTTCAAACCAACTCCTCCTTCACCGCTACTCTCCAAACCCACCTCACCCCAACTCCTTTCACCACTACTCTCCAACCCCCTCACCTCAACTCCTCTTTCACGCCTACTCTCCAACCCCACTCACCCCAACTCCCCTTTCACCCCTACTGTCTAATCCCACCTCAACCCAACTCCTCTTTCAAACCAACTCCTCTTTCACCCCTACTCTCGAACCCCATCACCCCAACTCCTCTTTCATCCCTACTCTCCAACCCACCTCACCCCAACTCCTCTTTCACCCATACTCTCCAACCCCCTCACCCGAACTCCCCTTTCACCCCTACTGTCTAATCCCACCTCAACCCAACTCCTCTTTCAAACCAACTCCTCTTTCACCCCTACTCTCGAACCCCATCACCCCAACTCCTCTTTCACCACTACTCTCCAACCCCTTCACCCCAACTCCTCTTTCACCACTACTCTCCAACCCCCTCACCCGAACTCCTCTTTCACCCATTCTCTCCAAATCCCTCACACCAACTCCTCTTTCACCACTACTCTCCAACCCCCTCACCCCAAATCCTCTTGCAGCCCTACTCTCCAACCCACCTCACCCCAACTCCTCTTGCAGCCCTACTCTCCAACCCCCTCACCGCAAAGCCTCTTTCACCCATACTCTCCAACCCCCTCACACCAACTCCTCTTTCACCACTACTTTCCAACCCCCTCAGCCCAACTCCTCTTTCACCCCTACTGTCTAATCCCACCTCAACCCAACTCCTCTTTCAAACCAACTCCTCTTTCACCCCTACTCTCGAACCCCATCACCCCAACTCCTCTTTCACCACTACTCTCCAACCCCTTCACCCCAACTCCTCTTTCACCACTACTCTCCAACCCCCTCACCCGAACTCCTCTTTCACCCATTCTCTCCAAATCCCTCACACCAACTCCTCTTTCACCACTACTCTCCAACCCCCTCACCCCAAATCCTCTTGCAGCCCTACTCTCCAACCCACCTCACCCCAACTCCTCTTGCAGCCCTACTCTCCAACCCCCTCACCGCAAAGCCTCTTTCACCCATACTCTCCAACCCCCTCACACCAACTCCTCTTTCACCACTACTTTCCAACCCCCTCAGCCCAACTCCTCTTTCACCCCTACTCTCCAACCCCCTCACCCCAACTCCTCTTTCACCCATACTCTCCAATCCCCTCACACCAACTCCTCTTGCACCCCTACTCTCCAAACCCCCTCACCCTACTCCTCTTTCACCTCTACTCTCCAACCCACTCACCCCAAATCCGATTTCACCCATACTCTCCAACCCCATCACCCCAACTCCTCTTTCACCCCTACTCTCCAACCCCCTCACCCCAACTCCTCTTTCACCCCTACTCTCCAACCCACCTCACCCCAACTCCTCTTGCACCCATACTCTCCAACCTGCTCACCCCAACTCCTCTTTCACCCATACTCTCCAACCCCCTCACACCAACTCCTCTTTCACCCCTACTCTCCAACGCCCCTCACCCCAACTCCTCTTTCACCCCTACTCTCCAAACACACCTCACACCCATCTCCTCTTTCACCCCTACTCGCCATCCCCCTTCAACCCAACTCCTTTCACCCCTACTCTCCAAACCCCCTCACCCCAACTCCTTCCACCCCTACTCTCAAACCCCTCTCAACCCATCTCCTCTTTAAACCAACTCTCCAACGCCCTCAGCCCAACTCTCCAACCCGCCAGCCCAACTCCTCTTCCACCCATATTCCCTAATACCAACACCCCAAATCCTCTTTCACCCCTACTCTCCAACACCATCACCCCAACTCCTCTTTCACCCCGACTGTCCTACCCCACCTCAAGCCAACTCCTCTTTCACCCCTACTCTCCAAACCCACCTCACCCCAACTCCTTTCACCCCTAATCTCCAACCCCCTCACCCCAACTCCTCTTTCACCCCTACTCTCCAACCCACCTCACCCCAACTCCTCTTTCATTCCAAATCTCCAACCACCTCACCCCAACTCTCCAATCCCCCTCACACCAACTCTCCATCCCCCCTCACCCCAACTCCTCTTTCACCCCTACTCTCCAACCACCTCACCCCAACTCCTCTTTCACCCCTACTCTCCAACCCCCCTCACCCCAACTCCTCTTTCACCCCTACTTTCCAATCCCCCTCACCCCAACACTCCAACCCCCCAGCCCAACTCCTCTTTTAACCCTACTCTCCAACCCCCCTCACCCCAACTCCTCTTTCACCCCTACTCTCCAAACCCCCTCACCCCAACACCTCTTTCACACCTACTCTCCAACCCCCCACACCCCAACACCTCTTTCACCACTTTTCTCCAACCCCTCTCACCCCAACACCTCTTTCACCCCTTTTCTCCAACCCCCCTCACCCCAACTCCTTTCACTCCTACTCTCCAACCCACCTCACCTGAACTCCTCTTTCACGCCTACTCTCCAACCCCACTCACCCCAACTCCCCTTTCACCACTACTGTCCAAACCCACCTCAACCCAACTCCTCTTTCAAACCAACTCCTCCTTCACCGCTACTCTCCAAACCCACCTCACCCCAACTCCTTTCACCACTACTCTCCAACCCCCTCACCTCAACTCCTCTTTCACGCCTACTCTCCAACCCCACTCACCCCAACTCCCCTTTCACCCCTACTGTCTAATCCCACCTCAACCCAACTCCTCTTTCAAACCAACTCCTCTTTCACCCCTACTCTCGAACCCCATCACCCCAACTCCTCTTTCATCCCTACTCTCCAACCCACCTCACCCCAACTCCTCTTTCACCCATACTCTCCAACCCCCTCACACCAACTCCTCTTTCACCACTACTCTCCAACCCCTTCACCCCAACTCCTCTTTCACCACTACTCTCCAACCCCCTCACCCGAACTCCTCTTTCACCCATTCTCTCCAAATCCCTCACACCAACTCCTCTTTCACCACTACTCTCCAACCCCCTCACCCCAAATCCTCTTGCAGCCCTACTCTCCAACCCACCTCACCCCAACTCCTCTTGCAGCCCTACTCTCCAACCCCCTCACCCCAACTCCTCTTTCACCCCTACTCTCCAACCCACCTCACCCCAACTCCTCTTGCAGCCCTACTCTCCAACCCCCTCACCGCAAAGCCTCTTTCACCCATACTCTCCAACCCCCTCACACCAACTCCTCTTTCACCACTACTCTCCAACCCCCTCAGCCCAACTCCTCTTTCACCCCTACTCTCCAACCCCCTCACCCCAACTCCTCTTGCACCCCTACTCTCCAAACCCCCTCACCCTACTCCTCTTTCACCTCTACTCTCCAACCCACTCACCCCAAATCCGATTTCACCCATACTCTCCAACCCCATCACCCCAACTCCTCTTTCACCCCTACTCTCCAACCCCCTCACCCCAACTCCTCTTTCACCCCTACTCTCCAACCCACCTCACCCCAACTCCTCTTGCACCCATACTCTCCAACCTGCTCACCCCAATTCCTCTTTCACCCATACTCTCCAACCCCCTCACACCAACTCCTCTTTCACCCCTACTCTCCAATGCCCCTCACCCCAACTCCTCTTTCACCCCTACTCTCCAAACACACCTCACACCCATCTCCTCTTTCACCCCTACTCGCCATCCCCCTTCAACCCAACTCCTTTCACCCCTACTCTCCAAACCCCCTCACCCCAACTCCTTCCACCCCTACTCTCAAACCCCTCTCAACCCATCTCCTCTTTAAACCAACTCTCCAACGCCCTCAGCCCAACTCTCCAACCCGCCAGCCCAACTCCTCTTCCACCCATATTCCCTAATACCAACACCCCAAATCCTCTTTCACCCCTACTCTCCAACACAATCACCCCAACTCCTCTTTCACCCGGACTGTCCTACCCCACCTCAAGCCAACTCCTCTTTCACCCCTACTCTCCAAACCCACCTCACCCCAACTCCTTTCACCCCTAATCTCCAACCCCCTCACCCCAACTCCTCTTTCACCCCTACTCTCCAACCCACCTCACCCCAACTCCTCTTTCATTCCTAATCTCCAACCACCTCACCCCAACTCTCCAATCCCCCTCACACCAACTCTCCATCCCCCCTCACCCCAACTCCTCTTTCACCCCTACTTTCCAACACCCCTCACCCCAACTCCTCTTTCACTCCTACTGTCCAACCCCACCTCAACCCAACTCCTCCTTCACTCCTACTCTCCAAACCCACCTCACCCCAACTCGTCTTTCACCCATACTCTCCAACCCCTTCACCCCAACTTCTCTTTCACCCCAACTCTCCAACGCCACTCAGCCCAACTCTCCAACCCCCCACCCCAACTCCTCTTCCACCCCTACTCTCCAACCCCCATCACCCCAAGTCCTCTTTCACACCTACTCTCCAACCCCCCTCACCCCAGCACCTCTTTCACCCCTACTCTCCAACCCCCCTCACCCCAACACCTCTTTCACCCCTTTTCTCCAACCCCCCTCACACCAACTCTCAAACCCCCCAGCCCAACTCCTCTTTCATCCATACACTCCAACCCCCCTCACCCCAACTCCTTTCACCATTACTCTCCAACCCACCTCACCCCAACTCCTCTTGCAGCCCTACTCTCCAACGACCTCACCTCAACTCCTCTTGCACCCCTACTCTCCAATCCCCTCACCCAACTCCTCTGTCACCTCTACTCTCCAACCCCCTCACCCCAACTCCTCTTTCACCTCTACTCACCAACCCACCTCACGCCAACTCCTCTTTCACCCCTACTCTCCAACCGCCTCACCCAAACTCCTCATTCACCCATACTCTCGAACCCCCTCACACCAATTCCTCTTGCACCCCTACTCTCCAACCCCCTCACCCCAACTCCTCTTGCACCGCTACTCTCCAACCCCCTCACCCCAATTTCTCTTGCACCCCTACTCTCCAACCCCCTCACACCAACTCCACTTTCACCACTACTCTCCAACCCCCTCAGCCCAACTCCTCTTTCACCCATACTCTCCAGCCCCCTCACACCAACTCCTCTTTCACCCCTACTCTCCAACCCCCTCACCCCAACTCCTCTTTCACCCCTACTCTCCAACCCCCTCACAACAACTCCTCTTTCACCACTACTATCCAACCCCCTTCACCCCAACTCCTCTTTCACCACAACTCTCCAACCCCCTCACCCCAACTCCTCTTTCACCCCTACTCTCCAAACCCCCTCACTCCAACTCCTCTTTCACCCCTACTCTCCAACCCCCTCACCCCTACTCCTCTTTCACCCCTACTCTCCAACCCCCTCACCCCAACTCCTCTTTCACCACTACTGTCCAACCCCCTCAGCCCAACTCCTCTTTCACCCCTACTCTCTAACCCTCTCACACCAACTCCTCTTTCACCACTACTCTCCATCCCACCTCACCCCAACTCCTCTTTCACCTCTACTCTCCATCCCACCTCACCCCAACTCCTCTTTCACCTCTACTCTCCAACGCACCTCACCTCAACTCCTCTTGCACCCCTACTCTCCAAACCCCCTCACCCAACTCCTCTTCAACCCCTAATCTTCAAACCCCCTCACCCCAACTCCCCTTTCACCCCTGCTCTCCAACCCCCTCAGCCCAACTCCTCTTTCACCCCTACTCTCCAACGCCCTCACCACAGCTCCTCTTTCACCCCTACTCTCCAACACCCCTCACCCCAACTCCTCTTTCACCCCTACTCTACAACCCCCCTCACCCCAACTCTTTTCACCCCTACTCTCCAACCACTCTCACCCCTACTCTCCATCCCCCCTTACCCCAACTCCTTTTTCACCCCTACTCCCCAACCCCCTCATCCCAACTCCTCATTCACTCCTACTCTCCAAACCCCTCACCCCAACTCCTCTTTGACCACTACTCTCCAAACCCCCTCACCCCAACTCCTCTTTCACCCCTACTCTCCAACCCCCTCACCCCAACTCCTCTTGCACCCCAACTCCTCTTTCAGCCCACTCTCCAACAACCCTCACCCCAACTCCTCTTTCACGCCTACTCTCCAACCCCCCTCACCCCAACTCCTCTTTCACCCCTACTCTCCAACCCACCTCACCCCAACACCTCTTTCACCCCTACCCTCCAACCCCCCTCACCCCAACACCTCTTTCACCCCTTTTCTCCAACCCCCCTCACCCCAACTCTCCAACCCCCCAGCACAACTCCTCTTTCACCCCTACTCTCCAACACCCCAGCCCAACTCCTCTTTCACCCCTACTCTCCAACCCCCCTCACCCCAACTCCTTCCACTCCTACTCTCCAACCCCACCTCCAGCCAACTCCTCTTTCACCCGTACTGTCCAATCCCACCTCAACCCAACTCCTCCTTCACCCCTACTCTCCAACCCCCTCACCCCAACTCCTCTTTCACCCCTACCCTCCAACCCACCTCACCCCAACTCCTCTTTCACCTCTACTCTCCAACCCGCTCACCCCAACTCCTCTTTCACCCCTACTCTCCAATCCACCTGACCCCAACTCCTCTTGCACCCCTACTCACCAACCCCCTCAGCTCAACTCCTCTTTCACACCTACTCCCCAACCAACTCATCCCAACTCCCCTTTCACCCCTACTCTCCAATCCCCCTCACACCAACTCTCCATCCCCACTCACCCCAACTCCTCTTTCCCCCTTACTCTCCAACACCCCTCACCCCAACTCCTCTTTCACCCCTACCCTCCAACCCACCTCACCCCAACTCCTCTTTCACCCCTACTCTCCAACCCGCTCACCCCAACTCCTCTTTCACCCCTACTCTCCAATCCACCTCACCCCAACTCCTCTTGCAGCCCTACTCTCCAACCCCCTCACCCCAACTCCTCTTTCACCCCTACTCTCCAATCCACCTCACCCGACCCCTCTTTCACCACTACTCTCCAACCCCCTCACCCCAACTCCTCTTTCACCACTACTCTCCAACTCCCTCACCCCAACTCCTCTTTCACCCCTACTCTCCAACCCCCTGACCCCAAACCCTCTTTCACCCATACTCTCCAACACGCTCACCCCAACTCCCCTTTCACCACTACTCTCCAACCCCCTCACCCCAACTCCTCTTTCACCCATACTCTCCAACCCCCTCACCTCAACTCCCCTTTCACACCTAATCTCCAACCCACACTCACCCAAACTCCTCTCACCCCTACTCTCCAAACCCCACATCCCAACTCCTCTTTCACCCCTACTCTCCAACCCCCTCACACCAACTCCTCTTTCACCACTACTCTCCAACCCCCTCACACCAACTCCTCTTTCACCACTACTCTCCAACCCCCTCACCCCAACTCCTCTTTCACCCCGACTCTCCAACCCACCTCACCCCAACTCCTCTTTCACCTCTACTCTCCAAACCACCTCACCCCAACTCCTCTTTCACCTCTACTCTCCAACCCACCTCACCCCAAATCCACTTTCACCTCTACTCTCCAAACCACCTCACCCCAACTCCTCTTTCACCCCTACTCTCCAACCCACCTCACCCCAACTTCTCTTTCACCTCTACTCTCCAACCCAATTCACCCCAACTCCTCTTTCACCCCTACTCTCCAACGCACCTCACCTCAACTCCTCTTGCACCCCTATGCTCCGAACCCCCTCACCCAACTCCTCTTTAACCCCTACTCTCCAACCCCCCCTCACCCCAACTCCTCTTTCATCCCTACTCTCCAACCCCCTCACCCCAACTACTCTTTCACCCCTACTCTCCAACCCCCTCACCCCAACTCCTCTTTCACCCCTACTGTCCAACCCCACCTCAAGCCAACTCCTCTTTCACTCCTACTCTCCAAACCCACCTCACCCCAACTCCTTTCACCCCTACTCTCCAACCCCCTCACCCCAACTCCTTTTTCACCACTACTCTCCAACCCACCTCACCCTAACTCCTCTTTCACCCCTACTCTCCAACCCCCTCACCCCAACTCCTCTTTCACCCCTACACTCCAACACCCCTCACCCCAACTCCTCTTTCACCACTACTCTCCAACCCCCCACACCCAACTCCTTTCACACCTACTCTCCAACCACTCTCACCCCTACTCTACATCCCCCCTTACCCCAACTCCTTTTTCACCCCTACTCCCCAACCCTCTCATCCCAACTCCTCATTCACTCCTACTCTCCAACCCCACCTCAACCCAACTCCTCTATCACCCCTACTCTCCAACCCCCTCACCCCAACTCCTCTTTCACCCCTAATCACGAACACCCTCACCCCAACTCCTCTTGCACCCCTACTATCCAACCACCTCAACTCAACTCCTCTTGCACCACTACTCACCAACCCCCTCAGCTAAACTCCTCTTTCACCCCTACCCCCCAACCACCTCACCCCAACTGCCGTTTCACCCCTACTCTCCAATCCCCCTCACACCAACTCTCCATCCCCAGTCACCCCAACTCCTCTTTCCCCCTTACTCTCCAAAATCCCTCACCCCAACTCCTCTTTCACACCTACTCTCCAACCCACCTCACCCCAACTCCTCTTTCACCCCTACTCTCCAACCCGCTCACCCCAACTCCTCTTTTCCCCTACTCTCCAATCCACCTCACCCCAACCCCTCTTTTACCACTACTCTCCAACCCCCTCACCCCAACTCCTCCTTCACCACTACTCGCCAACCCCCTCACCCCAAATCCTCTTTCACCCCTACTCTCCAACCCCCTCACCCCAACTCCTCTTTCACCCCTACTCTCCAACCCCGTGACCCCAACCTCTCTTTCACCCATACTCTCCAACCCCCTCACCCCAACTCCTCTTTCACCACTACTCTCCAACCCCCTCACCCCAACTCCTCTTTCACCCCTAATCTCCAACCCCCTCACCCCAACTCCTCTTTCACCCCTACTCACCAACCCCCTGACCCCAATTCCTCTTTCACCACTACTCTCCAACCCCCTCACCCCAACTCCTCTTTCACCACTATTCTCCAACCCCCTCACCCCAACTCCTCTTTCACCACTACTCTCCAACCCCCTCACCCCAACTCCTCTTTCACCCCTACTCTCTAACCCCCTCACCCGAACTCCTCTTTCACCCCTACTCTCCAACCCACCTCACCCCAACTCCTCTTTCACCTCTTCTCTCCAAACCACCTCACCCCAACTCCTCTTTCACCTCTACTCTCCAACCCACCTCACCCCAACTCCACTTTCACCTCTACTCTCCAAACCACCTCACCCCAACTCCTCTTTCACCCCTACTCTCCAACCCACCTCACCCCAACTTCTCTTTCACCTCTACTCTCCAACCCAATTCACCCCAACTCCTCTTTCACCCCTACTCTCCAACGCACCTCACCTCAACTCCTCTTGCACCCCTTTGCTCTGAACCCCCTCACCCAACTCCTCTTTAACCCCTTCTCTCCAACCCCCCCTCACACCAACTCCTCTTTCATCCCTACTCTCCAACCCCCTCACCCCAACTACTCTTTCACCCCTACTCTCCAACCCCCTCACCCCAACTCCTCTTTCACCCCTACTGTCCAACCCCACCTCAAGCCAACTCCTCTTTCACTCCTACTCTCCAAACCCACCTCACCCCAACTCCTTTCACCCCTACTCTCCAACCCCCTCACCCCAACTCCTTTTTCACCCCTACTCTCCAACCCACCTCACCCTAACTCCTCTTTCACCCCTACTCTCCAACCCCCTCACCCCAACTCCTCTTTCACCCCTACACTCCAACACCCCTCACCCCAACTCCTCTTTCACCACTACTCTCCAACCCCCCACACCCAACTCCTTTCACACCTACTCTCCAACCACTCTCACCCCTACTCTACATCCCCCCTTACCCCAACTCCTTTTTCACCCCTACTCCCCAACCCTCTCATCCCAACTCCTCATTCACTCCTACTCTCCAACCCCACCTCAACCCAACTCCTCTATCACCCCTACTCTCCAACCCCCTCACCCCAACTCCTCTTTCACCCCTAATCACGAACACCCTCACCCCAACTCCTCTTGCACCCCTACCCCCCAACCACCTCACCCCAACTGCCGTTTCACCCCTACTCTCCAATCCCCCTCACACCAACTCTCCATCCCCAGTCACCCCAACTCCTCTTTCCCCCTTACTCTCCAAAATCCCTCACCCCAACTCCTCTTTCACACCTACTCTCCAACCCACCTCACCCCAACTCCTCTTTCACCCCTACTCTCCAACCCGCTCACCCCAACTCCTCTTTTCCCCTACTCTCCAATCCACCTCACCCCAACCCCTCTTTTACTACTCTCCAACCCCCTCACCCCAACTCCTCCTTCACCACTACTCGCCAACCCCCTCACCCCAAATCCTCTTTCACCCCTACTCTCCAACCCCCTCACCCCAACTCCTCTTTCACCCCTACTCTCCAACCCCGTGACCCCAACCTCTCTTTCACCCATACTCTCCAACCCCCTCACCCCAACTCCTCTTTCACCACTACTCTCCAACCCCCTCACCCCAACTCCTCTTTCACCCCTACTCTCCAACCGCCTGACCCCAACTCCTCTTTCACCCCTAATCTCCAACCCCCTCACCCCAACTCCTCTTTCACCCCTACTCACCAACCCCCTGACCCCAATTCCTCTTTCACCACTACTCTCCAACCCCCTCACCCCAACTCCTCTTTCACCACTACTCTCCAACCCCCTCACCCCAACTCCTCTTTCACCACTACTCTCCAACCCCCTCACCCCAACTCCTCTTTCACCCCTACTCTCTAACCCCCTCACCCGAACTCCTCTTTCACCCCTACTCTCCAACCCCCTGACCCCAACCCCTCTTTCAACCCTACTCTCCAACCCCCTCACCCCATCTCCTCTTTCACCACTACTCTCCAACCCCCTCACCCCAACTCCTCTTTCACCCATACTCTCCAACCCCCTCACCCCAACTCCCCTTTCACCCCTACTCTCTAACCCACACTCAACCCAACTCCTCCCACCCCTACTCTCCAAACACCACATCCCAACTCCTCCTTCACCACTACTCTCCAACCCACCTCACACCAACTCCTTCCACCCTACTCTCCCACCCCCCTCACCCCATCCCCTCTTTCACACCTACTCTCCAACCCCCCAATACCCCAACCCAACTTTCACACCTTTTCTCCAACCCCCCTCACCCCAACTCTCCAACGCCCCTCAGCCCAACTCCTTTATCACCCCTACTCTCCAATCCCCCTCACCCCAACTCCTCCTTCCCCCCTACTCTCCAACCCACCTCACACCAACTCCCCTTTCACCCTTACTCTCCAACCACCCTCACCCCAACTCCTCTTTCACACCTACTCTCCAACCCCCTCATCCCAAATCCTTTCACCCCTACTCTCCAGTCCCTCTCATGCCAACTCCTCTTTCACCCCTACTCCCCAACCCCTCATCCCAACTCCTCTTTCACCCCTACTCCCCAGCCCCCTCAACCCAACTCCTCATTCACTCCTACTCTCCAAACCCCTCAGCCCAACTCCTCCTTCCCCCCTACTCTCCAACCCACTTCACACCAACTCCCCTTTCACCCTTACTCTCCAACCACCCTCACACCAACTTCGCTTTCACACCTACTCTCCAACCCCCTCATCCCAAATCCTTTCACCCCTACTCTCCAGTCCCCCTCATGCCAACTCCTCTTTCACCCCTACTCTCCAACCCACCTCACCCCAACTCCTCTTTCACCTCTACTCTCCAACCCACTTCACCCCAACTCCTCTTTCACCCCTACTCTCCAACCTTCACCCCAACTCCTTTCACCCCTACTCTCCAACACCCCTCACCCCAACTCCTCTTTCACCCCTACTCTCCAACCGCCCTCATCCCAACTCCTTTCACCCCTACTCTCCAACCCCCTCATCCCAACTCCTCTTTCATCCCTACTCCCCAACCCCCTCATCCCAACTCCTCATTCACTCCTACTCTCCAAACCCCTCACCCCAACTGCTCTTTCACCCCTACTCTCCAAACCCCCTCACCCCAACTCCTCTTTCACCCCTACTCTCCAACCCCCTCACCCCAACTCCTCTTGCACCCCAACTCCTCTTTCACCCCTACTCTCCTAACCCCCTCACCCCAACTCTTCTTTCACCCCTACTCTCCAACCCCCTCACCCCAAATCCTCTTGCACCCCTACTCTCCAACCACCACATCACAACTCCTCTTTCACCCCTAATCTCCAACACCCTCACCCCAACTCCTCTTTCACCCCTACTCTCCAATCCACCTCACCCCAACCCCTCTTTTACCACGACTCTCCAACCCCCTCACCCCAACTCCTCCTTCACCACTACTCGCCAACCCCCTCACCCCAAATCCTCTTTCACCCCTACTCACCAACCCCCTCACCCCAACTCCTCTTTCACCCCTACTCTCCAACCCCCTGACCCCAACCTCTCTTTCACCCATACTCTCCAACCACCTCACCCCAACTCCTCTTTCACCACTACTCTCCAACCCCCTCACCCCAACTCCTCTTTCACCCCTACTCTCCAACCGCCTGACCCCAACTCCTTTTTCACCCCTGCTCTCCAACTCACCTCACCCCAACTCCTCTTTCACCCGTACTGTCCAACACCACCTCAACCCAACTCCTCTATCACCCCTACTCTCCAACCCCCTCACCCCAACTCCTCTTTTCCCCTACTCTCCAATCCACCTCACCCCAACCCCTCTTTTACTACTCTCCAACCCCCTCACCCCAACTCCTCCTTCACCACTACTCGCCAACCCCCTCACCCCAAATCCTCTTTCACCCCTACTCTCCAACCCCCTCACCCCAACTCCTCTTTCACCCCTACTCTCCAACCCCGTGACCCCAACCTCTCTTTCACCCATACTCTCCAACCCCCTCACCCCAACTCCTCTTTCACCACTACTCTCCAACCCCCTCACCCCAACTCCTCTTTCACCCCTACTCTCCAACCGCCTGACCCCAACTCCTCTTTCACCCCTAATCTCCAACCCCCTCACCCCAACTCCTCTTTCACCCCTACTCACCAACCCCCTGACCCCAATTCCTCTTTCACCACTACTCTCCAACCCCCTCACCCCAACTCCTCTTTCACCACTACTCTCCAACCCCCTCACCCCAACTCCTCTTTCACCACTACTCTCCAACCCCCTCACCCCAACTCCTCTTTCACCCCTACTCTCTAACCCCCTCACCCGAACTCCTCTTTCACCCCTACTCTCCAACCCCCTGACCCCAACCCCTCTTTCAACCCTACTCTCCAACCCCCTCACCCCATCTCCTCTTTCACCACTACTCTCCAACCCCCTCACCCCAACTCCTCTTTCACCCATACTCTCCAACCCCCTCACCCCAACTCCCCTTTCACCCCTACTCTCTAACCCACACTCAACCCAACTCCTCTCACCCCTACTCTCCAAACACCACATCCCAACTCCTCCTTCACCACTACTCTCCAACCCACCTCACACCAACTCCTTCCACCCTACTCTCCCACCCCCCTCACCCCATCCCCTCTTTCACACCTACTCTCCAACCCCCCAATACCCCAACCCAACTTTCACACCTTTTCTCCAACCCCCCTCACCCCAACTCTCCAACGCCCCTCAGCCCAACTCCTTTATCACCCCTACTCTCCAATCCCCCTCACCCCAACTCCTCCTTCCCCCCTACTCTCCAACCCACCTCACACCAACTCCCCTTTCACCCTTACTCTCCAACCACCCTCACCCCAACTCCTCTTTCACACCTACTCTCCAACCCCCTCATCCCAAATCCTTTCACCCCTACTCTCCAGTCCCTCTCATGCCAACTCCTCTTTCACCCCTACTCCCCAACCCCTCATCCCAACTCCTCTTTCACCCCTACTCCCCAGCCCCCTCAACCCAACTCCTCATTCACTCCTACTCTCCAAACCCCTCAGCCCAACTCCTCCTTCCCCCCTACTCTCCAACCCACTTCACACCAACTCCCCTTTCACCCTTACTCTCCAACCACCCTCACACCAACTTCGCTTTCACACCTACTCTCCAACCCCCTCATCCCAAATCCTTTCACCCCTACTCTCCAGTCCCCCTCATGCCAACTCCTCTTTCACCCCTACTCTCCAACCCACCTCACCCCAACTCCTCTTTCACCTCTACTCTCCAACCCACTTCACCCCAACTCCTCTTTCACCCCTACTCTCCAACCTTCACCCCAACTCCTTTCACCCCTACTCTCCAACACCCCTCACCCCAACTCCTCTTTCACCCCTACTCTCCAACCGCCCTCATCCCAACTCCTTTCACCCCTACTCTCCAACCCCCTCATCCCAACTCCTCTTTCATCCCTACTCCCCAACCCCCTCATCCCAACTCCTCATTCACTCCTACTCTCCAAACCCCTCACCCCAACTGCTCTTTCACCCCTACTCTCCAAACCCCCTCACCCCAACTCCTCTTTCACCCCTACTCTCCAACCCCCTCACCCCAACTCCTCTTGCACCCCAACTCCTCTTTCACCCCTACTCTCCTAACCCCCTCACCCCCAACTCTTCTTTCACCCCTACTCTCCAACCCCCTCACCCCAAATCCTCTTGCACCCCTACTCTCCAACCACCACATCACAACTCCTCTTTCACCCCTAATCTCCAACACCCTCACCCCAACTCCTCTTTCACCCCTACTCTCCAATCCACCTCACCCCAACCCCTCTTTTACCACGACTCTCCAACCCCCTCACCCCAACTCCTCCTTCACCACTACTCGCCAACCCCCTCACCCCAAATCCTCTTTCACCCCTACTCACCAACCCCCTCACCCCAACTCCTCTTTCACCCCTACTCTCCAACCCCCTGACCCCAACCTCTCTTTCACCCATACTCTCCAACCACCTCACCCCAACTCCTCTTTCACCACTACTCTCCAACCCCCTCACCCCAACTCCTCTTTCACCCCTACTCTCCAACCGCCTGACCCCAACTCCTTTTTCACCCCTGCTCTCCAACTCACCTCACCCCAACTCCTCTTTCACCCGTACTGTCCAACACCACCTCAACCCAACTCCTCTATCACCCCTACTCTCCAACCCCCTCACCCCAACTCCTCTTTCACCCCTAATCACCAACACCCTCAACCCAACTCCTCTTGCACCCCTACCATCCAACCACCTCAACTCAACTCCTCTTGCACCACTACTCACCAACCCCCTCAGCTAAACTCCTCTTTCACACCTACCCCCCAACCACCTCACCCCAACTGCCGTTTCACCCCTACTCTCCAATCCCCCTCACACCAACTCTCCATCCCCAGTCACCCCAACTCCTCTTTCCCCCTTACTCTCCAAAACCCCTCACCCCAACTCCTCTTTCACACCTACTCTCCAACCCACCTCACCCCAACTCCTCTTTCACCCCTACTCTCCAACCCGCTCACCCCAACTCCTCTTTTCCCCTACTCTCCAACCCCCTCACCCCAACTCCTCTTTCACCCCTACTCTCCAATCCACCTCACCCCAACCCCTCTTTTACCACTACTCTCCAACCCCCTCACCCCAACTCCTCTTTCACCACTACTCGCCAACCCCCTCACCCCAAATCCTCTTTCACCCCTACTCACCAACCCCCTGACCCCAACTCCTCTTTCACCCCTACTCTCCAACCCCCTGACCCCAACCTCTCTTTCACCCATACTCTCCAACCACCTCACCCCAACTCCTCTTTCACCACTACTCTCCAACCCCCTCACCCCAACTCCTCTTTCACCCCTACTCTCCAACCGCCTGACCCCAACTCCTCTTTCACCCCTAATCTCCAACCCCCTCACCCCAACTCCTCTTTCACCCCTACTCACCAACCCCCTGACCCCAACTCCTCTTTCACCACTACTCTCCAACCCCCTCACCCCAACTCCTCTTTCACCACTACTCTCCAACCCGCTCACCCCAACTCCTCTTTCACCACTACTCTCCAACCCCCTCACCCCAACTCCTCTTTCACCCCTACTCTCTAACCCCCTCACCCGAACTCCTCTTTCACCCCTACTCTCCAACCCCCTGACCCCAACCCCTCTTTCACCCCTACTCTCCAACCCCCTCACCCCATCTCCTCTTTCACCACTACTCTCCAACCCCCTCACCCCAACTCCTCTTTCACCCATACTCTCCAACCCCTTCACCCCAACTCCCCTTTCACCCCTACTCTCCAACCCACACACAACCCAACTCCTCTCACCCCTACTCTCCAAACACCACATCCCAACTCCTCTTTCACCCCTACTCTCCAACCCACCTCACACCAACTCCTTCCACCCCTACTCTCCCACCCCCCTCACCCCATCCCCTCTTTCAGACCTACTCTCCAACCCCCCAACACCCCAACTCAACTTTCACACCTTTTCTCCAACCCCCCTCACCCCAACTCTCCAACGCCCCTCAGCCCAACTCCTTTATCACCTCTACTCTCCAAGCCCCCTCACCCCAACTCCGCCTTCCCCCCTACTCTCCAACCCACCTCACACCAACTCCCCTTTCACCCTTACTCTCCAACCACCCTCACCCCAACTCCTCTTTCACACCTACTCTCCAACCCCCTCATCCCAAATCCTTTCACCCCTACTCTCAGGTCCCCCTCATGCCAACTCCTCTTTCACCCCTACTCCCCAACCCCTCATCCCAACTCCTCTTTCACCCCTACACCCCAGCCCCCTCAACCCAACTCCTCATTCACTCCTACTCTCCAAACCCCTCAGCCCAACTCCTCTTTCACCCCTACTCTCCAACCGCCCTCATCCCAACTCCTTTCACCCCTACTCTCCAACCCCCTCATCCCAACTTCTCTTTCATCCCTACTCCCCAACCCCCTCATCCCAACTCCTCATTCACTCCTACTCTCCAAACCCCTCACCCCAACTGCTCTTTCACCCCTAGTCTCCAAACCCCCTCACCCCAACTCCTCTTTCACCCCTACTCTCCAACCCCCTCACCCCAACTCCTCTTGCACCCCAACTCCTCTTTCACCCCTACTCTCCTAACCCCCTCACCCCAACTCCTCTTTCACCCCTACTCTCCAACCCCCTCACCCCAAATCCTCTTGCACCCCTACTCTCCAACCACCACATCACAACTCCTCTTTCACCCCTAATCTCCAACACCCTCACCCCAAATCCTCTTGCACCCGTACTCTCAACCACCTCACCCCAACTCCTTTTTCACCCCTGCTCTCCAACTCACCTCACCCCAACTCCTCTTTCACCTGTACTCTCCAACCCCCTCACCCCAACTCCTCTTGCACCCCAACTCCTCTTTCACCTGTACTCTCCAACACCCTCACCCCAACTCCTCTTGCACCCCTACTCTCCAAACCCCCTCACCCCAACTCCTCTTTCACCCCTACTCTCCAACCCCCTCACCGCAACTCCTCTTGCACCCCAACTCCTCTTTCACCCCTACTCTCCAAACCCCCTCACCCCAACTCCTCTTTCACCCCTACTCTGCAACCCCCTCACCCCAAATCCTCTTGCACCCCTACTCTCCAACCACTACACCACATCTCCTCTTTCACCCCTAATCTCCAACACCCTCACCCCAACTCCTCTTGCACCCGTACTCTCAACCACCTCACCCCAACTCCTCTTTCACCCCTGCTCTCCAACCCACCTCACCCCAACTCCTCTTTCACCTGTACTCTCCAACCCCCCTGACCCCAACTCCTCTTTCACCCCTACTCTCCAAACCCCACATCCCAACTCCTCTTTCACCCTGACACTCGAACCCCTCTCACCCCTACTCTCCAACCCCCCTCACCCCAACTCTCCAACACCCCTGACCGCAACTCCTCTTTCAACCCTACACTCCAAACCCCACATTCCAACTCCTCTTTCACCCTGACTCTCGAACCCCCCTCACCCCTACTCTCCAACCCCCCTCACCCCAACTCTCCAAGCCCCCTCACCCCAAATCTTCTACCCCCCAGCACAAATCCTCTTCCACCCCAACTCCCCAATACCCTCACCCCAAGTCCTCTTTCACCCCTACTCTCCAACGCCACTCAACCCAACTTCCCTTTCACCTGTGCTCTCCAACCCAAACTCACCCCAAATTCTTTCACCCCCACTCTCCATCCCCCTTCACCGCAACTCCTCCTTCACTCCTACTCTCCAACACCCCTCACCCCAACTCCTCTTTCACCCCTACTCTCCAACCCCCCTCATCCCAACTCCTTCCACCCCTACTCTCGAACCCCCCTCACCCCAACTCCTTCCACCCCTACTCTCCAAATCCCCTCAACCCATCTCCTCTTTCACCCCTACTCTCCAACCCCCAACACCCAAACTCAACTTTCAACACTACTCTCCAACCCCGCTCACCCCAACTCTCCAACGCCCCTCAGCCCAACTCCTTTTTCACCCCTACTCTCCAATCCCCCTCACCCCAACTCCTCCATCCCCCCTACTCTCCAACCCACCTCACACCAACTCCTCTTTCACCCTTACTCTCCAACCCCCCTCATCCCAAATCCTTTCACCCCTACTCTCCAGTCCCCCTCATCCCAACTTCTTCTTCACCCCTACTCCCCAACCCCCTCATCCCAACTCCTCATTCACTCCTACTCTCCAAACCCCTCACCCCAACTCCTCTTTCATCCCTACTCTCCAACGCCCCTCTTCACAACTCCTTTCACATCTACTCTCCACCCCCCCTCATCCCAACTCCTCTTTCACCCCTACTCCCCAACCCCCTCAACCCAACTCCTCATTCACTCCTACTCTCCAAACCCCTCAGCCCAACTCCTCTTTCACCCCTACTCTCCAACCGCACTCATCCCAACTCCTTTCACCCCTACTCTCCAACCCCCTCATCCCAACTCCTCTTTCATCCCTACTCCCCAACCCCCTCATCCCAACTCCTCATTCACTCCAACTCTCCAAACCCCTCACCCCAACTCCTCTTTCACCCCTACTCTCCAAACCCCCTCACCCCAACTCCTCTTTCACCCCTACTCTCCAACCCCCTCACCCCAACTCCTCTTGCACCCCAACTCCTCTTTCACCCCTACTCTCCAAACCCCCTCACCCCAAATCCACTTGCACCCCTACTCTCCAACCACCACACCACAACTCCTCTTTCACCCCTAATCTCCAACACCCTCACCCCAACTCCTCTTGCACCCGTACTCTCAACCACCTCACCCCAACTCCTCTTTCACCCCTGCTCTCCAACCCACCTCACCCCAACTCCTCTTTCACCTGTACTCTCCAACCCCCCTGACCCCAACTCCTCTTTCACCCCTACTCTCCAAACCCCACATCCCAACAACTCTTTCACCCTGACACTCGAACCCCCCTCACCCCTACTCTCCAACCCCCCTCACCCCAACTCTCCAACACCCCTGACCGCAACTCCTCTTTCACCCCTACACTCCAAATCCCACATTCCAACTCCTCTTTCACCCTGACTCTCGAACCTCCCTCACCCCTACTCTCCAAGCCCCCTCACTCCAACTCTCCAACACCCCTCACCCCAAATCTTCTACCCCCCAGCACAAATCCTCTTCCTCCCCAACTCCCCAATACCCTCACCCCAAGTCCTCTTTCACCCCTACTCTCCAACGCCACTCAACCCAACTTCCCTTTCACCCGTACTCTCCAACCCAAACTCACCCCAAATTCTTTCACCCCCACTCTCCACCCCCCTTCACCGCAACTCCTCCTTCACTCCTACTCTCCAACACCCCTCACCCCAACTCCTCTTTCACCCCTACTCTCCAACCCCCCTCATCCCAACTCCTTCCACCCCTACTCTCGAACCCCCCTCACCCCAACTCCTTCCACCTCTACTCTCCAAATCCCCTCAACCCATCTCCTCTTTCACCCCTACTCTCCAACCCCCCACACCCAAACTCAACTTTCAACACTACTCTCCAACCCAGCTCACCCCAACTCTCCAGCCCCCTAACCCCAACTCTCCAGCCCAACTCCTCTTCCACCCCACTCCCCAATACCCTCACCCCAACTCTTCTTTCACCCCTACTCTCCAACCCCCTCAGCCCAACTCCTCTTCCACCCCTACTCCCCAATACCCTCACCCCAATTCCTTTCACCCCTACTCTCCACCCCCCTGACCTCTTCTCCTTTCACCCCTACTCTCCAACCACCTCACCCCAACTCCTCTTGCACCCCTACTCTCCAACCACCTCACCCCAACTCCCCTTTCACCCCTACACTCCAACCCACCTGACCCCAACTCCCCTTTCACCCCTACTCTCCAACCGCCCTCATCCCAACTCCTCTTTCACCCCTACTCCCCAACCCCCTCATCCCAACTACTCATTCACTCCTACTCTCCAATCCCCTCACCCCAACTCCTCTTTCAACCCTACTCTCCAACCCCCTCACCCCAACTCCTCTTTCACCCCTGCTCGCCAAGCCCCTCACCCCAACTCCTCTTTCACCCCTACTCTCCAACCCCCTCATCCCAACTCCTCTTTCCCCCCAACTCTCCAACAACCCTCACACCAACTCCCCTTTCGCCCCTACTCTCCAACCGCCCTCATCCCAACTCCTCCTTCACCCCTACTCCCCAACCCCCTCATCCCAACTACTCATTCACTCCTACTCTCCAACCCCCTCACCCCAACTCCTCTTTCACCCCTGCTCGCCAAACCCCTCACCCCAACTCCTCTTTCACCCCTACTCTCCAACCACCTCACCCCAACTCCTCTTTCACCCCTATTCTCCAACCCCCTCACCCCAACTCCTCTTTCACCCCTACTCTCCAACCCCCACATCCCAACTCCTTTCACCCTGACACTCAAACCCCCCTCACCCCAACTCCCCAATACCCTCACCCCAACTCCTTTCAACCCTACTCTCCATTCCTTCTCACCCCAACTCCTCCTTCACTCCTACTCTCCAATTCCCCTCACCCCAACTTTCACCCCAACTCTCCAACCCCCCACCCCAACTCTCCAACCCCCCTCATCCCAACTCCTCTTTCACCCCTACTCTCCAATCCCCCTCATCCCAACTCCGGTTTCACCCTTACTCCCCAACCCACACTCACCCCAACTCCTCTTTCACCCCTACTCTCCAACCCCCCTCATCCCAACTCCCCTTTCACCCTTACTCCCCAACCCACACTCACCCCAACTCCTCTCACCCCTACTCTCCAAACCCCACATCCCAACTCCTCTTTCACCCTGACTCTCGAACCCTCCTCACCCCAACTCCTCTTTCACCCCTACTCTCCAACGCCCCTCACACCCATCTCCTCTTTCACCCCTACTCTCCAACCCCCCACACCCCAACTCAACTTTCGCCCCTACTCTCCAACCCCCCTCACCCCAACTCCCCTTTCACTCCTACTCTCCAACCCTCATCCCAACTCCTCTTTCACCCCAACTCCTCTTTCACCCCAACTCCTTTCACCCCTACTCTCCAGCCCCTCACCCCAACTCCTGTTTCACCCCAACTCCTGTTTCACCCCAACTCCTGTTTCACCCCTACTCTCGAACCCCCCTCACCCAAACTCCTCTTTCACCCTACTCTCCAACCCCCTCAGCCCAACTCCTCTTTCACCCCTACTCTCCACCCTCCTCACCCCAGCTCCTCTTTCACCCCTACTCTCCAACCCCCTCACCCCAACTCCTCTTTCACCCCTACTCTCCAAGCCCTCTCAATTTCTATTTACTTCAATTGAAAGGAAACCGACAGATTGTACCAGCCAGTATTTGAAAGATATTTACAACAGATTCTAGATTTTCTTGGAGTTGGGATCTTTCTCTATTCTGTCCACTCGTGGAGTTAGATAACAGACTTTCTCCAGTGAAAATAGAGCTGGGGTATTGGGCCATGGTGTTTTCACTTGTTCATCTTGTTGACTCTAAATCTTTGCCAATTATTTGATGTGATCTGTTTACTTGTACTTATTTTTCTTTTAAATACACTTGCTGAGTAGATTCAAATTTAAATTGAAAGCAGTTTTGCAGGCATGACACTCTATTCACACATTGTAGGTGAGAGAGATGCTGTGGGACACACACTAAGTCCAGTAGCTGAAAGTGATTTACAGATTGGGTTTTGTGTTTAGTGATCCCGGGTGTGTTACCGAGACCTTCCTTGGATACCAAGGCTAGGAGAGGCTCTCTGGAAGATATGGGGAGCTGGGACTTTTCCATGAGAGTAACCAAAGGTATGAGAACTGAAGTCTCAAGTTAAAAAGGAGAAAAGGCCCAAGAATGGAGTATTCAGTAACCGGACATCAATTAGTCTCCTGTTATATTGGAGACATCAAATATCGACACACTGTATTCTTTGAAATATCAAAATATCGAACTCCAGCCCAATTATAGAGGTTATTAACTTCGTTAGAAAAAAACCTCAACTGTCAGAATGGTCATGATTCAATCAGGATGTGATTAACAACAGCAATAACATCAGAATCCAACCCCTGCAGTCACTTGTGAACTTCCTGGTGTGCCAGCAGGTGGGATGACCGAGTGAATCCCTTCCCACTCACGGAGCAGGTGAAGGGCCTCTCCCCAGTGTGAACTCGATGATGAGTTACAAGATGGGATGACTGAGTGAATCCCTTGCCACACATGGAGCAGGTGAACGGTCTCTCCCCAGTGTGAACTCGCTGGTGTGTCAGCAGGTCGCATGACCGAGTGAATCCCTTCCCACACACGAAGCAGGTGAAGGGCCTCTCCCTAGTGTGAACTCGCTGGTGTTTCAGCAGGTTGGATGACTGAGCGAATCCCTTCCCACACATGGAGCAGGTGAACGGTCTCTCCCCTGTGTGAACACGCTGGTGAGTCAGAAGGTTGGATGACTGAGTGAATCCCATCCCGCACTCAGAGCAGGTGAACGGTCTCTCCCCGGTGTGAACTCGCTGGTGTCTCATCAGGTCGAATGACCAAGTGACTCCCTTCCCACACATGGAGCAGGTGAACGGTCTCTCCCCAGTGTGAGTGCGATGATGAATATCCAGCTGAGACGGAGAATTGAATCCCATTCCACAGTCCACACATTTCCACAGTTTCTCCGTGGTGCTGGTGTCCTTGTGACTCTCCAGGTTGGATGATCAGTTGAAGCCTCGTCACACACAGAACACGTGTACTGTTTCTCCCTGCTGTGAATGGTGCGATGTGTTTTCAGGCTGTGTAACTGGTTAAAGCTCTTTCCACAGGCACTGCACTGGAACACTCTCACTCAGGTGTGTGTGTCTCAGTGCTTTTCCAATCACACTGATGTTTGAAATCTCTTCCCACAGACAGAGCAGACAAACATTTCTCCTTCCACTTTCAAAGGCTGATGATATTCAGGTCCTGATAAATCGAGTGACTCTGTCAGATCTTGATGTGATGTTTGTTTTGAGTTTCCCATCTGCAAATCCTCTCCTTCTAATACCCTGTAAAAGGAGTTTACAAAACTCAACACTTGAAGTACCGGACAGAAATTTAGACAAGACAATTCTAGTTTCTATGAAACATTATTTCCTCTCTTGTTCCTCCAAAGCTGTAAATCCCCATCCCACACATTGTCCCTCTCCCTGTGCTAAAATCCAAACACATCGCATGTCTCAAGACAGTTTTCCCTCCGCTCCCAACTCTGGCTGGGTTCAGTTCCACACTCACTGGTTCCCCTCCCTCTCCTGAAGGTGCTGACTCTGGCTGGGTTCAGTTCTACACTCACTGGTTCTGCTCCACTGAAGGTGCTGACTCTGGCTGGGTTCAGTTCTGCACTCACTGGTTCTGCTCCCCTGAAGGTGCTGACTCTGGCTGGGTTCAGATCTACACACACTGGTTCTCCTCCCCTGAAGGTGCTGACTCTGGCTGGGTTCAGTTCTACACTCACTGGTTCCCCTCTCTCTCCTCCCCTGAAGGTGCTGACTCTGGCTGGGTTCAGTTCTACACTCACTGGTTCACCTCCCTGAAGGTGCTGACTCTGGCTGGGTTCAGATCTACACTCACTGGTTCCCCTCTCTCTCCTCCCCTGAAGGTGCTGACTCTGGCTGGGTTCAGATCTACACTCACTGGTTCCCCTCCCTCTCCTCCCCGGAAGGTGCTGAATCTGGCTGGGTTCAGTTCTACACTCACTGGTTCTGCTCCCCTGAAGGTGCTGACTCTGGCTGGGTTCAGTTCTGCACTCACTGGTTCTCCTCCCCTGAAGGTGCTGACTCTGGCTGGGTTCAGTTCTACACTCACTGGTTCCCCTCTCTCTCCTCCCCTGCAGGTGCTGACTCTGGCTGGGTTCAGTTCTACACTCACTGGTTCGCCTCCCTGAAGGTGCTGACTCTGGCTGGGTTCAGATCTACACTCACTGTTTCCCCTCTCTCTCCTCCCTTGAAGGTGCTGACTCTGGCTGGGTTCAGATCTACACTCACTGGTTCCCCTTCCTCTCCTCCCCGGAAGGTGCTGACTCTGGCTGGGTTCAGTTCTACACTCACTGGTTCTCCTCCCCTGGAGGTGCTGACTCTGGCTGGGTTCAGTTCTGCACTCACTGGTTTCCCTCTCTCTCCGCCCCTGAACCTGCTGACTCTGGCTGGGGTCAGCTCACTCACTGGGATCCCGAAGCCCCGCCCAATATTATTTCCTTTACAAAGATGGCTGCGCACGCGCTCTACCAAACGATGAAACAATTGTGACCCACAAACGCACTGCTTTCCTTTACAAAGATGGCGTTTGTTAACCCGAGCCTGTTAATGGGAAAAAGCCCCGGAGCTGCAAACGTGGAACCTGCAGTTTATTATTCGGGGTTTGTGGCCTACACCAGGTGTTTATGAAGCCCTCCCGCCGGGTGCGTTACCTCCCTGCACCCCGCTGTTTCGTAATCCGCGCAAAACTGCCTCTCTTCTATCCACTTCCAGCTCTCCCGCGACCCTGATGACAGTGATACTGCGCATGCTCCAAATCCAGGCAGTCACTGCGACTGCGCACTGGGCTCCTCTAGCTCATTATGCCCCGCAGGGCATGCTGGGGATCAACCCGCCATTGAAAGCACCAATTAGTGAAAGGAGATTGCCTGTGATCCCACTGAGAGAAAATTCATCAATAATTCACAGAAACCCAAGTTAACGGGCACTCTGCCATGGTTCAGTCCTGGATGTGATTAATAACAGAATCCAAACCCCTGCAGTCACATGTGAACTCACTGGAGTCTCAGCAGGTGAGGTGAATTTCTTCCCACACACAGGATATTGAAACAACCTCTCTCCAGTATCAATGCGCTGATCGTGCATCAGCTGCTTTGAACTTTGAAAGCTTTTCTCACAGTCAGAGTATTTACAGCAACTGTTCTCAATGTGGACAATCTGGAGTGTCAACAGTTGGAACCTTCGAGTGAATCCCTTCCCACACGTGAAGTATCTAAACGGTCTCTCTCCAGTGTGACTGTGCTGATGTGTCAGTAAATGGGATGGTCGATTGAATCCCTTTCCACATACAGAGCAATGAACGGATTCTCCCCATTGCGAACAAGCGAGTTTCTCAGTTGGTGAGATGACTGAGTGAATCTCTTTCCACACTCAGCTGGTGAACGACCTCTCCCCAGTGTGATTGTATTCATGAGCTTCCACCACAGACGAGCAACTGAATGTGATCCTACAGTCCCCACATTTACACCGTTGATTTGGGTGGGTGCACAATTCTCACAAGTTAGATGATTTACTAAAGGTGGATCCACCCACAGAACACGTGTCCTGTTTCTCCCCGCTGTGATTTGTGTTCTACCCTTTTATATCCAAAGGCCAATGATATTCAGGTCCTGATGAATCGAATGACTCTGTCGGATCTTGACACAATGTTTGGTTTGAGTTTCCCAACTGCAGATCCTCCCCTTCTAATACCCTGCAAATGGTGGTTACACACATTGTTACTTTAAATACAGGATAGAAATTCAGAACAGACAATTCTAGATTCTATAGAACATTCCGTCTCTTGTCCCTCCTAAACTGCAAATTCCCCATTCTACATACTCTCCCTCCATCCTTACTGTCTAAAAACAACATTCATTGCACAATCTGGGATTTTGTTTCTCCCCTTTTCTCCAAAGGTTTCTGAATCTGGCTGGGTGCAATTCCACAGGCATTAGTTAACCTCTAGTGCCTCACCATCAGCCGATTCAGTGATTCTCAGTAGGATTTCCGCTGTGGAAGGCATCACAGCCGAGTCCAATCCTGCCCTCAATTAACATTCATACACTTCCCAGTTGAGGTCACTCGATCAGCAGCAAGTGCAGGAGCACTGGCTGATTTTTACACTTAGCCCAGTGGTACTGAGGCCAATTATAACCCCTGAACTGCTGCCATGGTTGAGAGAAACTAACAGACCAGATTAAGGATAGAACTTGGTTGCCTTCCCAGTCAGTAGTGCGGAGTGTTTTGAAGTGAGGGGGTTGGGGTTTGGGTTAGAACAGAATATTTAAAAACAAATGCTATTCCATCTTTAAAGGAAAGCTTTGTCACACTGCAAAATTCTGAAATCTTTGAAAATTAACCAAGCAAGTTAAATGGATCGTCACAAAACAGTGAGACATTGTAGAAAGGCTCAAGTCACTGAAATAGACAGCTTTACAATCACTGTACAGAAGGGAGCAACTGTTAATGGGAACTCTCTTAGTGAAGTCTGCTGGCACTCCAAGATAAATGAGACTGTCCCTTTAAATATAAATGTGCAGAGAAAGGGGAGTCCCTGTCCCTTTAAATTTCTGCACCATTCCACAGGCAGTGGGAGGAGGAACAGCGCGCAGTCTCTTTATAACCTAACCCAGTTGGCCAGACACGGGGACCTGCACTGTGTGAGGGCGGGGCCTTGGGAACTCACTCTGTGTGTGAACTACTTACACTGAAACATTGGCCATGTTTGTGCCTGGGTGGCCCTGGAGATGGAGCACGCGATGTCCGCCGGCACGCTTGAAGCATTCCGCGACCGGTGGGCGCCGCGGGGACTGGAGTGCATCATCAATTCGGAGAACCAAATTTTAATTTGATTTGTTAAGTTTTATTTAAAGTGTTATTAATTTACAGTCAATTTGTTTAAACACCCCATCAAAAAGAGTACACTGAAACACCAATTCCAGGACCATTTACACTGAGTCTATAAATGGGAATCAGAGAGCCTCAGTATGGGGAATGGTCATGGTGGTGAAACTATCTCTAGTGAGGGCGGGTAATGCATGAAGATGTGACGGCGGAATCAGATGGTTACTGGTGGGGCCTGGTGATGTTTGAAACAATTATCCTGAATAAAGAAATAGTGCAAAGTATGCTAATAACAAGAGATTAAATCAAAGAGACCATCAAAATCAGCAATGACAATTACAAAGATCAGAACATTTCAAAGGCTATCACATGCAGTATGTGAGGAGGAGTTTTTACTAAATCAGATCCAAAAAGGGTTAAATGATATAGAAAATAACAGATTTCAAATCTTATGCAAGTTAGTTCTATAAAGGGGTGGTTCAAAGGAAGTTCAGATGAGTGAGACACTCCAGAAGCCATGTACTCAAACAGAACAGTTTTGGGGTTTGATGTGGTACAAGGCAAACTAGGTGAGAAGTGATATCAATTAGAGTAAGAAAAGGCCAAACAATGGAACCGTCGGCTACAGGACATCAATTAGTCTCCTTTTATCATGGAGAAATCAGATAGTCTTACATAATATTTGTTATATACAAAGCTGATTTATACAATATTTATACAGAATATTAATCTCCATCCCAGGTGTAATGTTATCTTAATAACGTAATTACGAGTCTCCCAAGCAGTTGTAGTGGAGTGCCATTTATTCAGTCCTGACTCTGTGCCTCCTAGTACAGTACTGCAAGCATGGCCAAGATGGCATCAGATCCCGCCCCCGGATATGACGTCAGCTGTCAACCAGCTGTCAATCAAACCCCGCTGTCTTTACGACAGCTACGGTTATCTGTACATCTTCCCCCTTCAATGAAGACATAACACAGTAACAACATAACATAACATAACACATCGAACACTTGTTAAAATCATATAGAAACAGTCAGTGTAACTACACTGTTGAACTAATTGCAGGTAGGTATAAACCTTACCCACACCCAGGAGTCCATTAACTGTTTACAGTCTTATCAATCCCTGTCTACAGGTCAAGTTTAACTACAGGCTTTCTGGTGCGCTGTGACCTGCGTGGCTGAACGGGTGTTTGCTGAACCACCCCAGTTGTATCCCTTAAGTTCATGTCTGTACCACACAGGTCCCTTGTCACATTATCACTACTGTGTCCTTAGTCACTTTGTGGCATTTCCCTCATCTCGTCTTCCTCTCTGTCCTCCTGAGGCTGAAAGGTCTCTGTGGTTTTAAGTAGGTGCCTCCTGTTTCTGCGAAACACATTGCCGTTCTCTGTCATGACACTGTATGACCTGGGGGCGACCTGTTGTAGAACGGTGGCTCTTTTAGGCCATGACTCAGGCCCTTCAGTGCGAACTATATCCTTCTCCTGTAGAGGCACTAGTGTACTGGCTGTGCGGTCATGAAGTGTTTTTTGTTTCTGTTGTAGTTTCCGAGCCTTGTCTGCCCACACCTCATCTCTGTGATCAGGTGTGACATAATTGGAAAGTCGTGTACGGATTTTCTGACCCAGTAAAAGCTCAGCTGGAGACTTGTCACTTGCTAGCAGGCCCGCCCTGTACGACATCAGGGCCAGATATGGGTCAGTGTTGCTGTGTGCTGCTTTCTTTAATAGTCTTTTCACAATCTGTACCCCCTTCTCCGCTTTTCCATTAGCCTGAGGATAGAGCAGACTGGAGGTTACATGATTAAACTCATACTCTGAAGCAAATGACTGAAACTCATGACTGGCATAGGGAGCGCCATTATCAGAGACCAGGGTTAGAGGGATGCCCTGCCTGGCAAAGATTGACTTCAGGTGAGTTATCACAGCTCTTGATGTGGTACTGGACAAGAGAGCCATCTCCGGATAATTGGAATAATAATCAATAACTAATAAATAGTCTTTTCCTTCATAGTGAAATATATCAGTTCCGACCTTTTCCCAAGGTTGTGATGGGAGCTCTGTGGTAATGAAGGGCCCTTTTGTTTGCTTGTAGTGATACTCCTGACATGTAGCACACTCGCTGATCAACTGGTCAATATCAGAGTTCATGTTTGGCCAGTAGAGTGCCTCACGTGCTCTCCTTTTTGACTTTTCTGCACCCAGGTGCCCTTCATGTATCCTGTTGAGCATTTCTCATCACATAGAGGTGGGCACTACTATCCTGTCACACTTAAGCAGTAGTCCATTGACCACAGAGAGCTCAGACTGAATGTGATAATATTGTTTACATGACCCTTTCTTCCAGCCCTCTTGAAGATTTCTCATTATTTTACTCAGGACTGGGTCCTTTGATGTCTCTGTGACTATTACTGATAGTTGTTCCTGTGTGGCGGGCAATGCTGCGTAGACCATATCCACATGAAGAGCCACATCCTCTTCTGATTCACTGTTTTGTGTGGCGTAAGGCGCAGCCCTGGATAGTGTGTCTGCAATGAACATTTGTGTCCCTGGCACATATGTTAGCTCAAAATCGTAACGTTGAAGTCTCATCATTAGGCGTTGTATCTCTGGTGACATGTCACACAGATTCTTCTTTGCGATCCCTAGCAGTGGCTTATGGTCCATTTCTAGGATAACCTTGGGAAGACCATAGATGTAGGTATGAAATTATTCACACCCAAATGCCAAGCCAAGGCATTCCTTCTCGATTTGCGCGTACCGGCACTCTGTAGCCATCATGGAGCGTGACGCATACATCACTGGTCACCATTCTCCTTCATCTTCCTGTAGAAGGACAGCCCCTAATCCATTCTTAGAGGCATCTGTGGACACTTTTGTCCTCTTTTTAGGGCAGAAGAACTTCAGTAGGGGTTCACTTGCTAGAATGTGTAGCAGCCCCTTCCATTCTCATGTCCATGTCGTAGAGATCTTGTCTCCGAGGAATGTGATTTCATTGACACTGAACTGACATTTGTCTTTATTTAGTTTGAGTCCATACTGCTGTATTCTCTGAAGTGTTTTCTCCAGTCTGGTGTCGTGCTCCCCCTGAGTGGAGCCCCATACTACCAGATCATCCACGTACACCCACACACCCTCCAGGCCCTCGATGATTTGCTCCATTGTTCTGGGGTGGAGCTAATACCAAAGGGCAGACACTGGTAGGAGTATCGACCAAACGGGGTGTTAAAAGTGCACAGCTTAGCACTTTCTTCATCAAGTTTCAACTGCCAGAAACTATGCGAGGCATCCATCTTGGAGAAGACTTTTGCTTCTGTCATTTCACTGACTATTTCCTCTCTCTTTGGAATTTGGTAGTGCTCTCTTTTGATATTCGCGTTAAGGTCCTTGTGATCCATGCAGACATGCAATTTATCAGTTTTCTTTGAATTGACGCAGACCATGGAATTTACCCAGTCAGTCGGTTCCTCAATCTTCTTTATGACAGCTAGTCCCTCCATGCGGTTTAGCTCTTTCCTCAGTTTTTCACGGAGAGCCACTGGAACTCTCCTTGGTGCGTGAATCACAGCTTGTGCATCCTCTCTCAGTTTGATGGAGTATGTAAAGGGCAGTGCTCCGAAACCCTGAAATACATCTGCATATTTGTGTGCTATAGTCTCATGAGTCAGATTTGTACTATCTTGGGGGGCACTCTGCACACAGTCCAGTTCATTGATAGTATAGACTCGTTTTACCAAGCCCAAATCCACACAGGCCTTATCCCCCAACAGTGACTCATGTCCTTCAGGCACTGTAACAAAGGTCAAAGGGTGAATGTGATTTTTTACCTTAACATTCAGCCTACACGTTCCTTTTGTTTCAATGCTTTGTCCATTGTATGCCTTCAAAGACACTGTCTTGTTCAGTATTTTAGGTCGCACTTTGAGATTCCGTGCATCACTCCAACTTATGAGGTTTGCCTTAGCACCTGTATCTAGCTTAAAGGGAACAATGGTGCCATTTACCAGCAAGGGAGCTATCCAACCTTCAGTCTTTGGTCCTACAGAGTGCACTTCATTAGCATTTTTGCCCGGTTTTGACTCATTTTGCACCATTCCAACAAACAAAGTCTCTGCTCCTGTCTCTTCAGTCGCAATAGCATGCACTGTCTTTTTACCTTCAGTTTTCTCTTCCCAAAAACACATCTTGGCAAAGTGATTCCTGCCTTTACATTTTGCACAGTTCTTCCCATAAGCAGGACACTGTCTGGCTACGTGTTTATTACCGCACCATCTGCATTCGTAAGGCGTCATTGTCTTGAACTCCGTGGGCCCTCTTGTGTCCCTTTTGTGTACCACATCCACCAGCAGGTTTTTCAGCCCCAGGGCGCTCCCGCCCACTGCTGTGCTGCTCCCTTCGAAAGTTTTCATGTGCATAGCTGAGAGTTCACTAGCATGACATATTTTCACTGCTGCATCCAAATTTAGGTAATTGTCTCTAAGCATTCTCTCCCTCACCTTCTTGTCGAGTATTCCAAAAATGACTTGATCGCGTATCATCGATTCCTTCAGGTCCCTAAAGTTGCATGTTTGTGCTTTTATTTTCAAGTCCGTCAAAAAAAATCAAAGGATTCTCCTTGCTTTTGCACGCGGGAGCGAAACACGAATCTCTCATATGTTTCATTCTTTTTTGGAGTGCAGTATTCGTCGAACCGTTCTGTCACCCTGTCCAGATCATTTTTATCATCTTTGGCTGCAAACATAAATGTATTAAACAGCTCGATTGCCTGCGAGCCAGCCACTGTTAGCAACAAAGCTACTTTATGTGTTCCAGAGCTAGTCGAAGCATCAATCGCTGTGAGGTAGAGAAGAAAGCGTTGCTTGAAGACACGCCAATTTTCATCCACATTTCCTTCTAGTTGCAGGCTAGCCAGAGGTTTTATTCCTTCCATTGTTGTAGTATGTCCTTATCGTGAGTTCTATAAATCCTGGTACCATGTAATGTTATCTTAATAACGTAATTACGAGTCTCCCAAGCAGTTGTAGTGGAGTGCCATTTATTCAGTCCTGACTCTGTGCCTCCTAGTACAGTACTGCAAGCATGGCCAAGATGGCGTCGGATCCCACCCCCGGATATGACGTCAGCCGTCAACCAGCTGTCAATCAAACCCCGCTGTCTTTACGACAGCTACAGTTATCCGTACACCAGGTATAGGGGTTAATAAGATCAGCAGAAACAAACTATAACAACCAGAATGAACATGGATCAGTGCTCAATGCAATTCCAGTAAATCCTGTTCTATTCACGAATGTGGCCTTTCAATGGTGGAGCTTTTACCCAGCAGTCCCTGCGGGGGAGAATGCGCCGCACTCAGACTATAGGAGCCCAGTGCGCAGGCGCGGGACACGCCTGGCTTTGGAGCATGAGCGGTGCATGTAAATACAGAGACGGTGGCTCCGGACCAGCTCTGCATCAAACTGTAAGAAACGGCCCGACGGGGTGGAGTAATGGACCGGCGTGTGGCCGGAGGGGTTTCATAAACAACTGGTGTAAGTTGCAATCCCCGAATAATAATCTGAAGGATCCACGTTTGAAGCTTTGGGGATTCTCCCGGTCACAGGCCCAGGCTAACAGCCGCCATCTTGATTCAGTGTGTAGCAAAGCGCATGTGCGATCATCTTGGTGCTGGCACAGAGAGGGCGGGGCTTCAGTGACTGTTCCCAACCGGGTCCTAGTGCCCAGGATAAAGATCAGATTTCTCCCCATCTCCCCTGAAGGCGCTGGTAAAAGCAGAGCACACGGTTAACATCCCACACAATTGTAACAGAAGAGCCCAGAGCTGGGCCCCCCTTCTACAGTCCCAGGGTTGGAATCCCTATGTACAGTCCTAGATATGAATGCCCATGTACAGTCCCAGGGCTGGAATCCCCATGTACAGACCCAGGGTTGAAGTCCCCATGTACAGTCCCAGGGTTGGAATCCCCATGTACAGTCCTAGGGTTGGAATCCCCATGTACAGTCCCAGGGTTGGAATCCCCATGTACAGTCCCAGGGTTGGAATCCCCATGTACAGTCCCAGGGTTGGAATCTCCATGTACAGTCCCAGGGTTGGAATCCCCATGTGTAGTCCCAGGGTTGGAAACCCCATGTACAGTCCCAGGGTTGGAATCTCCATGTATAGTCCCAGGGTTGGAATCCCCATGTAGAGTCCCAGGGTTGGAATCCCCATGTATAGTCCCAGGGTTTGAATCTCCATGTGCAGTCCCAGGGTTGGAATTCCCATGTACAGTCCTAGGGTTTGAATCTCCATGTACAGTCCCAGGGGTTGGAATCCATCCATTTGCCAATGAGCTTGGTCCCCAGCACATGCTCACTGTAAAAACCCAGGTCAAGGGCAATCCCAGCGTGCCCACTCTGAACCCGGTTTGCTGCTCCCTCTGTGCCCAGCACTGCCTCCACTCCCAGCTCACGGAAATGGAATTTCAGCCTCAGTGTTACAAGTTTCCTTGGTTACAGGCTGCAGAAGAATAATTCAATCTGACACCGAGCTGTGTGATTGGTTCAGTCTGTCATAGGAACAGGAGGGGCCCAGGATTAATCCTGTCTGTATATCCTCCCCTCCTAGTACCCTGTAAACGAGTGCCTTGTGCATTGAGTGGTGCTGGAGTTTTACTAAGTGAGAGAAAAATCATTTAAGTGTATTTTGTGAATTTTAGTGTGTTAAGAAGTCAATTATTTGAAGTAAGTTTAATTTTTTAAGGGTTTTTTAAACTCTTGGGCAGTTTAAACCGGAAGTAGAATCCAGGTATAAAAGGGGAGGGGCTAGTGCAGTGCATGGAGTGCCTTGTGCATTGAGTGGTGCTGGAGTTTTGCTAAGTGGGAGAAAAATCATTTAAGTGTATTTTGTGAATTTTAGTGTGTTAAGAAGTCAATTATTTGAAGTAAGTTTAATTTTTTAAGGGTTTTTTAAACTCTTGGGCAGTTTAAACCGGAAGTAGAATCCAGGTATAAAAGGGGAGGGGCTAGTGCAGTGTATGGAGTGCCTTGTGCATTGAGTGGTGCTGGAGTTTTGCTAAGTGGGAGAGTTCGGATAATTGGGAGGTGAGGGTGCGTTTTTTGCTCTGTTTTGTTCCCCACTCCCAGGCTTGGACAACACTGCGGAGGCGGAGCAGCGAGACGAGTCAACCAAACAGGCCCCACAGACAGTATTCAAGGAGGAGGTTGGTGATCAGCTGGTTGGTTGGTTTTCTTCCTTCTCTTCTCTTTTATACCTTTAAGTTGGTAAGTCCTTTGAATAGTGGTGTGACATTATCATCTATATCCGAGCAGGGTCTTCATAACTAATAATAAGAAATTTAATTAATTATATAGAATGGAGCAGGTGATGTGTTACTGTTGCGAGATGTGGGAGCCGGTGGTCCCCATTGAGGCTCACGGTGATTACATCTGCGACAAGTGTTTGCTGCTAGAGGAACTGAAGTTCCATGTTATGGAGCTTGAGACCGAGCTTCAGACACTGCGACACATCAGGGAGGGGGAGAAGTTCCTGGACTCTATGTTTCAGGAGATGGTCACACCTATGAAGTTGATTACTGCAGATGTAGTCCGTGGTCAGGGACAGGACGGTGTGACTATGAGTGAGGAAGGTACAGGGATCCAGGATGTAGTGTTGAAGGAGACGCAGCCCTTGTTCTTGTCCAGCAAGATCGAGGTTCTTACTCCCTGTGAGGGTGGGAGCGGGGACTGCAGGGAGGATGAGCAACCTGGCCACAGCACCGTGGTACAGGGGCCATTCAAGTGGAGGGAATAAAAAGAAATGTTGTAGTGGTAGGGGATAGTATCATTAGGGGGATAGATAGGGTTCTCTGCAGTCAAGAGCGGGAGTCCCGAAGGCGAGGGTTAAGGACATCTCTTCTGGGCTGGAAAGAAACTTGGAGTGGGAGGGGGAGGATCCAGTTGTCATGGTCCATGTTGGTACAAACAACGTAGATAGGACAAGGAAGACGGTTCTGTTAAAGGAGTATGAGCAGCTAGGGGTCTAATTAAAAAACAGAACCTCAAGGGTAATAATCTCTGGGTTATTACCTGAGCCACGAGCGAATATGGCTAGGATAAATAAAATTAAAGAGTTAAATGCGTGGCTCAAAGACTGGTGTGGGAGAAATGGGTTTTGCTTCTTGGGACACTGGCACCAGTACTGGGACAGGAGGGAGCTGTTCCGTTGGGACGGACTCCACTTGGCCAGTGCTGGGACTAGAGTCCTGGCGAATCATATAACTAGGGCTGTAGAGAGGGCTTTAAACTAATTAGTGGGGGGGAGGTTTCTAGAGAGCAAATAATAGAAATGACAACAGAGAAGGTCATAGACTTAGGTAGCAGTGGGGGAATTAAAAAACAGAATGTGTCAGGAAGGGACAGAAGGTATGGAGCAAAAAGTAAAGTACTAAAAAGGGAAAAAACAGGAACTAAGTGTTACAAAACATATTTGAAAGTTCTTTATCTGAATGCATGTAGCATTCGTAACAAAATGAACGAGTTAACGGCACAAATAACAACATATGGGTATGATCTTGTGGCCATTACAGAAACATGGCTGCAGGGTGACCATGACTGGGAATTAAACATACCAGGTTATTTAACAATCAGGAAGGACAGGCAGGAAGGGAGAGGAGGTGGGGTGGCTATGTTAATAAAGGAAGGAATCACTATAATACAGAGAAATGATATTGGGTCAAAGGAGCAGGATAGTGAAACAGTTTGGGTGGAGATAAGGAATAATAAGGGGAAAAAAAACATTCGTGGGTGTAGTCTATAGGCCTCCGAACAGTTGCAAATCTGTTCGACGGAGCATTAATCAGGAAATAGTTGAGGCTTGTAATAAGGGAACAGCTATAATTATGGGGGATTTTAATTATCATATTAACTGGACAAATCAAATTGGGCAGAGCAGCCTTGAGGAGGAGTTCATTGAGTGTATTAGGGATGGGTTTCTTGAGCAGTATGTAACTGAACCGACCAGGGGGCAAGCAACCTTAGATTTGGTCCTGTGTAATGAGACAGGATTAATTAAAAATGTCCTAGTAAAGGATCCCCTTGGAATGAGTGACCATAACATGGTTGAGTTCCATATTCAATTAGAGGGTGAGAAGGTTGGATCTCAAACAAGCGTGCTGAGCTTGAATAAAGGAGACTATGAAGGTATGAGAGCGGAATTGAGTAGAGTGGACTGGGAAAATAGATTAAAGGGTAAGACGGTACATGATCAGTGGTGTACATTTAAGGAGTTATTTTACAACTTCCAAAAAAAATATATTCCACTGAGGAAAAAAGGGTGTAAAAGAAAAGATAGCCATCCGTGGCTAAGTAAAGTAATTAAGGATAGTATCCGACTAAAAACAAGGGCATATAAGGTAGCCAAATCTAGTGGGAGGATGGAAGATTGGGAAGTCTTTAAAAGACAGCAAAAAATAACTAAAAGATTGATTAAGAAAGGGAAGATAGATTATGAAAGTAAATTAGCAAAAAATATAAAAACAGACAGTAAAAGTTTCTATAGTTATATAAAAAGAAAAAAGGTGGCTAAAGTAAATGTTGGTCCCTTAGAGGATGAGACCGGGAAATTAATGGTGGGAAACATGGAGATGGCAAAAACACTGAACAATTATTTTGTATCAGTCTTTACAGTAGAGGACACTAAGAATATCCCAACACTGGACAAACAGGGGTCTCTAGGGGGGGAGGAACTAAATACGATTAAAATCACTAAGGAAGTGGTACTTGGTAAAGTAATGGGACTCAAGGCGGATAAATCCCCTGGACCTGATGGCTTGCATCCTAGGGTCTTGAGGGAAGTAGCGGTAGGGATTGTGGATGCATTGGTAATAATTTTCCAAAACTCACTGGACTCAGCAAAGGTCCCGGCAGATTGGAAAACTGCTAATGTAACACCCTTATTTAAAAAGGGTAGTAGGCAGAAGGCTTGAAACTATAGACCTGTTAGCCTAACATCTGTAGTTGGTAAAATGTTAGAGTCCATTATTAAGGAGACAGTAACGGGACATTTGGATAAACATAATTTAATAGGACAAACTCAGCATGGTTTCATGAAGGGGAAGTCATGTTTGACAAATTTGCTGGAGTTTTTTGAGGAAGTAACATACAGGGTGGATAAAGGGGAACCAGTGGACGTAGTGTATTTAGACTTCCAAAAGGCATTTGACAAGGTGCCACACAAGATTATTGCTCAAGATAAAAAATCACAGGATTGGGGGTAATATTCTGGCGTGGGTGGAGGATTGGCTCTCTAACAGAAAGTAGAGAGTTGGGATAAATGGTTCATTCTCAGATTGGCAACCAGTAACTAGTGGTGTTCCGCAGGGGTCAGTGCTGGGTCCCCAACTCTTTACAATCTATATTAACGATTTGGAGGAGGGGACCGAGTGTAACATATCAAAGTTTGCAGATGATACAAAGATGGGATGGAAAGTAGTGAGTGAGGAGGACATAAAAAACCTGCAAAGGGACATAGACAGGCTAAGTAAGTGGGCAGAGATTTGGCAGATGGAATACAATACTGGAAAGTGTGAGGTTATGCACTTTGGCAGGAAAAATCATAGAGCAAGTTATTATCTTAATGGCAAGAAACTGGAAAGTACTGTAGTACAAAGGGATCTGGGGGTCCTTGTGCACGAAACTCAAAAAGTTAGTATGCAGGTGCAGCAAGTGATCAAGAAGGCCAATGGAATGTTGGCTTTTATTGCTAGGGGGATGGAATATAAAAACAGGGAGGTATTGCTGCAGTTGTACAAGGTATTGGTGAGACCGCACCTGGAATACTGCATACAGTTTTGGTGTCCATACTTAAGAAAAGACATACTTGCTCTCGAGTCAGTACAAAGAAGGTTCACTCGGTTAATCCCGGGGATGAGGGGGTGGTCATATGAGGAGAGGTTGAGTAGATTGGGACTCTACTCATTGGAGTTCAGAAGAATGAGAGGCGATCTTATTGAAACATATAAGATTGTGACGGGGCTTGATCGGGTGGATGCGGTGAGGATGTTCCCAATGATGGGTGAAACTAGAACTAGGGGGCATAATCTTAAAATAAGGGGCTGCTCTTTCAAAACTGAGATGAGGAGAAACTTCTTCACTCAGAGGGTGGTAGGTTTGTGGAATTTGCTGCCCCAGAAAGCTGTGGAAGCTACATCATTAAATAAATTTAAAACAGAAATAGATAGTTTCCTAGAAGTAAAGGTGGGACTTGTACAAGTCGGACGGGTTGCACCTGAACCAGAGCGGGACAAATATCCTTGCGGGGAGGTTTGCTAGCACTGTTGGGGGGGGTTTAAACTAACTTGGCAGGGGGATGGGATACAGAGGGGAGCTGAAATAGGGGGTGATGTGCTGCCAATTATCGAGAAAAAAACAAGTCAGCTTGGTAGACAGGGCAAATATACAAGGGCAAGGCTGGATGGCATCTATTTTAATGCAGGGAGTCTTGCAAATAAGGTGGATGAACTGAAGGTGTTGATAAACACATGGGAGTATGATATTGTTGCTATCACGGAGACATGGTTGAGGGAGGGGCAAGACTGGCAGCTCAATATTCCGGGGTACAGAATCTTCAGGCGAGACGAGGGGGAGGTATAAGAGGAGGGGGTGTCGCAATGTTAATTAAGGAGTCAATTACTGCAGTAAGGAGGGATGACATATTAGCAGGTTCCTCGAATGAGGCCATATGGGTGGAGCTTAAAAACAGAAAGGGGGCAAGCACTTTGCTGGGAGTGTACTACAGGCCTCCAAACAGTCAGGGGGAGATAGAGGAACAGATATGTAGGCAAATCTCAGAGAAATGTGCAAATAATAGGGTAATAATAATGGGGGATTTCAACTTCCCCAATATTAACTGGGATAGTCAGAGTGTGAAAGGCACAGAGGGTGTAGAATTCTTAAAGTGCATCCAGGAGAGCTTTTTGAGCCAGCATGTAGAAGGTCCTACAAGAGAGGGGGCGGTACTGGACCTAATTCTAGGGAATGTGGCCGGCCAAGTGGAAGAAGTGCTAGTAGGTGAGCACTTTGGTGACAGTGACCATAATATGGTGAGATTTAAGGTGGTCATGGAAAAGGACAGGGATGGGCCGGAAATAAAGGTTCTAAATTGGGGGAAGGCCGATTTTAATAGGATAAGGCAGGATCTGGCCAAAATAGACTGGGATCAGCTACTTGTAGGAAAATCCGCATCGGAGCAATGGGAGGCTTTCAGAAGGGAGATTGAGACCATACAATGGCAACATGTTCCCGTAAAGGTCAAGGGTGGTTCCAAAAACCACAGGGAACCTTGGATGTCAGGGGATATACGAGAATGGATTAGGAAAAAAAGGAGGGCTTTTGGCAGATACAAAAGGCTAAAGACGGAGGAAGCCCTAGAGGAGTACAAAAAGTGCAGGGGGATACTTAAAAAAGAAATTAGGAGATCAAGGAGGGGCCATGAAATAACACTGGCGAGCAAAATAAAGGAAAATCCTAAGATGTTTTATAAGTATATTAAGGGTAAGAGGATAACTAGGGAAAAAATAGGGCCCAATAGGGACAAAAGTGGCAATCTGTGTGTGGAGCCGGAAGATGTAGGAGGGGTTCTAAATGAATTTTTTGCATCTGTTTTCACTATGGAGAGGGATGATGTAGACATAGAAATAGGGCGGGGGGACTGTGATATGCTCGAACATATTAACATCGAGAGGGAGGAGGTATTGGCGGTTTTAGCAGGCCTAAAAATGGATAAATCCCCAGGCCCGGACGAAATGTATCCCAGGCTGCTGTCTGAGGCAAAGGAAGAGATTGCGGGGGCTCTAACACATATATTCAGAACCTCTCTGGCCACAGGGGATGTGCCAGAGGACTGGAGAACCGCTAATGTAGTACCATTATTCAAGAAGGGGAGTAGGGAAAAACCGGGGAACTACAGGCCAGTGAGCCTAACATCAGTGGTAGGAAAATTATTGGATACAATTCTGAGGGACAAAATTAGTCTCCACTTGGAGAGGCAAGGATTAATCAGGGATAGTCAACATGGCTTTGTCAAGGGAAGATCATGTCTGACTAATTTGATTGAATTTTTTGAGGGGGTGACTAGGTGTGTGGATGAGGGTAACGCAGTGGATGTGGTATACATGGATTTCAGTAAGGCCTTCGATAAAGTCCCGCACAGGAGACTGGTCAAGAAGGTAAGAGCCCATGGAATCCAGGGTGCCTTGGCACATTGGATACAAAACTGGCTTAGTGGCAGAAGGCAGAGGGTGATGGTCGAAGGTTGTTTTTGTGACTGGAAGCCTGTGGCCAGTGGGGTACCACAGGGATCGGTGCTGGGTCCCTTGCTGTTTGTGGTCTACATTAATGACTTGGATATGAATGTAAAAGGTATGATCAGTAAGTTCGCGGATGATACAAAAATTGGTAGGGTGGTAAATAGCGAGGAGGGTAGTCTCAGTCTGCAGGACGATATAGATGGGTTGGTCAGATGGGCGGAACAGTGGCAAATGGAATTTAACCCGGAAAAGTGCGAGGTGATGCACTTTGGGGGGACTAACAAGGCAAGGGAATACACAATGAATGGTAAGACCCTAGGCAAGACGGAGGGTCAGAGGGATCTGGGTGTGCAAGTACACAGATCCCTGAAGGCGGCGGAACAGGTGGATAAGGTGGTAAAAAAGGCATATGGGATACTTGCCCTTCATTAGCCGAGGCATAGAATATAAGAGCAAGGAGGTTATGATGGAGCTGTATAAAACACTGGTTAGGCCACAGCTGGAATACTGTGTGCAGTTCTGGTCACCACACTACAGGAAGGATGTGATAGCTTTGGAGAGGGTGCAGAGGAGATTCACCAGGTTGTTACCAGGGCTGGAGCGCTTCAGCTATGAAGAGAGACTGGGCAGATTGGGTTTGCTTTCCTTGGAGCAGAGGAGGCTGAGGGGGGACATGATTGAGGTGTACAAAATTATGAGGGGCATAGATAGGATGGATACTAAGGAGCTTTTTCCCTTAGTTGAAGGGTCAATAACAAGGGGGCATAGATTCAAGGTAAAGGGCGGGAGGTTTAGAGGGGATTTGAGAAAGAACTTTTTCACCCAGAGGGTGGGTTGGAGTCTGGAACTCACTGCCTGAAAGGGTTGTGGAGGCTGGAACCCTCACAACATTCAAGAAGCATTTGGATGAGCACTTGAAATGCCATAGCATACAAGGCTACGGACCAAATGCTGGAATATGGGATTAGATTAGACAGGGCTTGATGGCTGGCGCGGACACGATGGGCTGAAGGGCCTCTATCCGTGCTGTATGACTCTATGACTAAAGGGAATTAAGGGTTACGGGGAGCGGGCAGGAAATTGGACATGAGTCTAGGTTTGGAATGGTCATGGCCCTGTGGGTAGTGGAGTGGGCCCAGGGGCTGTGTAGCCTGGTTCTGCTCCTACTGTGTTCTAATTCTGTGTTAGATTTCAGGAGATGGTTTTATTCCTGTTCCTGGCTGGGGTGGAGATCACCTTTACAGAAGGTAAGTACTGTAGAAAATATAGGGACAGAGTGATCTCCTGGAAGAATTTCGATCGCCTAGATGGGTCGGAGAGGAATTTCCCAGATTTTTTCTCCCAAATTGGCCGTTGGGTCTTTATCTGGTTTTTCGCCTCTCGCGGGAGATCACATGGGTTCGGGTGGATGCACAGTGATAGAAGATTTGAGGTTAGGATCAGATCAGCCATGATCTTATTGAATGGTGGCGCAGGTTCGAGGGGCCGATTGGCCTACTCCTGCTCCTATTTCTTATGTTCTTATGTTCTTAAAAGCTGTTTACAAAAGTCATCACTATAAGTAGGAACAGGAATAGGCCATTCAGCCCATCGAGCCTGTTCCCTCATTCAATTAGATTCTGGCTGATCTGTGTCTTAGCTCCAGTTAACCGCCTTGGTTCCATAACCCTTAGTAACCTTGACTAACAAAAATCTTGCGCGCTCTTTTTTGAGATTTTCAATTGACCCCCAGCCGCAGCAGCTTTTGGGGGAGAGAGTTCCAGATTTCCAGTACCCTTTGTGTGAAGAAGTGCTTCCTGACATCACCCCTGAACGGCCTGGCTCTGATTTTAAGGTTATGTCCCCTTGCTGTGGACTCCCCCACCAGAGGAAATAGTTTCTCTCTGTTTACCTGATCAACTCCTTTAATCATCTTAAACACCTCAATTAGATCGCCGCTTAATCTTCTATATTCAAGGGAATAGACGCCTGTCTATGCAACCTGTCTTCATAATTTACAAAAGTCATCACTGTTGGTACAGGATAGAAATTCTGAACAGACAGTTCTAGTTTCTCTGGAACATTCTTTCCTCTCTTGCCCCTCCTAATCTGTAAATCCCCCGTTCCACACACGCCCCCTCCTCGCCACATCCTCGCTGTTTGAAATCCAGATTCATCGCAGGCTTGAAACTTTCTCCCTTTCTCTCCTGAAGGTGCTGTGTGATGGTGGGGTTCGGCCCCAGTCACTGTTTGCCCTCCAGTACCTTGCCGAGTGGTAATTCTGAGCTGTGAGCCTATACTGAAGGTGCTGTGTGATGGTGGGGTTCGGCCCCAGTCACTGTTTGCCCTCCAGTACCTTGCCAAGTGGTAATTCTGAGCTGTGAGCCTGTACTGAAGGTGCTGTGTGATGGTGGGGTTCGGCCCCAGTCACTGTTTGCCCTCCAGTACCTTGCCGAGTGGTAATTCTGAGCTGTGAGCCTGTACTGAAGGTGCTGTGTGATGGTGGGGTTCGGCCCCAGTCACTGTTTGTCCTCCAGTACCTTGCCGAGTGGTAATTCTGAGCTGTGAGCCTGTACTGAAGGTGCTGTGTGATGGTGGGGTTCGGCCCCAGTCACTGTTTGCCATCCAGTACCTTGCCAAGTGGTAATTCTGAGCTTTGAGCCAATACAGCGAGCTGCCAGCATCTTGACCATGGGGAGCAGCACAGCCGCCGTCCCTGGCTGCTTCTGTCTGGCGAAGCTGAGGCCAATGGTTGCACACCAACAACAACTTGCATTTAAATAGCGCCTTTAATGTAGTAAAATGTTCCAGTGCCCTTCACAAGAGCGAAATCCGTCAAAACCTGACACTGAGCCAAAGAAGGAGAGATTCGGACAGGTGACCAAAAGCTTGGTCAAAGATCTTGGGGCCGAGGTAACTGAAGGCACGGCTGCCAATGGTGGAGCCGAGGGAGTGGGGGTTACACAAGAGGCCCGAGTTGGAAGAACGCAGATTTTATAGAATCACAGAATGATACACAAGTGGTTATTACACAAAATTAGGGCTCATGGTGTTGGGGGTAAAATATTAGCATGAATTGAGGATTGGTTAACGGGCAGAAAACAGAGAGTAGGGATAAACGGGTCACTTTCGGGTTGGCAGGCTGTAACTAGTCAGGTAGAGCAAGGATCAGTGCTTGGGCCTCAGCTATTTACAATCTGTATCAATGACTTCGATGAGGGGACCGAGTGTAATGTATCCAAGTTTGCTGATGATACAAAGCTAGGTGGGAAAGTAAGCTGTCAGGAGGACACAAAGAGCCTGCAAAGGTTAGGTGAGTGGGCAAGAACGTGGCAGATGGGATATAATGAGGAGAAATGTGAAGTTATCCACTTTGGGGAATAGAACAGTAGAATATTTTTTAAATGGTAAGAGAGTAGGTACACGAATCACAGAAAATTAACATGCAGGTGCAGCAAGCAATTAGGAAAGCAAATGGTAAGTTAGCTTTTATTACAAATGCATTGGGGTATAAGAGTAAAGAACTCTTACTGCAATTATATAGGGCCTTGGTGAGACCACACCTGGAGTACTGTGTACAGTTTTGGAATTCTCAGAATGCTGTTAAGTGAGGCGTTCCAGGATTTTCACCCAGCGATGATGTAGGAACAGCGATATATGCCCAAGTCAGGATAGTGTGTGACTTGGAGGGGAACTGGGAGGTGATGGTGTTCCCATGCACCCGCTGCCCGTGTCCTTCTAGGTGGTGGAGGTCGCGAGTTTGGGAGGTGCTGTCAAAGTTCTAGTCGAGTTGCAGATGTATAAAGTCACTCTCCTTCACCCCTCCCCCTCCCACCTTGCTTTCTCTCCTCCCATAGAGGCCAGAGTCATGTGTAGGCCCAGACCGGGTGGCGGGTTCCCTTCCCTGAAGGACATTAGTGAACCAGTTGGGTTTTCACGACAATCCGGCAGCTTTCATGGTCACTTTTTTCTAGTGCCGGCCACACAAATTCCCAGATTCATTCAGCTCAATTTCACAACCTGTTTTTGTGGGTTCTCTCTCACCCTCCCTTTTTCCTGCTTTAAATTCATTTTACAGGGTGTTCGAAGGGAAGGATTTGCAGATGGGAAACTCAAACCGAACATCACTTCAAGATCTGACAGAGTCGCTCGATTCATCAGGACCTTTGAACATGGAAGCAGAAAACACCGTTGAGAGCGGGGAGAAACCGTACACGTGTTCTGTGTGTGGACAAGGCTTCAGCCGATTCTTTGGCCTGTCAAGACACAAGCGCAGTCACACCAAGGAGAGGGCATTCACCTGCTCGGAGTGTGGGAAAGGATTCACTCAATCATCAAACCTGCTGACACACCAGTGAGTTCACACTGGGGAGAGGCCATTCACCTGCTCCGAGTGTGGGAAGTGCTATAAAAGTTCTGGGGAACTGACGTGTCATCAATGTGTTCACACTGACGAGACCGTTCAGGTGCTCTCACTGCGGGACTGGGTTCAGGCGATCATCTCACCCCGCTGTACACCAGCGCATTCACACTGGGGAGAGGCCGTTCACCTGCTCTGAGTGTGGGAATGGATTCACTCAGTCATCCTACCCGCTGACACACCAGCGAGTTCACAGTGGGGAGAGGCCGTTCACCTGCTGAGTGTGGGAAGGGATTCACTCAGTCATCCACCCTGCTGAAACACCAGCGAGTTCACACTGGGGAGAGACCGTTCACCTTCTCTGGGTGTGGGAAGGGATTCACTCAGTCATCAAACCTGCTGACACACCAGCGAATTCACACTTGGGAGAGGCCATTCACCTGCTCCGAGTGTGGGAAGTGCTGTAAAAGTTCCGGGGAACTGACGTGTCACCAACGTGTTCACACTGACGAGAGACCGTTCAGGTGCTCTCACTGCAGGACTGGGTTCAGGCGATCATCTCACCTCACTCTACACCAGCACATTCACACTGGGGAGAGGCCCTTCACCTGCTCTGAGTGTGGGAATGGATTCACTCAGTCATCCACCCTGCTGACACACCAACGAGTTCAAACTGGGGAGAGGCCGTTCACCTGCGCTGAGTGTGGGAAGGGATTCACTAATTCATCCCACCTGTTGAGACACCAGCAAGTTCACACTGGGGCGAGGCTGTTCACCTGTACTGAGTGTGGGAAGGGATTCATTCAGTCAGCCGACCTTCTGAAACACCAGCGAGTTCACACCGTGGAGAGGCCATTCACCTGCTCTGAGTGTGGGAAGGGATTCACTCAGTCATCCACCCTGCTGACACACCAGTGAGTTCACAAGTGACTTCAGGGGTTGGATTCTGCGGTTATTGTTGCTGTTTGTCACATCATGGACTGAACCATGTTCATTCTGACAGTTGAGGTTTGTTTCTGCTGATGTTAATAACCCCTGTAACTGGGCTGGAGTTTAATATTCTGGATATATGTCAAATAAATCAGCTTTGCTTTAAACACATTGTTGTGGATTTTTGTCATTCCCACCTGAGTGTTTAGCATCACCTGGCTGGAGCTCAAAGGACAATCTGGGGGAGGATCGTACAGCAGGAACAGAACTACAGCCTGGACACCGTCCTTCAGGGCCACACTGAGAGGGGCAAATGGCACTTTGGTCTTTCGTGTTTTGTTAAAGTGTAAAAACACAACTGTCTTTTTCTATTGAGAAAGTTTTTTTAAATTTACGTGAAGTGATGCAATTGCTTGCGCCTGATAATGTTTCGCTCCACCTTCTTAAAAACCTGCAAAGGATTTAACCCTTTCCACTGATAGCTGTTTAAGTTTACTCAGCAACAACTTTAGTATGAAATTTAAAGACTTTGGACATTATTAAATGTAAGTTTCTTAATTTTAATTTAATATTCCCCACAGTGACAGAAGGAAAATTATGATTTGATAAATTAACCCCTTGAGCTCCAGCTCTTTTGTTATATGGAAGTTACCTTGTAAACTAATTGCAGCACTTCTGTCTCTAATGTTAAAACACTGTGTAAGCCGCCTAGCCTGGGAATCACTCATTTCTGAAATTGGAAATGGAAGATAAATTGATAGAAATGAAATTGAACATTGACAAAACCTGTCAGTTCAACAATACTGCTGTTTGGAATTTGGGATAATTTTGTAATAACAAAATGGACTTGGGCACTATATATTGGGTTATTTTTGGGAAAATAAAAGATCCTATAAAATAATGATGAATAAAAAGTGTTAATAATCAGTATTGTACTGGATAGTAAAGTTTCTCCAGGACTCATGAATGAGATATGAATGGTATAATGGGATGTGTAAAATGGAGAGAGGAAGTGATTGAGGGTGTGAGATAGAAACAGGAGAATTACACCACCAATTGGGAATTTTCCAAACTTTCTAGTGGAAGTCAGGAAAGTGTGGTTAAGAATAGTAAATTGATAGCTTTCTCTTGGAGACATTTGTGTCGCTGCCTTTAATGAACTTTTTAAGAAAACTGAATATGCTAGTCTGGCCACTACCCAAGACATCGGGACCATGCGGTGGACGATGAACAAAGACCTCCAGACAATCTTTTGATATGATCACCTGAAAGCCCGAGAGAGGCTTGTATCGGATTGCACATGTGGCACAATATTGAGATACCGGTATGAGTGTGCAAAGGTGATTTGTTATGTATGAGGCAATTACCGTCCGGGAATATATGGTGAATCTGCACTGAAGAATGGGTCTCAGACATGCTCAGTTACTTGACAACAGCAAGACATGAACTGGTTAATGTGGCTTAGGAGAGCAAGACAACTTTTAAAGCATTGACACATACTCCATCGACAAATTATCTAATGAAACAATCAGAATAGAGTTAAATACGCTGGTACCTGTTAGAGGAATTGACGTTGAAGTTGAAGTGGAGAGTTACATGGAATTTGGATTGGATGATTGGACAATTGAGGGCTAAGGAGAAATCATGTTTAGTAAGAATTATCCACAAGATGGATTTGAGTAAAAGAGATCTGGAGAATCTTTTAAGTCCAAGATTTGTTGATTAGATGTTAAACTGTAATGTTGCTTGAAATGATTGTAAGACTGAATTTAACTGTAACTGTAATAATTGTGTTTTGTAGGTAACAGAGCGTGGGAAAAACCAGTATGAATCCAGTATGAGGTGGTCTAACAGGGCCTGTCCCATCAACCAACACGTTTTACTCAATATCAAAACCTAGACATTCCCCTGTTGTCGAAGGGCTTCAGTGAGCTTGTGATGTGACTGAACTCCTCCCTAAAGCATTTTTATGTTTTGGAGCAAGAAAACTCGAGAATAGATATTGAAATTGACAGCATAGAGGACAACTCACACTGGTGGGATATTGGGCTTAATACATCAGCACACCCTTAGGGTTGTATTATTTCACACGCTCTGGCAGTTCTCCAACTTGTAATGATAATATATTTGATATATCTATAACCTTTGATACATAAGCCAATTGTATACTCATGCCTATGACTAACCATCACTAACAAATTAATTAAGCACATCGAAAGAGAAGATCTGAAGCAATGTAGAGGAGATCCAGGCGGGGTAACATCAGGAAAGATAGAAGAAACAGAGGATACCCCAGGTGGGGCAGAATTGGAACACCAGACAGTGAATTGAATTTGAGTAAGGGGTCAGATCAGGGCCGTTACTGCCAGATCGTATGATGGAGCAATAGGAGCAGTGGGTGGAGGAGAAGGATAGACTGGGATGCACTAGAAGGCACGGCTGACATGATGGTTGGGGAGACCCCGGGGTGTCCTCCAGCCATGAAGATAGGTGGTCGACCCCTGTGAGTGTCATAGTTAGCACACAGGCCTATAATGAAAAGGGGGATAAAACCTCAATTGAGAAGTGCTCCGTTCCCCTCAATTAGAGGACTCCAATTTGCAGCAACGCTAGTCAGAGAATAGATTGAAGTAGATGAGGAATCAATATTTAAAATATTTCATCCTCGAGGTGGGGACTTGTGCAAAAGGTTGATATTTAGAGATATTTAGTAGACGAGGATCATATATGTATAACTTCAAGTGTAGCCATTGACCAAATAATATTACCCATAATTACTCCTGGGTAACTAAAAACCTAAGACTTGTTCATAATGTAGCTGTGAAGGACAGTCTAAAGCAGTTTTGACTGAGTTTTGATAACAAACAGCCACAGACTGTGAGCGAAGGTTAAATTGCTAAAAAAAAAACAGAATAAGGTGCTAAGTAGAAATTAGAATTCGCTTACAAAAACTAAATGCAATGATTTTTAAAAAAATAATTAGTATAAGGACATAAAATGAGAGAGATCATGAAGATAAGGCATTTTATCTGGTCAATTAAAGTGAGATAGTCTGGCTACCTCAAGACTAGTGAAACAGCACTGATATGGGCCCTTGGTATAAAGGCCTTGTACCAGGGAAGCTAGAAATGAAAGAGATAAAGTAAATTCCAATGGGGTGAAAAACTATAAATAAGATAACACTGGCAAAGTTGGTGGAAAAATATTGGAAAGGCGGGATGCTACCTTAGTCTCAATGACTATTTTGACCATTAGAACCAATTATAAAAGGTGATTTTGTTAAAGACTATATATGGACACAGGCCAACCCAGCTTTTGATAAAAGGGTTAAAACCTCGATACTCAAAGAATAACTTCACACACACCTGCTGCGAGAACAAAGGAACAGACTGATGATGATGGCATCTGTGTCCGAGAGGTTCCAGAGACCTAAGGCTGCGAGCTACTCATTAAAACTATCGCCTAATATTAAGTATATTATGCTGTATGCTTAATAAATCTTGATCTATTGCTCAAACATACTGGCTGCTGCCTATTGGTGTCTTGTCCAAGAACTCAGAGATCATTAAGGTCTCACAGTGTCATAGTGTAAATTGTCCCTAGATTTGGTGTCACAGTGTAACTGGTCCCTTGGTTTGATGTCTCAGTGTAAGTTGTCCTTGGATTTGGTGTCACAGTGTAAGTGGCCCCTGGAATTGGTGACAGTGCAAATACTCCCTGGATTTGGTGTCACAGTGTAAGTGGTCCCCACATTTGGTGTCATCGTGTAAGTTGTCCCTGGATTTGGTATCACAGTGTAAGTGCTCCCTGGATTTGATGTCTCAGTGTAAGTGGTCCTTGGATTTGGTATCTCAGTGTAAGTGGCCTCTAGATTTGGTGTCACACTGTGAGTGGCCCCTGGATCTGGTGTCGTAGTGTAAGTGCTCCCTGGAATTGATGTAACAGTGTAAGTTGTCTCTGGATTTGGTGTCAAGTTGTAAGTGGTCCCTGGACTTGATGTCTCGGTGTAAGTGGTCCCTGGATTTCGTGTAACACTGTAAGTGGTCCCTGGATTTGGTGTCTCAGTGTAAGTGGTCCCAGGATTTCGAGTCTCATTGTAAGTGGTGCATGGATTTGGAGCCACCGTGTAAGTGATCCTTGGATTTCATGTCTCAATGTAAGTGATCCCCACACAGAGGGGGTTCCTACATGTGGCAGCCCATCCGGCGGGGCCTGCTGGGTCAGGATATAAAGAGACCGCGAGCTGTTCCTCTTCCCACTGCCTGAGGGAAAGGGGCAGATATTTAAAGGGACAGTGACTCCCCTTTCTCTGCATATTTATATTTAAAGGGACAGTCTTCTTTGTCTTGGAGTGTCAGAGGTCTCGGCTAACAGGGCTCCTATTATTGGGTTCAGATTAGGGGATAGGGACAGAAACAACTATTGACAGCACCAGTGTAACTAGACGCACCCTTTTTCATTTGGTGTCACAGTGTAAGTGGTCCCTGGATTTGATGTCTCAGTGTAAGTTGTCCACACTTAGAGCTGTTTTCCCAGGCCCTGTCTCCACACAGAGCGGGTCGCTACGTGTCGCCAACAAGGCTAGGTTATAAAGAGACCGAGCGCTGTTCCTCCTCCCACTGCCTGGGGGAATGGGCCGGATATTTAAAGTGACAGGGACCCCCCTTTCTCTGCCTATTTATATTTAAAGGGACAGACCTGTTTATCTTGGAGTGTCGGCGGACTTCACTAACAGAGCTCCCATGAACAGTCGCTCCCTTCTGTAATGTGCAGTGATTGTAAACCTGTCTGTTTCAGTGACTTGAGCCTTTCTAAAATGTCTCTGTTTTTGAAGATCCATTTGACTTGCTTGATTAATTTGGAAAGACTTCAAAATTTTGCAGTGTGATGAAGGTTTTGTTTAAAGGCGGAATAGCATTTGTTTCTAAATATTCTTCTCTAACCCTCCCCACCCCGCCCCCACCTATGCTTTAAAGCACTCTGCACCACTGACTGGGAAGGTCCCAAATTCAATCCTTGATCTGTGCTGTTAGTTGATATCAACCAAGGCAGCAGTTCAGGGGCTATAATTGGCCTCAGTACCACTGGTTTAAATAAGAGTAAGAATCAGACACAGCCCCTACTCTTGATGGCGATCCAGTGACCTCAACTGGGAAGTGTATGTATGTTAATTGAGGGCAGGATTGGACTCGGCTGTGATGCCTACCACAGTGGAAATGCTGCTGACACTCACTGTGTCGGCTGATGGTGAGGCACCAGAGGTTAACTAATGTATGTGGAATTGCACCCAGCCAGATTCAGCCCCTTCTGGAGAGAAGCGGATAAACAAAATCACAGATGGTGCACTGAATGTTTTTCGACAGTAAGAATGGATTCAGTTGACCGTCTGAGGTGGAAACTCATGGATACAGTCACACCGGGAAGAGGCCATTCACCAGCCTCGGGTGACTGTCTGTGTTTCCTCCGGGTGCTCCGGTTTCCTCCCACAGTCCAAAGATGTGCGGGTTAGGTTGATTGGCTATGATAAATTGACCCTTAGTGTTAGGGGGATTAAATACGTGGGGTTACGGGGATAGGGTGGGACATGTGTTGGTGTAGGGGTTACGGGGATCGGGTGGGATATGTGTCGGTGCAGGCTTGATGGGCCGAAATGGCCTCTATCTGCACTGTGGGGTTTCTGTGATTTCTGTGATCTCACCAATTAGCACACAAACATTTTCGTAATGGGGAATATCTGTTGACTGCTCTGTATGTAGAAATGGATTCTATTGACTATCCCATTTACTGACACACCAGCACAGTCACATGGTAGAGAGACCATTTAGATACTTCAGGTGTGGGAAGGGCTTCACTCCGTTGCCCCAACTCCAGAGTGTCCACATTGAGAACAGTTGCTGTAAATACTCTGACTGTGAGAAAAGCTTTCAAAGTTCAAAGCAGCTGGTTCACGATCAGCGCATTGATACTGGAGAGAGGCTGTTTCAATATCCTGTGTATGGGAAGAAATTCACCCCACCTGCTGAGACTCCAGTGAGTTCACATGTGACTGCAGGGGTTTGGATTCTGTTATTAATCACATCCAGGACTGAACCATGGCAGAATGCCCGTGCACTTGGGTTTCTGTGTGAATTATTGATGAATTTTCCGTGTGAATTATTGATGAATTTTCCGTGTGAATTATTGATGAATTTTCTCTCAATGGGATCACAGAAACTCATACACATTCACTAATTAGGGCTTTCAATGGCGGGGCTATTACCCAGCATGCACGCGGGGGAGAATGTGCCCCATTCACACTGGAGGAGCCCAGCGCGCATGCGCACTGCCCGCCTATATTTGGAGCATGCGCACTGTCAGCGTGCTCAGAGCCAGGCGAGTGTGACAAGCGGACAGGGGCGGGAGACCCGATTACGAATCAGTGGGGCTCAGAGGGGTAACACATTCGGCGGATGAGCTTCATAAGTATCTGGTGTAGGCCGCAAACCCCGAATGAGAACCTACAGGTTCCGCGTTTGCAGCTCCGGGTTTTTTTCCTGGCAACAGGCCCAGGATAGCGGCGGCCATCTTTGTAAAGGACAGCTGAGAATTTGTGCGCTGCCATCTTGCTTCATTAAATAGTAGATCGCATGCGCGGCAAGTCAGCACCTTCAGGGGAGGAGAGGGAGGGGAACCAGTGAGTGTTCAACTGAACCCAGCCAGAGTCAGTACCTTCAGGGGAGGAGGAGAGAGGGGAACCAATGAGTGTAGAACTGAACCCAGCCAGCGTTAGCACCTTCAGGGGAGGAGAGGGAGGGGAACCAGTGAGTGTAGAACTGAACCCAGCCAGAGTCGGCACCTTCAGGGGAGGAGAGAGAGAGGGGAACCAGTGAGTGTAGAACTGAACCCAGCCAGAGTCAGCACCTTCCAGCTAGAAGGACGCACGGTCTTCCGCGCCGACAGAACTGCAGACTCTGGTAAGAGCAAGGGAGGCGGTTTGTGCATTTACACTAACAATGCCTGGTGCACTAACAATGCCTGGTGCACTAACACGGACATAATCGATAGATCCTGTTCGGCTGATTTGGAATTCCTCATGGTAAGGTGCAGACCCTTCTACCTGCCTCGGGAATTCACGGCTGTTATCATCACTGCGGTCTACATCCCACCACACGCTAATGCCAAACTAGCACTGAAGGACCTCTACAGGGCCATCAGCGAACAACAAACTGCGCACCCAGACGGAGCTTTTATCGTCGCGGGGGACTTCAATCACATAAACCTAAAATCTGTACTCCCGAAATTCCACCAGAATGTTTCCTGCCCCACAAGAGGGGAGAACACACTGGATCAAGTCTACACGAGCATTGTAGATGCTTATAAGGCCATTCCCTGCCCCCACCTTGGGAAGTCTGACCACCTCTCCCTGTTTCGAGCCCCAGCATACAAACCGCTCATCAAAAGAGTGAGAACGTCAGTGAGATCAGTGAAAATATGGCCAGAGGGGGCAGTCTCAGAGCTTCAGGATTGCTTCAAACGCACTGATTGGAGCATGTTTGCCCATAATGACATCGAGGAATACGCATCCACAGTGCTATTCTACATTAACAGTTGCGTCGAGGTCGTCACAACCCATAAAAATATATCAGGACATACCCCAACCAGAAACCCTGGATGAACGGAGAGGTCCGCTCGCTGTTGAAAGCACGCGACGCAGCATTTAAATCTGGCGACGCGGCGGCTTACAGTGCAGCTAGGACCAACCTAAAAAAGGGTATCAGGACTGCCAAAAGTAAACAGACACTGCGGATAGAGGATCATTTCCACAACAACTCGGACCCCCGGCACATGTGGCAAGGCATCCAGTCAATCACTGACTACAAGAGTAAAAACACCAGCCCCCCCGGTTAGCGATGCCTCCCTTCCGGAGGAGCTTAACAACTTCTACGCTTGCTTTGACAGGGACAACAGGGAGCCGGCTACCAAAGCCTTGCCACCCCCGGAAGACCAGGTGCTCACTCTGTCGACCTCCGACGTAAGGGGTGTTCTACGCGGAGTGAACACACATAAGGCTGCTGGACCTGATGGCATCCCTGGACGGGTACTCAAGGAATGTGCTGATCAGCTGGCTGATGTCTTCACCGCCATCTTCAATCTGTCATTGGCCCAGGCAGTAGTCCCTACATGCTTCAAGACCGCTACCATTATTCCTGTGGCAAAGCAAACGGCTGTGACGTGCCTGAACGACTATCGACCTGTCGCACTCATACCCATCATAATGAAGTGTTTCGAGAGACTGGTCCTGGCTCACATCAAAGCCAGTGTTCCCGCCTCTCTTGACCAACACCAGTTTGCCTATCGTGCAAACAGATCAACGGAGGATGCAATCACAACTGCTCTACACTCTGCACTGAATCACTTAGACGGTAAAGAGACCTACATCAGAATGCTGTTCATAGACTACAGCTCAGCATTCAACACTATCGTCCCCAACAAGCTGACCACCAAACTCCACACTCTTGGCCTGAACACTTCCCTCTGCAATTGGACCTTGGACTTCCTAACAAACAGACCCCAGTCTGTCAAATTAGGTAACCACACCTCCCCCCCGCTGACCCTGAACACGGAGGCCCCACAAGGATGTGTGCTGAGCCCCCTCCTCTACTCCCTCTTCACCCACGACTGTGTGGCTGTTCATGGTTCCAACACCATCATCAAGTTTGCGGATGATACCACGGTAGTAGGCCAGATCACCAACAACGATGAGTCAGCCTACAGGGAGGAGGTCCAGCATCTCGTGAAGTGGTGCGCCGATAACAACCTGGCCCTTAACATCAAGAAAACCAAAGAAATCATTGTGGACTTCAGGAAGTCTAAAGGCGGAAGTCACACCCCCATCCACATCCATGGGGCTGTGGTGGAAAGGGTGGACAGCTTTAAGTTCCTCGGAGTCCACATCACGGAAGACCTCTCCTGGTCCCTCAATACCTCCTCTCTGGTGAAGAAGGCCCAGCAGCGCCTATATTTCCGTAGGAGGCTGAAGGGATGTAACCTGTCACCCCTGATCCTCTCTAACTTTTACCGCTGCACAATAGAGAGCATCCTGACGAACTGTATCACAGTATGGTATGGCAGCTGTAGCTACTATGACCGGAAAGCCCTGCAGCGGGTAGTCAAAACTGCCCAACGCATTACCGGCACCCGGCTACCGACCATAGAGCACATATACCAGAAACGCTGTTTACGGAGGTCACGGTCCATCATCAAAGACCCTACCCACACCAGCCACAGTCTGTTCACCCTCCTGCCATCTGGGAGACGCTACAGATGCATTTGCACCCGAACGACCAGATTTAGGAACAGCTTCTTTCCCAGGGCTGTCATCTTACTGAACTCCACAAATAAACTCTAAAGCCTGCACATCTGCCAATGCACTTTATTATGTTTATGTTTATGTATTACAAGCCAAATTAATGTTGAATGTTTAAATGTCTTAATCTAAATGTACACTCTCGGGAGCCGCAAGCCTACATTTCGTTGTACTGCACTTGTGCACTAACAACGACAATAAAGTTGATTATTATTATTATTATTTTATTTATTATTCAGGGGAGGCGAGGGAGGGGAACCAGTGAGTGCAGAACTGAACCCGGCCAGAGTCAGCACCTTCAGGGGAGGGGAGGGAGGGGAACCAGTGAGTGTAGAACTGAACCCAGCCAGAGTCAGCACCTTCAGCGAGAAGGAAAACGTGTTGCAGAAGGTGCGATGGGTTTGGATTTCACCACAGGGAGGGAGGGAGTTTGTGTGAGATGGAGATTTACAGGTTTGGAGTAACATAAGAATGTTTCATAGAAACTAGAATTGTCTGTTCTGAATTTCTATCCTCTACTTAGTGATGTCTTTTGTAAACTCCTTTTACAGGCTGTGAGAAGGGGAGGATTTACAGACCGGAAACTCAAACCGAACATCATTTCAAGATCTGACAGAGTCACTCCATTCATCAGGGCCTGAATATCATCGGCCTTTGAATGTGGAAGGAGAAATGTTTGTTTGTTCTGTCTATGGGAAAAGATTTCAAAACATCAGTGTGACTGGAAAAGCACCGAAACACACACACCCGAGCCTGTGGAAAGAGCTTTAACCAGGTACACAGCCTGAAAAAACATCGCATCATTCACAGCGGGGAGAAACCGTACACATGTCCTGTGTGTGGACGAGGCTTCAACAGATCATCCAACCTGGAGCGACACAAGGACACCTGCACGTTTGGACTGTGGGCAGGGATTCAGTTACCAGGCCCAGCTGGAAATTCTTCGACGCAGTCACACCGGGGAGAGACTGTTCACCTGCTCTGTGTCTGGGAAGGGATTCACTCACTCCTCCAGCCTCACTTCACACCAACGTGTTCACACTGCTAAGAGACCTTTTAAATGTTCTGACTGTGAGAAGAGCTTTAAAAGCACAAGGGAAGTTCTGAAACACCAGCGAGTTCACACTGGGGAGTGGCCGTTCAACTGCTCAGAGTGTGGGAAGGGATTCGTTCAGTCGTACACCAGCGAGTTCACAAGCGACTGCTTGGATTGGATTCTGCTGTTATTGCACATCCAGGACTGAAGCATGTTCATTCTGACGGTTGGGGTTTGTTTCTGCTGATAAGCTCCAGCCCAGTTAGAGGGGTTATTAATATTTTGATATCTGTCAAATAGATTAACTTTATTTCTAACACACCGTGGTTCGAGTCCTCAATTTCTACAAGATAAGAGGAGACTAATTGATGTCCTGTTAATGACACTTCCATTTTTGGGCCTTATCTCTTTTCTAACTCAAGATTATTTCAGTTCTCATACCTTTAGTTACTCTCGTGCACAAGCCCCAGCTCCCCAAACCTTCCAGAGTGCCTCTCCTAGCCTAGGTATCAAGTGAGGGTATCGGTAACATGTCCGTGTACCTGCCCTGGGATGTTTGATGGGACAGTGTAGAGGGAGCTTTACTCTATATCTAACCCATGCTGTAGCTGCCCTGGGAGTGTTTGATGGGACAGTGTGGACGTAGCCTTACTCTGTATCTAACCCGTGCACTAGCTGCCCTGGGAGTGTTTGATGGGACAGTGTAGAGGTAGCTTTACCATATACCTAACCCGTGCTGTACCTGCCCTCGGAGTGTATTATGATGGAACAGTGTAGAGGGAGTCTTGCTCTGTATCTAACCCGTGCTGTCCCTGCCCTGGGTATGTTTGATGGGACAGTGTTGAGGGGGCTTCATATCTAACCCATGCTGTACCTGCCCTGGGAGGGTATAACAGGACAGTGTGGAGGGAGCTTTACTCTGTATCTAACCTGTGCTGTATTAGCCCTGGGAGTGTTTGATGGGACAGTATAGAGGGAACTTTACTCTGTATCTAACCCATGCTGTACCTGCCCTGGGAGTGTTTGATGGAACAGTGGAGAGGGAGCTTTACTCTGTATCTAACCTGTGCTGTACCTGCCCTGGGAGTGTTTGATGGGACAGTGGAGAGGGAGCTTTACTCTGTATCTAACCCATGCTGTAGCTGCCATGGGAGTGTTTGATGGGACAGTGTAGAGGGAGCATCACTCTTTATCTAACCCGTGCTGTACCTGCCCTGGGAGTGTTTGATGGGACAATGTAGAGGGAACTTTACTCTTTATCTAACCTGTGCTGTATTAGCCCTGGGAGGGTTTGACTGGACAGTGTGGAGGGAGCTTTACTCTGTATCTAACCCATGCTGTAACTTGCCCTGGGAGTGTTTGATGGAACATTGTAGAGGGAGCTTTGCTCTGTATCTAACCCATGCTGTAGCTGCCACGGGAGTGTTTGATGGGACATTGTAGAGGGAGCTTTACTCTGTATCTAACCCGTGCTGTACCTGCCTTGGCAGTGTTTGATGGGACAGTGTAGAGGGCACTTCACTCTGTTACTGACCTATGCTGTATCTGCCCTGGGAGTGTTTGATGGGACAGGGTAGACGGAGCTTTACTCTGTATCTAACCCGTGCTGTAGCTGCCCTGGGAGTGTTTGATGGGAGGGTGTAGAAGTAGCTTTACTCTGTATAAAACCCGTGCTGTCCCTGCTCTGGGAGTGTTTGAAGGGACAGTGTAAAGGGTGCTTTACTCTGTATCTAACCCGTGCTGTACCTGCCTTGGCAGTGTTTGATGGGACAGTGTAGAGGGCACTTCACTCTGTTACTGACCTATGCTGTATCTGCCCTGGGAGTGTTTGATGGGACAGTGTAGAGGGAGCTTTACTCTGTATCTTACCCGTGCTGTAGCTGCCCTGGGAGTGTTTGATGGGACAGTGTACAGCGAGCTTTACTCTGTTTCTAACCCGTGCTGTTTCTGCCCTGGCAGTGTTTGATGGGACAGTATAGAGGGAGCATTACTCTGTTTCTAACCAGTGCTGTTCCTGCCCTGGGAATGGTTGATGGGACAGTGTAGAGGGAACTTTACTCTATATATCTAACCCGTGCTGTACCTGCCCTGGGAGGGTTTGACGGAGCAGTGTAGAGGGAGCATTACTCTGTATCTAGCCCGTGCTGTACCTGCCTAGGGAGTGTTTGATGGGACATTGTAGAGGGGGCTTTACTCTGTATGTAACATGCGCTGTACCTGCCATGGGAGTGATTGATGAGACAGTGTAGAGCGAGCTTTTCTCTGTATCTAACCTGTGCTGTACCTGCCCTCGCAGTGTTTGATGGGATAGTGTCGCGGGAGTTTTACTCTGTATCTAACCTGTGCTGTACCTGCCCTGGATGTGTTTGATGGGACAGGGTAGGGGGAGCTTTATTCTGTATATATCCCATGCTGTCCCTGCCCTCGGTATGTTTGATGGGACAGTATAGAGGGAGCTTTACTCTGTATCTAACCCGTGCTGTACCTGCCCTGTGGATGTTTGATGGGACACTGTAGAGGGTGCTTTACTCTATATCTAACCCATGCTGTATCTGCCCTGGGAGTGTTTGATGGGACAGTGTAGAGGGAGCTTTACTCTGTATATAACCGATGCTGTAACTTGCCCTGGGAGTGTTTGATGGGACAGTGGAGAGGGAGCTTTACTCTGTATCTAACCCATGCTGTCCCTACCCTGGGAGTGTTTGATGGGACAATGTAGAGGGAGCTTTACTCTGTATCTAACCCGTGCTGTAGCTGCCCTGGGAGTGTTTGATGGACAGTGCAGAAGGGGCTTTACTCCTGTATCTCAACTATGCTGTAACTGCCCTGGGAGTGTTTGATGGGACAGGGTAGGGGGAACTTTATATCTAACCCGTGCTGTCCCTGCATGGGAGTGTTTGATGGGACAGTGTAGAGGGAGCTTTACTCTGTATCTAACCCATGCTGTAGCTGCCATGGGAGTGTTTGATGGCACATTATAGTGGGAGCTTTACTCTGTATCTAACCTGTGCTATCCCTGCCATGGCAGTGTTTGATGGGACAGTATAGATACATAGATACATAGAAGATAGGAGCAGGAGTAGGCCATTCGGCCCTTCGTGCCTGCTCCGCCATTCGATGAGATCATGGCTGATCCTTTAATTCAGTATCCCGTCCCCGCCTTCTCTCCGTAACCCTTAACCCCTTTTGCCCGTAGAAATATATCTAATTCCCTCTTAAATATATTTAATGAGCTGGCGTACACTGCCCTCTGTGGCAATGAGTTCCACAGGTTCACCACTCTCTGAGTGAAGAAATTCCCCCTCATCTCTGTCCTAAATGGTTTAGCCCTTATCCTTAAATTATGTCCTCTAGTTCTGTTCTCACCCGCCAAGGGAAACATTCCTTCTGCATCCAGTCTGTCTAGACCTGTCAGAATTTTATACACTTCTATGAGGTCCCCTCTCAATCTTCTAAACTCCAGTGTGTACATCCCTAAACTACATAGTCTCTCCTCATAGGTCATTCCCGCCATTCCTGGTATCAGCCTGGTGAATCGCCGCTGCACCCCCTCCATGGCAAGAACATCCTTCCTCAGATGAGGCGACCAAAACTGTACACAGTACTCGAGGTGTGGTCTCACCAGTGCCCTGTACAGCTGCAGCAAGGTATCCCTGTTCCTGTATTCTAACCCTTTTGCTATGAAGGCCAGCATACCGTTTGCCTTCTTGACCGCCTGTTGCACCTGCATGCTCGCCTTCAGTGACTGGTGTACAAGAACACCCAGGTCTCTCTGTACTTCCCCCTCTCCCAATCTATTGCCATTTAAATAATAATTTGCCCTCCCGTTCCTGCACCCAAGGTGGATAACTTCGCACTTGTCCACATTATAGTGCATCTGCCATTTATCCGCCCAATCGCCCAGTCTGTCCAAATCGCTCTGGAGCTTCCTGGTCTCTTCCTCTGAGCCCACCCCCCCTCCTAGTTTAGTGTCGTCTGCAAATTTGGAAATGCTGCATCCGACTCCCTGATCCAGGTCATTAATGTAAATTGTGAACAGCTGGGGGCCCAGGACAGATCCCTGTGGTACCCCACTTGTTACTGCCTGCCATTCAGAAAATGAGCCGTTTATTCCAACTCTCTGTTTTCTATCTGACAGCCAGTTCCCTATCCACGCCAAAACTTTCCCCTTTATCCCATGAGCCTCAATTTTCCATGCTAATCTTTTATGTGGGACCTTATCGAAGGCCTTTTGGAAGTCCAGGTACACCACATCTACTGACAGTATAGAGGGAGCATTACTCTGTATCTAGCCCGTGCTGTACCTGCCTAGGGAGTGTTTGACGGGACAGTGTAGACGAAGCTTTACTCTGTATCTAACCCGTGCCGTATCTGCCCTGGCAGTGTTTGATGGGATAGTGTCGCGGGAGTTTTACTCTGTATCTAACCTGTGCTGTACCTGCCCTGGAAGTGTTTGATGGGACATTGTAGAGGGGGCTTTACTCTGTATGTAACACGTGCTGTACATGCCTTGGGAGTGATTGATGGGACAGTGTAGAGGGAGCTTTACTCTGTATCTAACCCCTGCTGTACCTGCCCTGGCAGTGTGTGATGGGGCAGTGTAGAGGGAGCTTTACTCTGTATCTAACCAGTGCTGTTCCTGCCCTGGGAATGGTTGATGGGACAGTGTAGAGGGAACTTTACTCTATATATCTAACCCGTGCTGTACCTGCCCTGGGAGGGTTTGACGGAGCAGTGTAGAGGGAGCATTAGTCTGTATCTAGCCCGTGCTGTACCTGCCTAGGGAGTGTTTGATGGGACATTGTAGAGGGGGCTTTACTCTGTATGTAACATGCGCTGTACCTGCCATGGGAGTGATTGATGAGACAGTGTAGAGCGAGCTTTTCTCTGTATCTAACCTGTGCTGTACCTGCCCTCGCAGTGTTTGATGGGATAGTGTCGCGGGAGTTTTACTCTGTATCTAACCTGTGCTGTACCTGCCCTGGATGTGTTTGATGGGACAGGGTAGGGGGAGCTTTTTTCTGTATATATCCCATGCTGTCCCTGCCCTCGGTATGTTTGATGGGACAGTATAGAGGGAGCTTTACTCTGTATCTAACCCGTGCTGTACCTGCCCTGGGAGTGTTTGATGGGACAGTGTAGAGGGAGCTTTACTCTGTATATAACCGATGCTGTAACTTGCCCTGGGAGTGTTTGATGGGACAGTGGAGAGGGAGCTTTACTCTGTATCTAACCCATGCTGTAGCTGCCATGGGAGTGTTTGATGGGACATTGTAGTGGGAGCTTTACTCTGTATCTAACCTGTGCTATCCCTGCCATGGCAGTGTTTGATGGGACAGTGCAGAGGGAGCTTTACTCTGTATCTAACCCGTGCTGTCCCTACCCTGGGAGTGTTTGATGGGACAATGTAGAGGGAGCTTTACTCTGTATCTAACCCGTGCTGTAGCTGCCCTGGGAGTGTTTGATGGGAGGGTGTTGAAGTAGCTTTACTCTGTATACAACCCGTGCTGTCCCTGCTCTGGGAGTGTTTGAAGGGACAGTGTGAAGGGTGCCTTACTCTGTATCTAACCCGTGTAGTACCTGCCCTGGGTGTGTTTGATGGAACAGTGTAGAGGGAGCTTTACTCTGTATCTTACCCGTGCTGTAGCTGCCCTGTGAGTGTTTGATGGGACAGTGTACAGCGAGCTTTACTCTGTTTCTAACCCGTGCTGTTCCTGCCCTGGCAGTGTTTGATGGGACAGTATAGAGGGCGCATTACTCTGTATCTAACCCGTGCTGTACCTGCCCTGGCAGTGTGTGATGGGGCAGTGTAGAGGGAGCTTTACTATGTATCTAAACTGTGCTGTACCTGCCCTGGCAGTGTGTGATGGGGCAGTGTAGAGGGAGCTTTACTCTGTATATAACCGATGCTGTAACTTGCCCTGGGAGTGTTTGATGGGACAGTGGAGAGGGAGCTTTACTCTGTATCTAACCCATGCTGTAGCTGCCATGGGAGTGTTTGATGGCACATTGTAGTGGGAGCTTTACTCTGTATCTAACCTGTGCTATCCCTGCCATGGCAGTGTTTGATGGGACAGTGTAGAGGGAGCTTCACTCTGTTACTGACCCATGCTGTTCCTGCCTAGGGAGTGTTTGATGGGACAGTGTAGAGGGAGCTTTACTCTGTATCTAACCCATGCTGTACCTGCCCTGGCAGTGTTTGATGGGACAGTGTAGAGGGAGCTTTACTCTGTATCTAACCTGTGCTGTACCTGCCCTGGGAGTGTTTGATGGGACAGTGTAGAGGGAGCTTTACTCTGTATCTAACCCATGCTGTAGCTGCCATGGGAGTGTTTGATGGCACATTATAGTGGGAGCTTTACTCTGTATCTAACCTGTGCTATCCCTGCCATGGCAGTGTTTGATGGGACAGTATAGAGGGTGCATTACTCTGTATCTAGCCCGTGCTGTACCTGCCTAGGGAGTGTTTGACGGGACAGTGTAGACGAAGCTTTACTCTGTATCTAACCCGTGCCGTATCTGCCCTGGCAGTGTTTGATGGGATAGTGTCGCGGGAGTTTTACTCTGTATCTAACCTGTGCTGTACCTGCCCTGGAAGTGTTTGATGGGACATTGTAGAGGGGGCTTTACTCTGTATGTAACACGTGCTGTACCTGCCTTGGGAGTGATTGATGGGACAGTGTAGAGGGAGCTTTACTCTGTATCTAACCCCTGCTGTACCTGCCCTGGCAGTGTGTGATGGGGCAGTGTAGAGGGAGCTTTACTCTGTATCTAACCTGTGCTGTACCTGCCCTGGGAGTGTTTGATGGGACAGTGTAGAGGTAGATTTACTCTGTTTCAAACCAGTGCTGTTCCTGCCCTGGGAATGTTTGATGGGACAGTGTAGAGGGAACTTTACTCTATATATCTAACCCGTGCTGTACCTGCCCTGGGAGGGTTTGACGGAGCAGTGTAGAGGGAGCATTACTCTGTATCTAACCCGTGCTGTATCTGCCCTGGGAGTGTTTGATGAGACAGTGTAGAGGAAGCTTTACTCTGTATCTAACCCGTGCTGTACCTGCCCTGGCAGTGTTTGATGGGATAGTGTCGCAGGAGTTTTACTCTGTATCTAACCTGTGCTGTACCTGCCCTGGAAGTGTTTGATGGGAAATTGTAGAGGGGGCTTTACTCTGTATGTAACACGTGCTGTACCTGCATTGGGAGTGTTTGATGGGAGGGTGTAGAAGTAGCTTTACTCTGTATAAAACCCGTGCTGTCCCTGCTCTGGGAGTGTTTGAAGGGACAGTGTAAAGGGTGCTTTACTCTGTATCTAACCCGTGCTGTACCTGCCTTGGCAGTGTTTGATGGGACAGTGTAGAGGGCACTTCACTCTGTTACTGACCTATGCTGTATCTGCCCTGGGAGTGTTTGATGGGACAGTGTAGAGGGAGCTTTACTCTGTATCTTACCCGTGCTGTAGCTGCCCTGGGAGTGTTTGATGGGACAGTGTACAGCGAGCTTTACTCTGTTTCTAACCCGTGCTGTTTCTGCCCTGGCAGTGTTTGATGGGACAGTATAGAGGGAGCATTACTCTGTTTCTAACCAGTGCTGTTCCTGCCCTGGGAATGGTTGATGGGACAGTGTAGAGGGAACTTTACTCTATATATCTAACCCGTGCTGTACCTGCCCTGGGAGGGTTTGACGGAGCAGTGTAGAGGGAGCATTACTCTGTATCTAGCCCGTGCTGTACCTGCCTAGGGAGTGTTTGATGGGACATTGTAGAGGGGGCTTTACTCTGTATGTAACATGCGCTGTACCTGCCATGGGAGTGATTGATGAGACAGTGTAGAGCGAGCTTTTCTCTGTATCTAACCTGTGCTGTACCTGCCCTCGCAGTGTTTGATGGGATAGTGTCGCGGGAGTTTTACTCTGTATCTAACCTGTGCTGTACCTGCCCTGGATGTGTTTGATGGGACAGGGTAGGGGGAGCTTTATTCTGTATATATCCCATGCTGTCCCTGCCCTCGGTATGTTTGATGGGACAGTATAGAGGGAGCTTTACTCTGTATCTAACCCGTGCTGTACCTGCCCTGTGGATGTTTGATGGGACACTGTAGAGGGTGCTTTACTCTATATCTAACCCATGCTGTATCTGCCCTGGGAGTGTTTGATGGGACAGTGTAGAGGGAGCTTTACTCTGTATATAACCGATGCTGTAACTTGCCCTGGGAGTGTTTGATGGGACAGTGGAGAGGGAGCTTTACTCTGTATCTAACCCATGCTGTCCCTACCCTGGGAGTGTTTGATGGGACAATGTAGAGGGAGCTTTACTCTGTATCTAACCCGTGCTGTAGCTGCCCTGGGAGTGTTTGATGGGAGGGTGTAGAAGTAGCTTTACTCTGTATACAACCCGTGCTGTCCCTGCTCTGGGAGTGTTTGAAGGGACAGTGTGAAGGGTGCCTTACTCTGTATCTAACCCGTGTAGTACCTGCCCTGGGTGTGTTTGATGGAACAGTGTAGAGGGAGCTTTACTCTGTATCTTACCCGTGCTGTAGCTGCCCTGTGAGTGTTTGATGGGACAGTGTACAGCGAGCTTTACTCTGTTTCTAACCCGTGCTGTTCCTGCCCTGGCAGTGTTTGATGGGACAGTATAGAGGGCGCATTACTCTGTATCTAACCCGTGCTGTACCTGCCCTGGCAGTGTGTGATGGGGCAGTGTAGAGGGAGCTTTACTCTGTATCTAAACTGTGCTGTACCTGCCCTGGCAGTGTGTGATGGGGCAGTGTAGAGGGAGCTTTACTCTGTATATAACCGATGCTGTAACTTGCCCTGGGAGTGTTTGATGGGACAGTGGAGAGGGAGCTTTACTCTGTATCTAACCCATGCTGTAGCTGCCATGGGAGTGTTTGATGGCACATTGTAGTGGGAGCTTTACTCTGTATCTAACCTGTGCTATCCCTGCCATGGCAGTGTTTGATGGGACAGTGTAGAGGGAGCTTCACTCTGTTACTGACCCATGCTGTTCCTGCCTAGGGAGTGTTTGATGGGACAGTGTAGAGGGAGCTTTACTCTGTATCTAACCCATGCTGTACCTGCCCTGGCAGTGTTTGATGGGACAGTGTAGAGGGAGCTTTACTCTGTATCTAACCTGTGCTGTACCTGCCCTGGGAGTGTTTGATGGGACAGTGTAGAGGGAGCTTTACTCTGTATCTAACCCATGCTGTAGCTGCCATGGGAGTGTTTGATGGCACATTATAGTGGGAGCTTTACTCTGTATCTAACCTGTGCTATCCCTGCCATGGCAGTGTTTGATGGGACAGTATAGAGGGAGCATTACTCTGTATCTAGCCCGTGCTGTACCTGCCTAGGGAGTGTTTGACGGGACAGTGTAGACGAAGCTTTACTCTGTATCTAACCCGTGCCGTATCTGCCCTGGCAGTGTTTGATGGGATAGTGTCGCGGGAGTTTTACTCTGTATCTAACCTGTGCTGTACCTGCCCTGGAAGTGTTTGATGGGACATTGTAGAGGGGGCTTTACTCTGTATGTAACACGTGCTGTACATGCCTTGGGAGTGATTGATGGGACAGTGTAGAGGGAGCTTTACTCTGTATCTAACCCCTGCTGTACCTGCCCTGGCAGTGTGTGATGGGGCAGTGTAGAGGGAGCTTTACTCTGTATCTAACCTGTGCTGTACCTGCCCTGGGAGTGTTTGATGGGACAGTATAGAGGGAGCATTACTCTGTTTCTAACCAGTGCTGTTCCTGCCCTGGGAATGGTTGATGGGACAGTGTAGAGGGAACTTTACTCTATATATCTAACCCGTGCTGTACCTGCCCTGGGAGGGTTTGACGGAGCAGTGTAGAGGGAGCATTAGTCTGTATCTAGCCCGTGCTGTACCTGCCTAGGGAGTGTTTGATGGGACATTGTAGAGGGGGCTTTACTCTGTATGTAACATGCGCTGTACCTGCCATGGGAGTGATTGATGAGACAGTGTAGAGCGAGCTTTTCTCTGTATCTAACCTGTGCTGTACCTGCCCTCGCAGTGTTTGATGGGATAGTGTCGCGGGAGTTTTACTCTGTATCTAACCTGTGCTGTACCTGCCCTGGATGTGTTTGATGGGACAGGGTAGGGGGAGCTTTTTTCTGTATATATCCCATGCTGTCCCTGCCCTCGGTATATTTGATGGGACAGTATAGAGGGAGCTTTACTCTGTATCTAACCCGTGCTGTACCTGCCCTGTGGATGTTTGATGGGACACTGTAGAGGGTGCTTTACTCTATATCTAACCCATGCTGTATCTGCCCTGGGAGTGTTTGATGGGACAGTGTAGAGGGAGCTTTACTCTGTATATAACCGATGCTGTAACTTGCCCTGGGAGTGTTTGATGGGACAGTGGAGAGGGAGCTTTACTCTGTATCTAACCCATGCTGTAGCTGCCATGGGAGTGTTTGATGGGACATTGTAGTGGGAGCTTTACTCTGTATCTAACCTGTGCTATCCCTGCCATGGCAGTGTTTGATGGGACAGTGTAGAGGGAGCTTTACTCTGTATCTAACCCGTGCTGTCCCTACCCTGGGAGTGTTTGATGGGACAATGTAGAGGGAGCTTTACTCTGTATCTAACCCGTGCTGTAGCTGCCCTGGGAGTGTTTGATGGGAGGGTGTTGAAGTAGCTTTACTCTGTATACAACCCGTGCTGTCCCTGCTCTGGGAGTGTTTGAAGGGACAGTGTGAAGGGTGCCTTACTCTGTATCTAACCCGTGTAGTACCTGCCCTGGGTGTGTTTGATGGAACAGTGTAGAGGGAGCTTTACTCTGTATCTTACCCGTGCTGTAGCTGCCCTGTGAGTGTTTGATGGGACAGTGTACAGCGAGCTTTACTCTGTTTCTAACCCGTGCTGTTCCTGCCCTGGCAGTGTTTGATGGGACAGTATAGAGGGCGCATTACTCTGTATCTAACCCGTGCTGTACCTGCCCTGGCAGTGTGTGATGGGGCAGTGTAGAGGGAGCTTTACTCTGTATCTAAACTGTGCTGTACCTGCCCTGGCAGTGTGTGATGGGGCAGTGTAGAGGGAGCTTTACTCTGTATATAACCGATGCTGTAACTTGCCCTGGGAGTGTTTGATGGGACAGTGGAGAGGGAGCTTTACTCTGTATCTAACCCATGCTGTAGCTGCCATGGGAGTGTTTGATGGCACATTGTAGTGGGAGCTTTACTCTGTATCTAACCTGTGCTATCCCTGCCATGGCAGTGTTTGATGGGACAGTGTAGAGGGAGCTTCACTCTGTTACTGACCCATGCTGTTCCTGCCTAGGGAGTGTTTGATGGGACAGTGTAGAGGGAGCTTTACTCTGTATCTAACCCATGCTGTACCTGCCCTGGCAGTGTTTGATGGGACAGTGTAGAGGGAGCTTTACTCTGTATCTAACCTGTGCTGTACCTGCCCTGGGAGTGTTTGATGGGACAGTGTAGAGGGAGCTTTACTCTGTATCTAACCCATGCTGTAGCTGCCATGGGAGTGTTTGATGGCACATTATAGTGGGAGCTTTACTCTGTATCTAACCTGTGCTATCCCTGCCATGGCAGTGTTTGATGGGACAGTATAGAGGGAGCATTACTCTGTATCTAGCCCGTGCTGTACCTGCCTAGGGAGTGTTTGACGGGACAGTGTAGACGAAGCTTTACTCTGTATCTAACCCGTGCCGTATCTGCCCTGGCAGTGTTTGATGGGATAGTGTCGCGGGAGTTTTACTCTGTATCTAACCTGTGCTGTACCTGCCCTGGAAGTGTTTGATGGGACATTGTAGAGGGGGCTTTACTCTGTATCTAACCCATGCTGTAGCTGCCATGGGAGTGTTTGATGGCACATTATAGTGGGAGCTTTACTCTGTATCTAACCTGTGCTATCCCTGCCATGGCAGTGTTTGATGGGACAGTATAGAGGGAGCATTACTCTGTATCTAGCCCGTGCTGTACCTGCCTAGGGAGTGTTTGACGGGACAGTGTAGACGAAGCTTTACTCTGTATCTAACCCGTGCCGTATCTGCCCTGGCAGTGTTTGATGGGATAGTGTCGCAGGAGTTTTACTCTGTATCTAACCTGTGCTGTACCTGCCTAGGGAGTGTTTGATGGGACATTGTAGATGGGGCTTTACTCTGTATGTAACACGTGCTGTACCTGCCTTGGGAGTGTTTGATGGGACTGTGGAGAGCGAGCTTTACTCTGTTACTAACACATGCTGTACCTGCCCTGGGAGAATTTGATGGGACAGTGTCGAGGGAGTTTTACTCTGTATCTAACCTGAGCTGTAGCTGCCCTGTGAGTGTTTGATGGGACAGTATAGAGGGAGCATTACTCTGTATCTAACCCGTGCTGTACCTGCCCTGGCAGTGTTTGATGGGATAGTGTCGCAGGAGTTTTACTCTGTATCTAACCCATGCTGTCCCTGCCCTGGGAGTGTTTGATGGACAGTGCAGAAGGGGCTTTACTCCTGTATCTCAACTATGCTGTAACTGCCCTGGGAGTGTTTGATGGGACAGGGTAGGGGGAACTTTATATCTAACCCGTGCTGTCCCTGCATGGGAGTGTTTGATGGGACAGTGTAGAGGGAGCTTTACTCTGTATCTAACCCATGCTGTACCTCTCCTGGGAGTGTTTGATGGGACAGTATGGAGGGAGCTTTACTATTTATCTAACCCGTGCGGTACCTGCCCTGGGTATGTTTGATGGGACAGTATAGAGGGAACTCTACTCTGTATCTAACCTGTGCTATCCCTGCCATGGCAGTGTTTGATGGGTCAGTGTAGAGGGAGCTTCACTCTGTTACTGACCTATGCTGTACTTGCCCTGGGAGTGTTTGATGGGACAGTGTAGAGGGAGCTTTACTCTGTATATCTAACCCATGCTGTTCCTGCCTAGGGAGTGTTTGATGGGACAGTGTAGAGGGAGCTTTACTCTGTATCCAACCCGTGCTGTACCTGCCCTGGCAGTGTGTGATGGGACAGTGTAGAGGTAGATTTACTCTGTTTCTAACCAGTGCTGTTCCTGCCCTGGGAATGTTTGATGGGACAGTGTAGAGGGAACTTTACTCTATATATCTAACCCGTGCTGTACCTGCCCTGGGATGGTTTGACGAAGCAGTGTAGAGGGAGCATTACTCTATATCTAACCCGTGCTGAATCTGCCCTGGGAGTGTTTGATGGGACAGTGTAGAGGTAGATTTACTCTGTATCTAACCCGTGCTGTCCCTGCCCTGGGAGTGTTGGAAGGAACATTGTAGAGGGAGCTTTACTCTGTATCTAACCCATGCTGTAGCTGCCATGGGAGTGTTTGATGGCACATTATAGTGGGAGCTTTACTCTGTATCTAACCTGTGCTATCCCTGCCATGGCAGTGTTTGATGCGACAGTATAGAGGGAGCATTACTCTGTATCTAGCCCGTGCTGTACCTGCCTAGGGAGTGTTTGACGGGACAGTGTAGAGGAAGCTTACTCTGTATCTAACCCGTGCTGTACCTGCCCTGGCAGTGTTTGATGGGATAGTGTCGCGGGAGTTTTACTCTGTATCTAACCTGTGCTGTACCTGCCCTGGAAGTGTTTGATGGGACATTGTAGAGGGGGCTTTACTCTGTATGTAACCCCTGCTGTACCTGCCCTGGCAGTGTTTGATGGGACAGTGTAGAGGTAGATTTACTCTGTTTCAAACCAGTGCTGTTCCTGCCCTGGGAATGTTTGATGGGACAGTGTAGAGGGAACTTTACTCTATATATCTAACCCGTGCTGTACCTGCCCTGGGAGGGTTTGACGGAGCAGTGTAGAGGGAGCATTACTCTGTATCTAACCCGTGCTGTATCTGCCCTGGGAGTGTTTGATGGGACAGTGTAGAGGAAGCTTTACTCTGTATCTAACCCGTGCTGTACCTGCCCTGCAGTGTTTGATGGGATAGTGTCGCAGGAGTTTTACTCTGTATCTAACCTGTGCTGTACCTGCCTAGGGAGTGTTTGATGGGACATTGTAGAGGGGGCTTTACTCTGTATGTAACACGTGCTGTACCTGCCTTGGGAGTGTTTGATGGGACTGTGGAGAGCGAGCTTTACTCTGTTACTAACACATGCTGTACCTGCCCTGGGAGAATTTGATGGGACAGTGTCGAGGGAGTTTTACTCTGTATCTAACCTGAGCTGTAGCTGCCCTGTGAGTGTTTGATGGGACAGTATAGAGGGAGCATTACTCTGTATCTAACCCGTGCTGTACCTGCCCTGGCAGTGTTTGATGGGATAGTGTCGCAGGAGTTTTACTCTGTATCTAACCCATGCTGTCCCTGCCCTGGGAGTGTTTGATGGACAGTGCAGAAGGGGCTTTACTCCTGTATCTCACCTATGCTGTAACTGCCCTGGGAGTGTTTGATGGGACAGGGTAGGGGGAACTTTATATCTAACCCGTGCTGTCCCTGCATGGGAGTGTTTGATGGGACAGTGTAGAGGGTGCTTTACTCTGTATCTAACCCATGCTGTACCTCTCCTGGGAGTTTTTGATGGGACAGTATGGAGGGAGCATTACTATTTATCTAACCCGTGCGGTACCTGCCCTGGGTATGTTTGATGGGACAGTATAGAGGGAACTTTACTCTGTATCTAACCCGTGGTCTCCCTGCCCTAGGAGTGTTTGATGGGACAGTGTAGAGGGTGCCTTACTCTGTATCTAACCCGTGTAGTACCTGCCCTGGGAGTGTTTGCTGGGACAGTGTAGAGGGAGCTTTGCTCTGTATCTAACCCACGCTGTATCTGCCCTGTGATTGTTTGATGGGACAATGTAGAGGGAGCTTTACTCTGTATCTAACCCATGCTTTCCCTGCCCTGGGAGTTTTTGATGGGACAGTGTAAAGCATGCTTTACTCTATATCTAACGCGCGCTGTTTTTATAAAAAAAAAAAAAAAAATGTATTCATTGATGGGATGTGGGCGTTGCTGGCTGGCTAGGCCTGCATTTAGTGCCCATCCCTAATTGCCCTTGAGAAGATGGTGGTGAGCCGCCTTCTTGAACCGCTGCAGTCCATATGGTGTAGGTACACCCACAATGCTGTTAGGAAGGGAGTTCCAGGATTTTGGCCCAGCGACAGTGAAGGAACGGCGATACAGGTCCAAGTCAGGATGGTGTGTGGCTTGGAGGGGAACTTGTAGGTGGTGATGTTCCCATGCGTCTGCTGCCCTTGTCCTTCTAAGTGGTAGAGATCGCGGGTTTGCAAGGTGCTGTTGAAGGAGCTTTGGCGAGTTGCTGCAGTGCATCTTGTAGATGGTACACACTGCAGCCACAGTGCGGCGGTGGTGGAGGGAGTGAATGTTGAAGGTGGTGGATGGAGTGCCAATCAAGCGGGCTGCTTTATCCTGAATGGTGTCGAGCTTCTTGAGTGTTGTTGGAGCTGCACTCATCCAGGCAAGTGGAGAGTATTCCATCACACTCCTGACTTGTGCCTTGTAGATGGTGGAAAGGCTTTGGGGAGTCAGGAGGTGAGACACTCGCCGCAGAATTCCCAGACTCTGGCCTGCTCTTGTAGCCACAGTACTTATATGGCTGGTCCAGTTCAGTTTCTGATCAATGGTAACCCCCAGGATGTTGATAGTGGGGGATTCAGCGATGGTAATGCCATTGAATGTCCTGGGAGTGTTTGATGGGACAGTATAGAGGGAGCATTACTCCGTACCCAGCCCGTGCTGTAGCTGCCCTGGGAGTGTTTGATGGGACAGTGCAGAGGGAACTTTACTCTGTATCTAACCCGTGCTGACCCTGCCCTGGCAGTGTTTGATGAGACAGTGGAGAGGGAGCTTTACTCTGTATCTAACCCGTGCTGTCCCTCCCCAGGGAGTGTCTGATGGGAGATTGCAGAGGGAGCTTTACTCTGTATTTAACCTGTGCTGCAGCTGCCCTGGGAGTGATTGATGGGACAGTGTAAAGGGTGCCTTACTCCGTATCTAACCTGTGTTGTAGCTACCCCGGGAGTGTTTGATGGGACAGAGTAGAGGGTGCTTTACTCTATATCTAACCCATGCAGTACCTGCCCTGGGAGTGTTTGATGGGACAGTGTAGAGGGAGCTTTACTCTATATCTAACCCATGCAGTACGTGCCCTGGGAGTGTTTGATGGGACAGTGTAGAGGGAGCTTTACTCTGTATCTAACCCATGCTATACCTGCCCTGGCACTGTTTGATGGGACAGTGTAGAGGGGGCTTTACTCTGTATCTAACACGTGCTGTACCTACCCCGGGACTGTTTGATGGGACAGTGTAGAGCGTGCTTTACTCTGTTACTAACGCATGCTGTACCTGCCCTGGGAGTGTTTGATGGGACAGTGTAGAGGGAGATTTACTCTGTATCTCACCTTTGCTGTCCCTGCCCTGGGAGTGTTTGATGGGATAGTGTAGAGGGAGTTTTACTCTGTATCTAACCTGTGCTGTACCTGCCCTGTGTATGTTTGATGTGACAGTGTAGAGGGAGCATTACTCTGTATCTTACCCGTGCTGTACCTGTCCTGGGAGTGTTTGATGGGACAGTGTAGAGGGAGCTTTACTCAATATCTAAACCATGCTGTACCTGCCCTGGGAGGGTTTGATGGGACAGTGTGGTGGGAGCTTTACTCTGTATCTAACCCGTGCTGTACCTGCCCTGGGAGTGTTTGATGGGACAGTGTAGAGGGAACTTTACTCTATTTCTAACCCATGCTGTACCTGCCCTGGGAGGGTTTGACGGGAAAGTGTGGTGGGAGCTTTACTCTGTATCTAACCCGTGCTGTCCCTGTCTTGGGAGTGTTTGATGGGACAGTGTAGATTGGGCTTTACTCTGTATCTAACACGTGCTGTACCTACCCCAGGAGTGTTTGATGGGCCAGTGTAGAGCGAGCTTTACTCTGTTACTAACGCAAGCTGTACCTCCCCTTGGAGTGTTTGATGGGACAGTGTAGATGGAGCTTTACTCTGTATCTAACCCATGCTGTACCTGCCTTGGGAGGGTTTGACGGGACAGTGTGGTGGGAGCTACTAACAATACTAACAATAACCAGCCCCAGGACAGTGACAGGGTAACACAAAGAATTCGACCCAACACAATCGTCGCTAAGCAAAAGGAAAAATATCTGACATATTGGGCAGAAACAACAAAAACCCAAAGCAAACTCAATTGCTACTTGGCCCTAAACAGACAATACAACATAGCTGATTACCTGACCATGGTAAAGGATAACAAACTGAGAAGAACCTTGACAAGGTACAGACTTAGCGAACATAGCCTAGCGATCGAAAAAGGCAGACACAGACAGACCAGGCTGCCAAGAGAGGACAGGATATGCTCTCACTGCAGTCAGGGAGTGGTGGAGACAGAGATGCACTTCCTCACAGCTTGTGGAAAATATCAGGGCATCAGGGAGAATTTCTACCAAAAATTCTCACAAATATGCCCTGATTTCAGAAATCTGAATGACAACCAAAAACTCCCATTCCTACTGGGAGAGGAGAGAAGCTGTATAACACTGGCGGCACACTATGTTACAGCTTGCCATGAACAGAGGGACAACCAGTAAACTAAGAAAAGAATATATATAAACAATGCGAATGTATATTTATACACTCAGGGATATACCTGTTTATACACTGTATGAATAGAACTGCGTTTATGTGCTAAACCATAAATGTATTTTGATGCTTTGGCAACATAAGATGTAACTTATCATGCCAATAAAGCGATTTGAATTGTGAATTGGGAGCTTTACTCTCTATCTAACCCATGCTGTTCCTGCCCTGGGAGTGTTTGATGGGAGAGTGTCGAGGGAGCTTTACTCTGTATCTAACCCGTGGTCTCCCTGCCCTAGGAGTGTTTGATGGGACAGTGTAAATGGGACAGTGTAGAGGGAGCATTACTCTCTATCTAACGAGCGCTGTCCCAGCCCTGGGAGTGTTTGATGGGACAGTGCAGAGGGTGCCTTACTCTGTATCTAACCCGTGTAGTACCTGCCCTGGGAGTGTTTGATGGGACAATGTAGAGGGAGCTTTACTCTGTATCTAACCCATGCTTTCCCTGCCCTGGGAGTTTTTGATGGGACAGTGTAAAGTGTGCTTTACTCTCTATCTAACGAGCGCTGTCCCTGCCCTGGCAGTGTTTGATGGGACAGTGTGGTGGGAGCTTTACTCTGTATCTAACCTGTGCTTTCCCTGCCCTGGGAGTGTTTGTTGGGACAGTATAGAGGAAGCATTACTCCGTATCCAGCCCGTGCTGTACCTGCCCTGGGAGAATTTGATGGGATAGTTTCGAGGGAGTTTTACTCTGTATCTAACCTGTGCTGTACCTGCCGTAGGAGTGTTTGCTGGGACAGTATAGAGGGTGCTTTACTCTGTATCTAACCCGTGCTGCACCTGTCCTGGGAGTGTTTGATGGGACAGTGTAAAGGGTGCCTTACTCTGTATCTAACCTGTGCTGTCGCTGCCCTGGGAGTATTTGATGGGACAGTGCAGAAGGGGCTTTATTCTGTATCTAACCTGTGCTGTCCTGCCCTGGGAGTGTTTGATGAGACAGTGTTGAGGGAGGTTTACTCTGTATCTAACCCATGCTGTACATGCCCTGGCAGTGTTTGATGGGACAGTGTAGAGGGTGGTTTACTCTGTATCTAACCCGTGCTGTACTTGCCCTGGGAGTGTTTCATGGGACAGTGTAGAGGGAGCTTTACTCTGTATCTAACGCGCGCTGCTTTTAAAAAAAAAATGTTTTCATTGATGGGATGTGGGCGTCGCTGGCTAGGCCTGCATTTAGTGCCCATCCCTAATTGCCCTTGAGAAGATGGTGGTGAGCCGCCTTCTTGAACCGCTGCAGTCCATATGGTGTAGGTACACCCACAATGCTGTTAGGAAGGGAGTTCCAGGATTTTGGCCCAGCGACAGTGAAGGATCGGCGATACAGGTCCAAGTCAGGATGGTGTGTGGCTTGGAGGGGAACTTGTAGGTGGTGATGTTCCCATGCGCCTGCTGCCCTTGTCCTTCTAAGTGGTAGAGGTCGCGGGTTTGGAAGGTGCTGTTGAAGGAGCTTTGGCGAGTTGCTGCAGTGCATCTTGTAGATGGTACACACTGCAGCCACAGTGCGCCGGTGGTGGAGGGAGTGAATGTTGAAGGTGGTGGATGGAGTGCCAATCAAGCGGGCTGCTTTATCCTGAATGGTGTCGAGCTTCTTGAGTGTTGTTGGAGCTGCACTCATCCAGGAAAGTGGAGAGTATTCCATCACACTCCTGACTTGTGCCTTGTAGATGGTGGAAAGGCTTTGGGGAGTCAGGAGGTGAGACACTCGCCGCAGAATTCCCAGACTCTGGCCTGCTCTTGCAGCCACAGTATTTATATGGCTGGTCCAGTTCAGTTTCTGATCAATGGTAACCCCCAGGATGTTGATAGTGGGGGATTCAGCGATGGTAATGCCATTGAATGTCCTGGGAGTGTTTGATGGGACAGTATAGAGGGAGCATTACTCTGTATCTAACCCATGCTGTCCCTGCATGGGAGTGTTTGATGGGACAGTGTAGAGGGTGCTTTACTCTGTATCTAACCCATGCTGTACCTCTCCTGGGAGTTTTTGATGGGACAGTATGGAGGGAGCTTTACTATTTATCTAACCCGTGCGGTAACTGCCCTGGGTATGTTTGATGGGACAGTATAGAGGGAACTCTACTCTGTATCTAACCTGTGCTATCCCTGCCATGGCAGTGTTTGATGGGACAGTGTAGAGGGAGCTTTACTCTGTATCTAACCCGTGCTGTCCCTACCCTGGGAGTGTTTGATGGGACAATGTAGAGGGAGCTTTACTCTGTATCTAACCCGTGCTGTAGCTGCCCTGGGAGTGTTTGATGGGAGGGTGTAGAAGTAGCTTTACTCTGTATACAACCCGTGCTGTCCCTGCTCTGGGAGTGTTTGAAGGGACAGTGTAAAGGGTGCCTTACTCTGTATCTAACCCGTGTAGTACCTGCCCTGGCAGTGTTTGATGGGGCAGTGTAGAGGGAGCTTTACTCTGTATATAACCGATGCTGTAACTTGCCCTGGGAGTGTTTGATGTGACAGTGGAGAGGGAGCTTTACTCTGTATCTAACCCATGCTGTAGCTGCCATGGGAGTGTTTGATGGGACAGTGTAGAGGTAGATTTACTCTGTTTCTAACCAGTGCTGTTCCTGCCCTGGGAGTGTTTGATGGGACAGTGTAGAGGGAACTTTACTCTGTATCTAACCCGTGCTGACCCTGCCCTGGCAGTGTTTGATGAGACAGTGGAGAGGGAGCTTTACTCTGTATCTAACCCGTGCTGTCCCTCCCCAGGGAGTGTTTGATGGGACATTGTAGAGGGAGCTTTACTCTGTATTTAACCTGTGCTGCAGCTGCCCTGGGAGTGATTGATGGAACAGTGTAGAGGGAGCTTTACTCTGCATCTAACCTGTGCTGTAGCTTCCCTGGGAGTGTTTGATGGGACAGTGTAGAAGGGGCTTTACTCTGTATCTAACCCGTGCAGTACCTGCCCTGGGAGTGTTTGATGGGACAATGTAGAGGAAGCCTTACTCTGTATCTAACACGTGTTGTAGCTACCCCGGGAGTGTTTGATGGGACAGAGTAGAGGGTGCTTTACTCTATATCTAAACAATGCTGTACCTGCCCTGGGAGGGTTTGACGGGACAGTGTGGTGGGAGCTTTACTCTGTTCGGAGCAGGGAGCTGCGAGGTGAGCCCGGTATAAAAACCGGCGCGAGTACCGAGGCCCGACCAGTTCGGAGCAGGGAGCAGCGAGGTGAGCCCGGTATAAAAACCGGCGCGAGTACCGAGGCCCGACCAGTTCGGAGCAGGGAGCAGCGAGGTGAGCCCGGTATAAAAACCGGCGCGAGTACCGAGGCCCGACCAGTTCGGAGCAGGGAGCAGCGAGGTGAGCCCGGTATAAAAACCGGCGCGAGTACCGAGGCCTGACCAGTTCGGAGCAGGGAGCAGCGAGGTGAGCCCGGAATAAAAACCGGCGCGAGTACCGAGGCCAGACCAGTTCGGAGCAGGGAGCAGCGAGGTGAGCCCGGTATAAAAACCGGCGCGAGTACCGAGGCCCGACCAGTTTGGAGCAGGGAGCAGCGAGGTGAGCCCGGTATAAAAACCGGCGCGAGTACCGAGGCCCGACCAGTTCGGAGCAGGGAGCAGCGAGACACACCAACTCAGCAGCGGGGAGAGAGGTAAAAAGTAATCAGAGTGTGACGTCACCAGGGAGCAGGTAAGTGATTGGTTGGTGAGTATTTCTCTTTTTTAAACTTTAACTCTGTCGTTTATAGTTACTAGGGTCTTTTCTGGTGTAGCAGGGACTGTTGGTAAACTATACAAGCGCCTTAGAGATATCTTTAATTGGTGATAGTGAATTAATTTAAATTAATTAAAGGGTAAGTCATGCCAGGAGAGCCCAGCCCCGTGTTATGCTCCTCTTGCTCTATGTGGGAATTCAGGGACACTGCCGGTGCCCCTGATGACCAAGTGTGCCGGAAATGCATCCAGCTGCGGCTACTAGCAGACCGCATTGAGGTGCTGGAGCTGCGGGTGGATGGGTTGTGGAGCATTCACGATGCTGAGAGGGACGTGGATAACACGTTTAGTGAGTTGGTCACACCGCAGGTAAGGGCTGCACAGGAAGAAAGGAAATGGGTGACCACCAGGCGGAGCAATAGAAGCAGGCAGGTAGTGCAGGAGACCCCGTGACCATTCCCCTCTCAAACAGGTATACCGATTTGGATACTGTTGAGGGGGATGACTCACCAGGGGAAGGCAGCAGCAGCCAACTTCCTGGCACTGGGGGTGCTCCTGCTGCCCGGGAAGGGAGGAAAAAGAGTGGGAGAGCAATAGTGGTAGGGGATTCTATAGTAAGGGGAACAGATAGGCGTTTCTGTGGCCGTAGACGTGAATCCAGGATGGTTTGTTGCCTCCCTGGTGCCAGGGTCAAGGATGTCACTGAGCGGCTGCAGGGCATTCTGGAGGGGGAGGGTGAACAGCCAGAGGTCGTGGTCCACATTGGTACCAACGACCTAGGTAAAAAGAGGGATGAGGTCCTGCAGCAAGAATTTAGGGAGCTAGGTGGAAGATTAAAGAGCAGGACCTCAAAGGTTGTAATCTCTGGATTACTCCCGGTGCCACGTGCTAGTGAGTATAGGAATAGGAGGATAGAACAGATGAATGCGTGGCTAAAGGGATGGTGCAGGAGGGAGGGCTTTAGTTTCCTGGATCACTGGGTCTGCTTCTGGGAAAGGTGGGACTTGTACAAGTCGGACGGTTTACACCTGAACCAGAGGGGGACCAATATCCTTGCGGGGAGGTTTGCTAGCACTGCTGGGGGGGGTTTAAACTAACTTGGCAGGGGGATGGGATACAGAGTGGAGCTATAGTAGGGGGTGATTTACAGCCAAATACGGAGGAAAAAACAAGTCAGCTGGGAAGGCAGAGCAAATATGTGAAGGCAAAGGGGAATATGGCAAGGCTGGAAGGCATTTATTTTAATGCAAGGAGTCTTGCAAATAAGGTGGATGAACTGAAGTTGTTGTTGAACACATGGGAGTACGATATTGTTGCTATCACGGAGACATGGTTGAGGGAGGGTCAGGACTGGCAGCTCAATATTCCGGGGTATAGAATCTTCAGGCGAGACAGAGGGGGGTGTAAAAGGGGAGGGGGTGTTGCAATATTAATTAAGGAGTCAATTACTGCTGTAAGGAGGGATGATATATTAGCGGGTTCCTCTAATGAGGCCATATGGGTAGAACTTAAAAACAAAAAGGGGGCAAGCACTTTGCTGGGAGTGTACTATAGGCCCCCAAACAGTCAGGGGAAGATAGAGGAACAGATATGTAGGCAAATCACAGAGAAGTGCGAAAATAATAGGGTAATAATAGTGGGGGATTTCAACTTCCCCAATATTAATTGGGATAGTCAGAGTGTGAAAGGCTTAGAGGGTGCAGAATTCTTAAAGTGCATCCAGGAGAGCTTTTTGAGCCAACATGTAGAAAGTCCTACAAGAGAGGGGGCGGTACTGGACCTAATTCTAGGGAATGTAGCCAGGCAAGTGGTGGAAGTGTCAGTAGGAGAGCATTTTGGCGACAGTGACCATAATTCGGTGAGATTTAAGGTGGTCATGGAAAAAGACAAAGACGGCCCGGAAATAAGGGTTCTAAATTGGGGGAAGGCCGATTTTAATATGATAAGGCAGGATCTGGCCAAAGTGGACTGGGAGCAGCTACTTATAGGAAAATCCACATCAAAGCAGTGGGAGATTTTCAGAAGGGAAAGAGAGAGAGTACAACGCCAACATGTTCCTGTAAAGGTCAAGGGTGGGACCAACAAGCAAAGGGAACCTTGGATGACAAGGGATATACAAAAATGCATTAGGAAAAAAAGGGGGGCTTTTGGCAGTTACAAAAGACTAAAGACGGAGGAAGCCCTAGAGGAGTATAAAAAGTGCAGGGGCATACTTAAAAAAGAAATTAGGAGGGCGAGGAGGGGCCATGAAATAACACTGGCGAGCAAAATAAAGGAAAATCCTAAGATGTTTTATAAGTATATTAAGGGCAAGAGGATAACCAGGGAAAGGGTAGGGCCCATTAGGGACCAAAGTGGCAATCTGTGTGTAGAGCCAGATGATGTAGGCGGGGTTTTAAATGAATTTTTTGCATCTGTGTTCACTATGGAGAAAGACGATGTAGACATAGAAATCGGGCAAGGGGACTGTGACATACTTGAACATATTAGCATCGAGAGGGAGGAGGTACTAGCGGTTTTAGCAGGCCAAAAAGTGGATAAATCCCCAGGCCCGGACGAGATGTATCCCAGGCTGTTGTGTGAGGCAAAGGAGGAGATTGCAGGGGCTCTGACACAAATTTTCAGAACCTCTCTGGCCACAGGGGATGTACCAGAGGACTGGAGAACAGCTAACGTAGTACCATTATTCAAGAAGGGTAGCAGGGATAAACCAGGGAATTACAGGCCAGTGAGCCTAACATCTGTGGTAGGGAAATTATTGGAAAAAATTCTGAGGGACAAAATTAGTCTCCACTTGGAGAGGCAAGGATTAATCGGGGATAGTCAGCATGGCTTTGTCAAGGGTAAATCATGTCGGACAAATCTGATTGAATTTTTCGAGGGGGTGACTAGGTGTGTGGATGAGGGAAATGCTGTGGATGTGGTTTACATGGACTTTAGTAAAGCTTTTGACAAAGTCCCGCATAGGAGACTGGTCAAGAAGGTAAGAGCCCATGGGATCCAGGGTGCCTTGGCGCGTTGGATCCTAAACTGGCTGAATGGCAGGAGGCAGAGGGTGATGGTCGAAGGTTGCTTTTGTGACTGGAAGCCTGTGTCCAGTGGGGTACCTCAGGGATCGGTGCTGGGTCCCTTGCTGTTTGTGATCTACATAAATGATTTGGATGAGAATGTAAAAGGTATGATCAGTAAGTTCGCAGATGACACGAAAATTGGTGGGGTGGTAAATTGCGAGGAGGAAAGCCTTAGGCTACAGGACGATATAAACGGGTTGGTCAGATGGGCGGAAAAGTGGCAAATGGAATTTAACCCTGAAAAGTGCGAGGTGATGCATTTTGGACGGACAAATAAGGCAAGGGAATACACAATGAGTGGTAGGACCCTAGGAAGTACAGAGGGACCTTGGTGTACATGTACATAGATCCCTGAAGGCAGCGGAACAGGTGGATAAGGTGGTTAAAAAGGCATATGGGATACTTGCCTTCATTAGCCGAGGCATAGAATATAAGAGCAGGGAGGTTATGATGGAGCTGTACAAAACGCTGGTGAGGCCACAGCTGGAGTACTGTGTGCAGTTCTGGTCGCCTCACTATAGGAAGGATGTGATTGCTTTGGAGAGGGTGCAGAGAAGATTCACCAGGATGTTACCTGGGATGGAGCGCCTCAGCTGTGAAGAAAGACTAAACAGGCTGGGGTTGTTTTCCTTGGAGCAAAGAAGGCTGAGGGGGGACCTGATTGAGGTGTACAAAATGATGAGGGGCATAGATAGGGTAGATAAAGAGGAACTTTTCCCCTTAGTAGGGGGGTCAATAACAAGGGGGCATAGATTCAAGGTAAGGGGCAGGAGGTTTAGAGGGGATTTGAGGAGGAACTTTTTCACCCAGAGGGTGGTTGGAATCTGGAACTCACTGCCTGAAAGGGTGGTAGAGGCAGGAACCCTCACAACATTCAAGAAGCATTTGGATGAGCACTTGAAATGCCATAGAATACAAGGCTATGGACCAAATGCTGGAAAATGGGATTAGACTGGACAGGGATTGATGGACGGCGCAGACACGATGGGCCGAAGGGCCTCTTTCTGTGCTGTATAACTCTATGTATCTAACCGATGCTGTACCTGCCCTGGCAGTGTTTGATGGGACAGTGTAGAGGGAACTTTACTCTGTTGCTAACCCGTGTGGTACCTGCCTGGCAGTGTTTGATGGGACAGTGGAGAGGGAGCTTTACTCTGTTACTGACCCATGCTGTACCTGCCCTGGCAGTGTTTGATGGGACAGTGTAGAGGGAGCTTTACTCTATATCTAACCCGTGCAGTACCTGCCGTGGGAGTGTTTGATGGGACAGTGTAGAGGGAGTTTTACTCTGTATCTAACCCATGCTATACCTGCCCTGGCACTGTTTGATGGGACAGTGTAGAGGGGGCTTTACCCTGTATCTAACGCATGCTGTACCTGCCCTGGGAGTGTTTGATGGGACAATGGAGAGGGAGCGTTACTCTGTATCTAACCCGTGCTGTCCCTCCAATGGGAGTGTTTGATGGGACATTGTAGAGGGAGCTTTACTCTGTATCTCACCTTTGCTGTCCCTGCCCTGGGAGTGTTTGATGGGATAGTGTAGAGGGAGTTTTACTCTGTATCTAACCTGTGCTGTACCTGCCCTGTGTATGTTTGATGTGACAGTGTAGAGGGAGCATTACTCTGTATCTTACCCGTGCTGTACGTGTCCTGGGAGTGTTTGATGGAACAGTGTATTCGGAGCCTTACTCTGTATCTAACCCTTGTTGTACCTGCCCTGGGAGACTTTCATGGAACAGTGTAGAGGGAGCTTTACTCTGTATCTAACCTGTGCTATACCTGCCCTGGGAGTTTCTGATGGGACAGTGTAGCGGGAGCTTTACTCTGTATCCAACCCGTGCTCTACCTGCCCTGGAATTCTTGATGGGACAGTGTCGAGGGATCTTTACCCTGTATCTGACCCCTGCTGTGCCTGCACTAGGCGTTTTTGATGGGACAGTGTAGAGGGAGCCTTACTCTATATCCAACCCGTGCCCTGGCAGTGTTTGATGGGGCAGTGTAGAGGGAGCTTTACTCTGTATCTCACCTCTGCTGTATCTGCCTGGGAGTGATTGATGGGACAGTGTAGAGGGAGCTTTACTCTGTATCTAACCAGTGCTGTACGTGCCCTGAGATTGTTTGATGGGACTGTATAGAGGGAGCTTTAATCTGTATCTAACCCGTGCTGTCCCTGCCCTGGGTATGTTTGATGGGACAGTGTAGAGGGAAGTTTACTCTATACTAGCTGAAGTGCCCGGCGGTGCCGAGGCTTTTTCGAGGGCATGTTGTTGTTGGAAGAGAGAGAGAGAGCGCGACTGGTGGGGGGCGGAGAAGAGAGAGAGAGAGCGCGACTGGGGGGAAGAGAGAGCGCGACTGGGGGGGGAAGAGAGAGAGCGACTGGGGGTAGAGAGAGAGCGACTGGGCGGAAGAGGGAGAGCGACTGGGGGGAAGAGAGAGAGCGGGGGGGAAGGGAGGGCGGGGGGAAGGGAGGGGGGAAGGGAGGGGGGAAAGGGAAGGGGGGGAAGGGGCGGGGATGAAGGGGGAAGGGGCGGGAGGGAAGGGGCGGGGGAAGGGAGGGGGGAAGGGGCAGGTGGGGAGAAGGGGGGGCGGGAAGGGGGAGCGGGGGGAAGGGGGGGCGGGGGGGGAAGGAGGAGGCGGGAAGGGGGGGCGGGGGCGGGAAGGGGGGGCGGAGGGGGAAGGGGGGGCGGGGGCGGGAAGGGGGAGGCGGGGGGAAGGGGCGGGGGGGGCCCAGGCCGAGAGCCCCGCTCTCCGAGCCCCGCCCCCCCCCGGCCGAGAGCCCCGCTCTCCGAGCCCCCCCCCCCCGGCCGAGCCCGATTGCGGCTCTGAGAGACGGCCGGCGGCCGAGCCCCGCCCCCCCCCCCCCCGGCCGAGCCCGATTGCGGCTCTGAGAGACGGCCGGCGGCCGAGCCCCGCCCTCCCCCCACCACCCCCCCCCCCGGCCGAGCCCGATTGCGGCTCTGAGAGACGGCCGGCGGCCAAGCCCCGCCCCCCCCCCAGCCGAACCCGATTGCGGCTCTGAGAGACGGCCGCCGGCCGAGCCCCGCACCCCCCCCCCGGCCGAGCCCGATTGCGGCTCTGAGAGACGGCCGGCGGCCGAGCCCCGCCCTCTCCCCCCCCCCCCCCCAGCCGAGCCCGATTGCGGGCTCTGAGAGACGGGCCGGCGGCCGAGCCCCCGCCCCCCCCCCCCCCCAGCCGAGCCCGATTGCGGCTCTGAGAGCCGGCCGCCGGCCGAGCCGAGCGCGGAACAGAGACGCCGCGTCTCACCTGCTCCTGCTGCGCGCGCACCCTGACCCTCGTGGCTGACGCCGTTGCCCCGGGTAACGTGACGCGTGGCGGGTGTGTGGTGAGGAGCTTAGCAGAAGCCCTAGCTCGGGCCTGGCTGGGCAAGAAAGGCCCAGGCTTTCAGGGCCTAACAAAAAAAACGGGAAAGGTAACAAAAAGAATGTTGAGGTTAGAAAAAATATTTACAAATGAATGAAGTTTTTTTTTTAAAACAATTTAATAAATTCAATTTTATTTTGCTGGAAATGTATATTTGAAAAGAAAGACGCAGAAAGCAGGAAAAAAGAACGGAAGCAAGATGGCGGCGACTCACCTCGGTTGAGAACCATAAGGCCCCGCCCACACACGCACCGATTGGTCGACCGTCATGTCACCAAAGCGTAGGATTGGTCAATCGTCCCGTCACTCGACCGGTAGGAGGGGACCGGCCGCACGCGGCAGCAAGCCGCCGTACGATTGGTCGACCTCGAGGGCACTCTGTCACTAATAAGCGGATAATGAGATGCTAATGTGCAGAATGTTGAAGGTTTTTGGGATACCGCGGGTGCGATTTTCGCCCGGCCGAAACGTAAATACGCTTAAAACCGTCTCGGAAGCGTAAGCTTTCTTTGGAGGTAACGCGCGCGTAGGTACGCCCTGTAACTTTCGAGCGCATAGCCGCCAGACGCACAGGCGATGACTGACAGAATGACAGACAGACAGACAGATGTACCGATTATATATATAGACTAGCTGAAGTGCCCGGCGGTGCCGAGGCTTTTTCGAGGGCATGTTGTTGTTGGAAGAGAGAAAGAGAGCGCGACTGGGGGGGGTGGGGGGGGAGAAGAGAGAGCGAGAGACTGGGGGGTAGAGAGAGAGCGACTGGGGGGAAGAGAGAGAGCGGGTAGGGGGCGGAGGGAAGGGAGGGGGGGGAAGGGGCGGGGGGGAAGGGGCGGGGGGAGAAGGGGGGGCGGCGGGGGGGAAGCGGGGGGGAGGGGCGGGGGGAGAAGGGGGGGGCGGCGGGGGAGAAAGGGGGGGGCGGCGGGGGGGGAAGGGGGGCGGGAAGGGGGCGGGGGGGCCCAGGCCGAGAGCCCCGCTCTCCGAGCCCCGCCCCCCCCGGCCGAGAGCCCCGCCCCCCCCGGCCGAGAGCCCCGCTCTCGAGCCCCGCCCCCCCCCCCCCCCGGCCGAGCCCGATTGCGGCTCTGAGAGACGGCCGGCGGCCGAGCCCTGCCCCCCCCCCGGCCGAGCCCGATTGCGGCTCTGAGAGACGGCAGGCGGCCGAGCCCCGCCCCCCCCGGCCAAGCCCGATTGCGGCTCAGACGGCCGGCGGCCGAGCCCCACCCCCCCCCCCCCCGGCCGAGGCCGATTGCGGCTCTGAGAGACAGCCGGCAGCCGAGCCCCGCCCACCCCGCCGAGACCCGCCCCCCCCCCCGCCGAGCCCGATTGCGGCTCTGAGAGACGGCCGGCAGCCGAGCCCCGCCCCCCCCCCCGCCGAGCGCGGAACAGAGACGCCGCGTCTCACCTGCTCCTGCTGCGCCCGCACCCTGACCCTCGTGGCTGACGCCGTTGCCCTGGGTAACGTGACATGGCGTGTGGCGGGGGGGGCGGTGAGGAGCTTAGCAGCAGCCCAGTTACCTAGCTCGGGCCTGGCTGGGCAAGAAAGGCCCAAGCTTTCAGGCCTAAGAAAAAAACGGGCAAAGGTAGGAAAAAGAATGTTCAGGTTAAATAAAATATTTACAAATGAGTGATTTATTTTAAAAGAATTTAATAAATTGAATTTTATTTTGCTGGAAATGTATATTTGAAAAGAAAGACGCAGAAAGCAGGAAAAAGAATGGAAGCAAGATGGCGGCTACTCACCTCGGTTAAGAACGATAAGGCCCGCCCACACATGCACCGATTGGTCGACCGTCAGGTCACCAAAGCGTAGGATTGGTCAATCGTCCCGTCACTCGACCGTAGGAGGGCCCGGCCGCACGCGGCAGCAAGCCAGCGTACGATTGGTCGACCTCGAGGTCACTCTGTCGCTAATGAACAGATAATGAGATGCTAATGAGCGGAATGTTGAAGGTTTTTGGGATACCGCGGGCGCGATTTTAGCCCGGCCGAAACGTAAATACGCTTAAAACCGTCTTGGAAGCGTAAGCTTTCTTTGGAGGTAACGCACGCGTAGGTACGCCCTGTAACTTTTGAGCGCATAGCCCGCCAGACGCACACGCGATGACAGACAGAAGTACCGATTTATATATATATAGATATCTAACCCGTGCTGTACCTGCTGTAATGTATATACCTTTAAGGGGGGGGGAAACTATGTTTTACAGCTCATGTATACTGCAGTACCGGCAGTGACCACACCTGTATATAACACTGAGTAGTAATCTGTACAGATCAGTTGCAGTGTGAGCCACGTTGAGTAAACACCTGTTGTACCGTTCTCCGCAGTCTGTGTCTTATTATACACGGACGCAACATTGGCGACGAGGCAGTTTCGAACCTACCTGCAACTCTGCATCAACTCCCGGGGATTCGTTCCTGGAGATCAGTGGATTGGAGGCCAAGGTCAGAGACTCGGGCGTCGACCACGGGCAACCGCCCAGTCATCCAGCAGAGACTCGAGAATTGCGGAGGAGGCTGTCGAGAGCCAGGCTTGGCTTTCCAGTCAAGGTGGTCCAGCGAAACGGGCTGGCAACAGGTAGTGCGCAGACCCTTCCCGGACAACGGCGTGCTAGAGCCCGACCGAGCGGCACAGCAAAGGGCCGAGCAGCGTCGACGGGGGAGAGAGAGAGAGGGCAGGGCGCAGCCGGTGTTCAGGGGCCGAGCAGCGTCGGAGAGAGGGAGAGAGAGACGCGCAGAAACCCGCGAGGCGCCGCCATTGCCACGAGGACAGCCGAGAGCGGCGTTGGCAGCAGCGCAGGAGAAGTGCGCGAAACCTACAGGGCGCCGCCATTGCCACGAGAACCGCCGGGAGCGGCGTCAGCAGCAGCGGAGGAGGAAGGAAAGCGTGGGAGACGCCATTTTAAGCCATTGGGAGACACCATTTTAAACCACACCCAAAATGCCGAAGAGTGGCAGTATCACCGCATTTGACAATGAAGTCGAAGATTGGACTACATATGTCGAACGAATAGAGGTGTACTGCAAGGCAAATGGGGTGTCAGATGACAAGAAAGCGTCGGTGTTGTTAAATTTAATGGGTGCAAAGACGTATGGTTTATTATGAAATCCAATGGAAAAGAGTTTTGAAGACATAGTAACGATACTAAAGGACCATTTAAACCCCACACCGCTGCTGATAGCAGAAAGATTCAAGTTTCACAAACGGAACCAGCATAACGATGAAAGCAATGCTGATTATTTAACAGAACTGCGCAAACTATCGAAATACTGCCAGTTTGGAGCAGGACTGGCAGATACCTTAAGGGACAAGTTTGTGTGTGGGCTTCAAAGTGAAGGAACCCAGAAACGGCTTTTATCTGAAAAGGACCTTACGCTGGAAAAGGCTTTCAGCATTGCGGTATCATATGAAGCAGCAGCACGGGGCGCTGCAGAGATACAACAGAGACCGCAAGAATATGGCACAAACGAAATGTCATATGGAACAGAGAAGTGCTATCGCTGCAGCAGAACAACACACGACCAGAATGATTGCTGGTTCAAAGACAAAGTGTGCAGACAGTGTGGAAAAGTAGGACACATAGCACGAGTCTGCAGGTCGGGAAAGAAAACCAGCAATAAGAAACCTACCAAAGGAAAGTACAGGAAGGTACATAAGATGACGGAGAATAGTTCAGATGAACAAAAGAGTGATAACGACTCCGAAAGCAGGGAACTGAGTTGTCTGAAACTACATAATGTGATCACAACAGAGGATCACCGAACCATTTGGGTCACTCTCAAGTTAGCAGGAGTCCAGGTAAAGATGGAATTGGACACAGGATCAGCCCTAACAGTCATAAACCGATGGGACTACGAGCGGCTATTCTCACACATACCCTTGAGAGACACAAAAATTATTTTGAAGACTTACACGGGGCAAAAAGTCTACCCCAAAGGAAAAATAAGGGTGACCGTTATATATAACGGTAAGGAAACACCAAAACTAGACCTGTATGTATTGCAAGATGGAGGACCACCATTACTGGGACGTGAATGGATCCGGAAAATACAACTGGATTGGCATTCCATAAAGGCACTGACTGTGGCTGACAAAAAGGATGACGACGTCACACCTGGGCGACTGTCAAAGATCCTAACTGACGCGAAAGAAGTGTTCCAGCAAGGACTCGGAATACTAAAAGGCATGACAGCGACGATTAAAATTGAAGAAAACGCAAGCCCAAAATTTTTTAAGGCCAGCGATCCGCCCAGCCGTCGAAGCAGAGCTGGAGAGTCTGGAACGTTCAGGTGTACTGTCCAAGGTAGACTGGAGCGAGTGGGCTACACCCATCGTCCCTGTGATGAAAAAGTCGTTGAGTAGTACGCCTGGGGAACCAAGGAAGGGTTGCATCTGTGGGGACTTTAAGGTAACAGTGAACCCGGTCCTTCACACCGTACAATATCCACTTCCGCGGATTGAAGATATTTTCGTCTCGCTATCTGGAGGGAAACGCTTCACTAAGATTGATCTGGCTCAGGCGTATCTGCAAATGGAGGTAGAAGAAGCATCAAAAAAATACCTCACAATCAACACCCACAAAGGTCTCTACCAATACAACCGGCTGGTATTCGGGGTAGCATCAGCTCCAGCTATTTGGCAGAGGGCAATGGAACAAGTCCTGCAAGGGATCCCAGTGACCCAGTGTTATTTGGACGACATCCTGGTCACGGGCAAAAATGACAGTGATCACCTTGCCAACCTGGAGCAGGTGCTCACTAGATTGCAGGAATATGGGCTCCGAGCTAACCGCCCCAAATGCGAGTTTTTTAGAAAACAGATCTCGTATTGTGGCCACGTTATCGATAAAGAGGGTTGACATAAGTCCCCAGAGAAGATTGAGGCAGTAGTCAAGGCTCCAGCACCGGAAAATGTATCACAACTGAGGTCGTTCCTCGGGTTGGTAAAGTACTACCATAAGTTCTTGCCAAATTTGTCTACAATACTACACCCACTGAACACCCTACTGCAAGCTGGGGTGCCATGGAAGTGGAGTGACGAATGTAGACGAGCTTTCCAGAAGAGCAAAACACTAATCACATCGAAAGAGGTATTGGCCCATTACAACACAGCATTACCAATTCGGTTGGCATGTGATGCGTCGCCCTACGGCATTGGAGCGGTGCTGTCGCACAAACTCTCGGACGGCTCAGAGAGGCCAATAGCCTTCGCGTCACGATCACTAACCTCAGCCGAGCGTAACTACGCCCAGATTGACAGGGAGGCCCTCAGCCTAGTGTGGGGAGTGAACAAGTTCAATCACTATCTGCACAGGCAGAAATTCACCTTGCTGACTGATCACCAGCCTCTTGTCTCCATTTTTAATCCGAAGAAGGGCGTTCTGGTGATGACTGCGCAACGACTACAAAGATGGTCACTTTTTCTAGGGGTGCACCACTATGAGATTGAATATAAGGGCACGAAACAGCATGGAAATGCTGATGGGCTATCACGCCTGCCACTGCCTACTGCGGAGGAAGCACCAGCAGTGGATCCTGTCGAAATATTCCATTCGACTATAGTTGAATACCTACCGGTAACTAACGCTTGTATCGAAAAGGAAACGCGAAATGACCCGACACTGTCTCGGATATATGATTTGACGGTGAAGGGATGGCCAGCACATGGCGACTCACTGTTGCCAGCATTCTCGACAAGGAGAGAACAGCTGTCAGTGTGCCGGGGGACCTTGATGTGTGGATCCCGAGTGGTAATTCCACCCAAGTTAAGCGATAGAGTGCTCAATGAGCTTCATGAGGGTCATCTGGGAGGGGTAAAAATGAAAAGCCTAGCCAGGGCTTATGTGTGGTGGCCGGGAATCGATAAACAAATCGAGGACCTGACCAAGAGCTGCTCAGGATGCCAGAAAGTCCAAAATGCACCACCACAGGCCCCTCTACACCCATGGGACTGGCCCTCATCTCCATGGCAACGGGTGCATATTGATTTTGCTGGTCAATTCATGGACTGAATGTTTTTAATAGCCATGGATGCGCACTCGAAATGGCCTGAGGTCATCAAAATGTCCTCCACCACCACTGAGAAAACTATTGCAGTCCTACGGACCATTTTTGCCAAGAATGGCTTGCCAGAACAGATTTGCTCCGACAACGGACCACAGTTTGTGTCCGAAGAGTTCCGGAGGTTCTTGAAAAAGACTGGGGTAAGGCATTACACATCCGCCCCGTATCATCCAGCCACAAATGGATTGGCTGAGAGGTTCGTACAAACCTTTAAGAAGGCAATAAAGGCTATGTACAATGACAACATTCCGCTGCAGCACAAGGTGGACAATTTCCTGTTCGCCTACCGGAATGCGACACATGCAGTCACCAACCAGGCCCCAGCCATGATGTTCTTTAACCGAAGGTTAAGATCTCGCCTGGATTTGCTCAGACCAAACGTACAAAGAGATGTTGAGAGTAAGCAATTCCAGCACATCCATGAGAAGCCAACAAGGAGCCTCAATGTAGGGCAACCAGTCTTGCAGTCTTGGCCCGCGACTACCGAACAGAAAAATGGCAGCCAGGAACAATATGCACACGGCGGGGCCCACTAATGTACACAGTGGACGTTGGGGAGAGCATCGTGAGACACCATGCTGACCAGATCCTAGAGACACAGGAACAAGTCAACCCCATGCCTCGCCCATACGTACCTGGTGATGAACCCGACATACAGGTCGCATCTACCCCAGAAACAGTAGCATCGGAAGCTGATGAACCAACCGATGACAGGGGGCCAGAATCGCCTCTGCACCAAGAGCAAGACACTCGGGAAAGGCGCTATCCAGAAAGGATCAGGAAGCCTTCCCAAAGACAATTTAAAAATAGACTATTTTCAGCTAATGTTGCATGTTAAAAGTGTTAATTGTAGTTAGTTTGATATTTAATTGTTAAATGAGTGTTATGGTACTGTTAATCTAAAAGGGGAGGAATTGTAATGTATATACCTTTAAGGGGGGGAACTATGTTTTACAGCTCATGTATACTGCAGTACCGGCAGTGACCACACCTGTATATAACACTGAGTAGTAATCTGTACAGATCTGTTGCAGTGTGAGCCACGGTGAGTAAACACCTGTTGTACCGTTCTCCGCAGTCTGTGTCTTATTATACACGGACGCAACACCTGCCCTAGGAGTGTTTGATGGGACAATGCACAGGGAGCGTTACTCTGTATCTAACCTGTGCTGTACCTGCCCTGGGAGTGTTTGATGGGACAGTGTAGAGGGAGCTTTACTCTGTATCTAACCCATACTGTACCTGGCCTGGGAGTGTTTGATGGGACAGTGTAGGGGGAGCTTTAGTTTGTATCTAACCCGTGCTGTTCCTGCCCTGGGATGTTTGATGGGACAGTGTAGAGGGTGCTTTACTCCCTATCTGACCCGTGCTGTACCTGCCCTGGGAGGGTTTGACAGGACAGTGTAAAGGGAGCTTTACTTTGTATCTAACCCGTGCTGTACCTGCCCTGGGAGTGTTTGATGGGACAGTGTAGAGGTAGCTTTACTCTGTATCTAACCCCTGCGGTGCCTGCCCTGGGAGTGTGTGATGGGATCGTGTAAAGAGAGGGTTACTCTGTATCTAACCCGCACTGTATCTGCCTTGGGAGTGTTTGATGGGACATTGTAGAGGGAGCTTTACTCTGTATCTAACTCGTGCTGTACCTGCCCTGGCAGTGTTTGATGGGCCAGTGTAGTGGTCGCTTTACTATGTTACCAATCCATGTTGTCCCTTCCCTGGGAGTGTTTGATGGGACAGTGTAGAGGGAGCTTTAATCTGTATCTAACCCATGCTGTACCTGCCCTGGCAGTGTTTGATGGGACAGTGGAGAGGGAGCTTTCCTCTGCATTTAACCTGCACTGTATTTGCCCTGGGAGTGTTTGATGGGACATTGTAGAGGGAGCTTTACTCTGTATCTAACTCGTGCTGTACCTGCCCTGGGCATGTTTGATGGTACAGTGTAGAGGGGGCTTTACTCTGTATCTAACTCACGCAGCATCTGCCCTGTGATTGTTTGATTGGACAATGTAGAGGGAGCTTTACTCTGTATCTAACCAGTGCTGTACCTGCCCTGGCAGTGTTTGTCGGGCCAGTGTAGTGGTCGCTTTACTATGTTACTAACCCATGCAGTCCCTTCCCTGGGAGTGTTTGATGGGAAAATGTAGAGAGAGCTTTACTCTATATCTAACCCATTCTGTACCTGCCCTGGGAGGGTTTGACAGGACAGTGTAGAGGGAACTTTACTCTGTTTCTAACCCGTGCGGTACCTGCCCTGGGTATGTTTGATGGGACACTCTAGAGGGAGCTTTACTCTGTATCTAGCCTGTGCTGTACCTGCCCTGGAAGTGTTTGCTGGGACAGTGTAGAGGTGCTTTACTCTGTATCTAACCCGTGCTGTACCTGCCCTGGGAGTGTTTGATGGGACAGTGTAGAGGTAGCTTTACTCGGTATCTAACCCGTGCTGTACCTGCTCTGGTGAGGTTTGCTAGCACTGTTCCGGGGGGGTTTAAACTAAAATGGCAGGTGTTTGGGAACCTGAGCAGGGAGACAGAGGAAAGGGAAACAGGGATAAAAGCAAAAGATAGGAAGGAGAAAAACAAAAGTGGCAGTCAGAGAAATCAACGGTTTAAATCAAATGTGGCCACAGTAAATAATAATTCTAATAGGTCTAAGAGCTTTAAAAAAACAAGCCTGAAGGCTTTGTGTCTTAATGCGAGGAGCATTTGTAATAAGGTAGACGAATTGGCTGCGCAAATAGAGGAAAACGAATTTGATTTGGTTGGGATTACGGAAACGTGGCTCAAGGATGGCCAAGACTGGGAACTCAACATCCAGGGGTATTCGATATTCAGGAAAGATAGGCAAAAAGGAAAGGGAGGTGGGGTAGCATTACTGGTTAAAGAAGGGATTAATACAATTGTAATGAAGGATATTAGCTCTGATGATGTGGAATCTGTATGGGTAGAATTGAGAAATACTAAGGGGAAAAAAACATTAGTGGGAGTGGTATATAGACCTCCAAACAGTAAGGCGGAGGTTGGGGATGGCATTAAAAGGGAAATTAAAGAAGCGTGCAATAAGGACACAGCAGTCATCATGGGTGACTTTAATCTACATATAGATTGGGCCAACCAAATTAGTAACAATACTGTGGAGGAGGAATTCCGGGAGTGCTTACGGGATGGTTTCCTGGACCAATATGTCGAGGAACCAACCAGAGATCAGGCCATCTTAGACTGGGTATTATGTAACGAGAAAGGATTAATTAGCAATCTTGTTGTACGAGGCCCCTTGGGTCAGAGCGATCATAATATGATCGAATTCTTCATTAAGATGGAGAATGAAGTAGTTGACTCAGAGACTAGGGTCCTCAATTTAAATAAAGGAAACTACGATGGTCTGAGGAGCGAGTTGGGTAGGATTGATTGGGGAATGGCACTCAAAGGGTTGACGGTGGATAGGCAATGGCAAACATTCAAAGACCGAATGGATGAGCTACAGAATTTGTTCATCCCAGTTTGGCATAAAAATAAAACAAAAAAGGTGACTCAACCGTGGCTAACAAGGGAAATTAGTGATAGCATAAAATCCAAGGAGATGACATATAAATTGGCCAGAAAAAGCAATAATCCTGAGGACTGGGAGCAGATTAGGATTCAACAAAGGCGGACAAAGGGATTAATTAAGAAAGGGAAAATAGAATATGAGAGTAAGCTACCAGGGAACATAAAAACTGACTCTAAAAGCTTTTATAGATATGTGAAGAGAAAAAGATTGGTGAAGTCAAGCGTAGGTCCCTTGCAGTCAGAATCAGGGGAATTTATAATGAGGAAACAAAGAAATGGCAGACCAACTAAATTCATCCTTTGGTTCTGTCTTCACAAAGGAGGACACAAATAACCTCCCAGAGATGCCGGGGGACATAGGGTCTGATGAAAGGGTGGAACTGAAAGAAATCAGTATTTGTAGGGAAATGGTGTTAGGAAAATTGATGGGTCTGAAGGCCGATAAATCCCCAGGGCCTGATAATCTACATCCCAGGGCACTTAAGGAAGTGGCCCTAGAAATAGTAGATGCATTGCTGGTCATCTTCCAGGACTCGATAGACTCTGGAACAGTACCCATGGATTGGAGGGTAGCTAATGTTACCCCACTATTCAAAAAAGGTGGTAGAGAAAAAGCGTGGAATTATAGACCGGTAAGCCTGACATCGGTAGTGGGGAAAATGCTAGAGTCCATTATAAAAGATGTAATAGCAGAACACTTGGAAAGCAGTGACAGGATCGGACAAAGTCAACATGGATTTACAAAAGGTAAATCATGCTTGACTAATCGACTGGAACTTTTTGAGGATGTAACTGGTAAAATAGATAAGGGAGAACCAGTGGATGTGGTGTATTTGGACTTTCAGAAGGCTTTCGATAAGGTCCCACATAAGAGATTAGCATGCAAAATTAAGGCACATGGGATTGGGGGCAAGGTATTGACTTGGATAGAGAACTGGTTGGCGGACAGAAAGCAAAGAGTTGGAATAAACGGGTCGTTTTCCGAGTGGCAGGCAGTGACTAGTGGGGTACCGCAAGGATCGGTCCTAGGACCCCAGCTGTTCACAATATATATTAATGATCTGGACGAGGGAATTGGATGTAATATCTCCAAATTTGCAGATGACACAAAGCTGGGTGGGAGGGTAAGCTGTGAGGAGGATGTTGTGAAACTCCAGTACGATTTGGACAGGTTGGGTGATTGGGCAGAAACATGGCAAATGCACTATAATGTGGATAAATGTGAGGTTATCCACTTTGGTGGCAAAAACAGGAAGGCAGATTATTATTTGAATGGCAATAGATTGGGAGAAGGGGAAGTGCAAAGAGACCTGGGTGTTCTTGTGCACCAGTCGCTGAAGGTAAGCATGCAGGTGCAGCAGGCGGTTAAGAAGGCAAATGGTATGTTGGCCTTCATAGCAAGAGGGTTCGAGTACAGGAACAAGGATGTCTTGCTACAGTTGTACAGGGCCTTGGTGAGACCGCACCTTGAGTATTGTGTGCAGTTTTGGTCGCCTTACCTGAGGAAGGACGTTCTTGCCATGGAGGGAGTGCAGCGAAGATTCAGCAGGCTGATACCTGGGATGGCAGGAATGACGTATGAGGAGAGATTGTGTCAACTGGACTTATACTCACTGGAGTTTAGAAGATTGAGAGGGGATCTCATCGATACCTATAAAATTCTGTCAGGCCTGGACAGACTAGATGCAGGAAGGATGTTTCTGATGGCCGGGGAGTCCAGAACCAGGGGTCATAGTCTAAGGATAAGGGGTAAGCCATTTAGGACTGAAATGAGGAGGAATTTCTTCACCCAGAGAGTGGCGAACCTGTGGAATTCTCTGCCACAGAGGGCGGTGGAGGCCAGTTCATTAAATATATTCAAGAAAGAGTTGGATATATTTCTTAAGGCTAAAGGGATATGGGGAGAAGGCAGGGACAGGGTACTGAATTTGGATGATCAGCCATGATCTCATTGAATGGCGGAGCAGGCTTGAAGGGCCGAATGGCCTACTCCTGCTCCCATCTTCTATGTTCCTATGGGAATGTTTGATGGGACAGGGTAGAGGGAGCTTTACTCTGTATCTAACCCGTGCTGTACCTGCCCTGAGCGTGTTTGATGGGACAGTGTAGAGGGAGCTTTACTCTCTACCTAACCCGTGCTGTACCTGCCCTGAGCGTGTTTGATGGGACAGTGTAGAGGGAGCTTTACTCTGTATCTAACCCGTGCTGTCCCTGCCCTGGGAGTGTTTGATGGGACAGTGTAAAGGATGCCTTACTCTGTATCTAACCCGTGTAGTACCTTCCCTGACAGTGTTTGATGCGACAGTGGAGAGGCAGCTTTACTCTGTTACTAACACATGCTGTACCTGCCCTGGGAGGGTTTGACGGGACAGTGTGGTGGGAGCTTTACTCTGTGTCTAACCCATGCTGTACCTGCCCTAGGAGTGTTTGATGGGACAGTGTACAGGGAGCTTTACTGTGTATCTAACCCGTGCTGGAGCTGCCATGGGAGTTGTTCTGGACCGATGGACATTCTGAACATTTTATGTGTGTAGATAGCACCCTCTGGTGGCGGTTATTGTGTTAACAGTTTGTATGCTGGAAAGGTCATCTGACTTTTCTTCCTGTGAGAGGTCATTTGACCTTACCTTTCTTCCTGTTGACCCCAGGAAGCAGTTTTACCAGGAAGAACCTGACTTAAGTAATGGAGAATTCCATGAGGGATTCAATCCAGTGTAATCTGACTTCATATGTTAGGCCAAACGCAATATCTGTGAGTACCTTTAGTTCTTAACATAATAGCAATGTTGTCAGAGTAATATTTTGATAATACTATTATGTTTATAAAAGGTTAATATTTAATAGTTACAGAAGTTAGTTCAAATGTTAGTTAGTTGTACAATTAGTCTATTCTACTGTTGTAAATATGTTTATATCTTGTGTAATATCGAATGTGTAGTACTCAGTTTATGTACAAAACATACTTTGTCTTTGTTTACAATTTCACAAATTTGTTCAAGTAAAGCTTCAAACAGCGAAATGGCTTCACGAGGAATTATTATGAATGAGTGTTTAACTTGCTGGATCGCTAGATAAGAGCACGTCTAGCGCGGCCAGTACAGTGAAAAGATAGCAATACGGCTAGCTGTGAAGAGCGGAGCAGGAGGATCCCAGAGAAAACCTTAACCTCGTAGAGCACATCTACCTCACATCAAGATGTCAGAAGATAATAACGAAAATGCTTTGCAGCAAGTAGAAGACCTTAAACAGGCAGACGAAACTGTAGAACGTGACAATCGGTCTATAAGCACCGGTTACTACAGATCGCAAGTTGGCTCACGGTCATCGGGTGGTTCTAGAGTAAGCATAGCCATCGCCAGAGCACGGGCTAAACTAGTAGCAGCTCAAGCCAGAGCTGCGCATACGGACAGTGAAATAGAAATAAAAGTAAGTCAGGCCCGTCTCCAAGCTGAATTCCAAGCGGAACAGGCCCATCACCAAGTGGAACGCCAGGCTGAACAGGCCCGTCTCCAAGCCACATTAGATGCTCTGCAGCAACAAAAAGAGATAGATGCTGCATTAGCCGAGACACAAGTATTCGAGGCAATTTTGGAGGGAGCTGATCCCGAGACAGCTTACAAACCTTTAATTCCCGTTCCGTGGCAGAGTCCACGACAGCGCACCATAGATTACGCGAGCGACCATGCCGACATACGGTTTAGAGGAGAAAGGGATGGAGGCCCGCACATCTCTACAGACGCAAACACTTCGTATAACATGCCACAAGTTGCCAACCGACGTCAAAGCAGACGGCGTGCCTCAAGCCGCAGAGTCTCCCCCAGCAGAACAGAAGACCCAGTGCAAAAGAATAGAACGCCGAATAGAGAAAGTCGGAGGCAAATCCCCTCTCGGTCCCTTGAGACCCCCAACAGAGCCCCCAGCCAAGGCAACCCTGGCCCAGGTCCCAGCACCTACGACCTCGCCAAATACCTTGCACGTACCCAGCTGGTGACTTCGGGGTTAATCAAGTTTGATGACAGGCCAGAGAATTATCGGGCTTGGAAGCCCTGCTTCCACGATGCCATATCGGGCTTAGACCTGTCGGCAGGACAAGAGCTCGGCCTCCTTATCAAGTGGCTCGGCCCAGAGTCCGCCGGACAGGCCTGCAGGATAAAAGCGGCCAATGTGGGACAGCTGCCAGAGGGGTTGAAGAAGGCTTGGGTGAGGCTGGAAGAAAGCTACGGCTCGCCCGAAGCCATTGAAAGGGCTCTCTTTGACAGGTTGGCGAACTTTCCGAGGTTGACGAGTAAGGAACCCCAGAAGCTCCGCGACCTTGGAGATCTGCTGTCGGAACTCGAAGCCGCAAAGCAGGACGGCTACCTACCCGGTCTATCGTACTTAGACACTTCCAGAGGGCTAAGTCCCATCATTGGGAAGCTTCCATTTAACCTGCAGGAGAAGTGGATAACGTTTGGATCAAAGTTCAAGCTAAAGCACAACGTGGCGTTCCCATCATTCTCTGCGTTCGTTAAATTCATCCGTAAAGAAGCCAAAGCCAGGAACGACCCCAGCTTCAACTTCTTCTCCTCCCAACCAGCACTTGCCAGAAGAGACAAGTTCGACAGACATGGAAAGACAGCAATATCTGTCCACAGAATGCAAGTGTCCTCAACTGAGCACACAAAGATTCAGAAGAAACCGGAGGATATGAGCAAACAATGCCCTATCCACAACAAGCCCCATCCTTTAAAGAAGTGCAGAGGCTTCAGGGAGATGTCCCTGGAAGATCAGAAACAATATCTTAAAGAGAACTCTATATGTTTCATGTGCTGCTCGTCCACGAGCCATCTCGCCAAGAACTGCAAGGTGGATGCAAAATGCAGTGAATGTGAAAGTGATCGGCACGTTTCAGCACTACACCCAGGCCCAGCTCCTTGGAAGTCAGAAACGCCTCCTCCTGCATCAGAGCACGGCGGGGAGAGAGAGGGAGCTGCTGGTACGGAGATTACATCCAGGTGCACAGAGGTGTGTGGAGAAGGAGTGAGCGCAAGAGCATGCTCCAAGATATGCCTCGTTAATGTGTACCCTGCAGGATGTCGCCAGGAATCTGAAAAGATGTATGCCATACTAGATGAACAAAGCAATCGTCCTCTAGCAAGATCCGAGTTCTTCAACATCTTCAAGATCAAAGGAAGTCCGTCGCCTTACACGCTGAAGACGTGTGCTGGACTTTCAGAGACAGCCGGCAGGAGGGCCTGCGGTTACGTTGTTGAGTCAGTCGACGGGAAGATTAGCCTCCCCCTTCCTACACTCATCGAATGTAATCAAGCCCCCGACAACCGTTCCAAGATTCCCACTCCGAATGCAGCTCGTCATCACCGTCATCTGAGACGCATTGCAGACGAGATCCCACCTCTTGACCCAGATGCAAGCATACTTCTGTTGTTGGGAAGAGACATCCTGAGGGTACATAAGATAAGGGAGCAGATCAACGGTCCACATGACGCCCCTTTCGCCCAAAGGCTAGACCTCGGCTGGGTCGTTGTTGGAGATGTGTGCCTCAAGGGCGCTCACAAGCCATCTCAGGTGAGCACACTCAAGACTTCCATCTTGGAGAATGGTCGTCCAAGCTACCTTACCCCATGCAGTGGACAGATCCGCGTGGTGTTTGACTCCAGTGCACCATATCAGGGCGTCTCTCTCAACGACATACTCCTCACAGGGCCTGATCTTAACAACAGCCTCTTGGGAGTGCTCATGAGATTCAGGAAAGAGCCCGTCGCCATCACTGCCGATATCCAGCACATGTTTCATTGCTACGTGGTGAGAGAAGACCACAGAGACTTCCTCCGCTTCCTGTGGTATCGGGACAATGACCCTAATAGAGACATTGTGGACTACAGAATGCATGTCCATGTCTTTGGGAATAGCCCATCCCCTGCTGTCGCCATATACGGACTTAAGGAGGGCTGCCAAGGAAGAAGACGACGACTTTGGCAGTGATGTGAGAGGGTTCATCGAACGAGAGTTCTACGTCGACGACGCATTGAAGTCATTCCCGACCGAAGCAGAGGCCATCAGTACCCTCGTACGAGCCCAGGAACTACTTGCACTATCCAACCTCAGGCTGCATAAGATAGCCTCTAACAGACCAGCAGTGATGGAGGCATTCCCCCCTGAAGATCGTGCTAAGGACGTCAAGGACCTAGACCTCTTCACTGATGACCTCCCTCTACAGCGTAGCCTAGGAGTGTCTTGGAACATAGCAACAGACATGTTCACGTTCCAAGTCCTAGACGCCAAGAAACCCTTCACACGTAGAGGAGTGCTCTCTACAGTCAACAGCCTATACGACCCTCTCGGCTTCTTAGCCCCTGTCACCATACAAGGCAGGCTGCTCCTCAGGGAACTCTCCACACGCGCTGAAGAGATGGAAGCAGAGTGGGACAGATGGAGAGACTCACTCCAAGACTTACAGGAGATCCGAATACCTCGCTGCTATTCGTCTTTCTCTCCCTTAAATGCCCAATTCAAAGAGCTTTGTGTCTTTGCAGACGCATCCTCTAAGGCCATTGCAAGTGTGGCTTATCTGAAGGTCACCACTCAAGAAGGACAAAGCAAAATCAGCTTCGTCTTTGATAGAGGCAAGTTGGCGCCCCAGCCAGACCTCACCATACCCAGATTGGAACTGTGCGTAGCAGAACACAACCTACCCCCTCACAGCAGTCTAATGAAGCTGCATCCTATCATCGACACCGATGGACCGTCTTCGAGGTGGTTCTTCTTTTGTCGCCAGAGGACTCCAGTGACAAGTAGAGTTTGGACTATGTGGAGTCGTTAATGACCCCAGACGGGGAGTGTTTTGGACCGATGGACATTCTGAACATTTTATGTGTGTAGATAGCACCCTCTGGTGGCGGTTATTGTGTTAACAGTTTGTATGCTGGAAAGGTCATCTGACTTTTCTTCCTGTGAGAGGTCATTTGACCTTCTTACCTTTCTTCCTGTTGACCCCAGGAAGCAGTTTTACCAGGAAGAACCTGACTTAAGTAATGGAGAATTCCATGAGGGATTCAATCCAGTGTAATCTGACTTCATATGTTAGGCCAAACGCAATATCTGTGAGTACCTTTAGTTCTTAACATAATAGCAATGTTGTCAGAGTAATATTTTGATAATACTATGTTTATAAAAGGTTAATATTTAATAGTTACAGAAGTTAGTTCAAATGTTAGTTAGTTATACAATTAGTCTATTCTACTGTTGTAAATATGTTTATATCTTGTGTAATATCGAATGTGCAGTACTCAGTTTATGTACAAAACATACTTTGTCTTTGTTTACAGTTTCACAAATTTGTTCAAGTAAAGCTTCAAACAGCAAAATGGCTTCACGAGGAATTATTATGAATGAGTGTTTAACTTGCTGGATAGCTAGATAGGAGCACGTCTAGCGCGGCCAGTACAGGAGTGATTGATGGGACAGTGTAGAGGGAGCTTTACTCTGTATCTAACCCGTGCTGTCCCTGCCCTGGGAGTGTTTGATGGGATAGTGTAGAGGGTGCCTTACTCTGTATCTAACCCGTGTCTTACCTGCCCTGGGAGTGTTTGATGGGACAGTGTCGAGGGAGCTTTACTCTGTATCTAACACCTGCTGCACCTACCCCAGGAGTGTTTGATGGGACAGTGTGGTGCAAGCTTTACTCTGTATTTAACCCATGCTGTACCTGCCCTGGCAGTGTTTGATGGCACAGTATAGAGGGAGCTTTACTCTGTTGCTAACCCATGCTGTACGTGCCCTGGGAGTGTTTGATGGGACAGTGGAGAGGGAGCTTTACTCTGTATCTAACCCGTGCTGTACCTGTCCTGGGAATGTTTGATGGGACAGTATAGAGGGAGCTTTACTCTGTATCTAATCCGTGCTGTACCTGCCCTGGGTGTGTTTCATGGGAGCGTTTAGAGGAGGCTTTACTCCATATATCTAACCCATTCTGTATCTGCTGTGGAAGGGTTTGATGGGACAGTGTGGAGGGAGCTTTACACTGTACCTAACCCGTGCTGTACCTGCCCTAGGTCTGTTTGATGGGACAGTGCAGAGGGAACTTTACTCTGTATCTAACCCCTGCGGTACATGCCCTGGGAGTGTGTGATGGGATAGTGGAGAGGGAGGTTTACTCTGCATCTAACCCGCGCTTATCTGCCCTGGGAGTGTTTGATGGGACAGGGTAGAGGGAGCTTTACTCTGTATCCTACCTGTGCTGTACCTGCCCTGGGAGGATTTGACGGGAAAGTGTCGAGGGAGCTTTACTCTATTACTAACACATGCTGTACCTGCCCTGGGTGAATTTGATGGGATAGTGTCGAGTGAGTTTTGCGCTGCATCTAACCTGTGCTGTACCTGCCCTGGGAGTGTTTGCTGGGACAGTGTCGAGGGTGCTTTACTCTGTATCTAAGCCGTGCTGTACCTGCCCTGGGATTGTTTGCTGGGACAGTGTAGAGGGAGCTTAACTCTGTATCTAACCCATGCTGTACCTGCTCTGGGAGTGTTTGATGGGACAGTGTAGAGGGGGCTTTACTCTGTATCTAACTCATGCTGTTCCTGCCCTGGGAGTGTTTGATGGGACACTGTAGAGGGAGCTTTTATCTGAATCTAACCTGTGCTCTACCTGCCCTGGCAGTGTTTGAAGGGACAGTGTAGAGGGAGCTTAAATCTGTATCCAGCCAGTGCTGTACCTGCCCTAGGAGTGTTTGATGGCACAGTGTAGAGGGAGCCTTACTCTGTATCTAACCCGTGCAGTACCTGCCCTGGGAGTGTTTGATGAGACAGGGTAGAGGGAGCTTTACTCTGTTTCAAAACTGTGCTGTACCTGCTCTGGTAGTGTTTGATTGGACAGTTTAGATAGAGCTTTTCTCTGAATCTAAGCCATGCTGTACCTGCCCTGGTAAGGTTTGACGGGACAGTGTAAAGGGAGCTTTACTTCGTATCTAACCCGTGCGGTACCGGCACTGGGAGGGTTTGATGGGACAGTGTAGATGGAGCTTTGCTCTGTATCGAACCTGTGCTATACCTGCCTTGGGAAGGTTTGATGGGACATTGTAGAGGGAGCTTTACTCTGTATCTAAACCGTGCTGTTGCTGCCCTGGGATGTTTGATGGGACAGTGCTGAGGGATCTTAAATCTGTATCTAACCAGTGCTGTACCTGCCCTGGGAGTGTCTGATGGGACAGTGTAGAGGGAGCCTTACTCTGTATCTAACCCATGCAGCACCTGCCCTAGGTGTGCTAGATGGCCCACTGTATAGGGAGATTTACTCTGTATTTAAGCCATGCTGTACCTGCCCTGGGAGAATTTGACAGGAAGGTGTAGAGGGAGCTTGACTCTGTATCTAACCTGTGCTGTCCCTGCCCTGGGAGTGTTTGATGGGACAGTGTAGAAGGGGCTTTACTCTGTACCTAACCTGTGCTGTACCTGCCCTGGGAGCGTTTGATGGGACCTTGTAGAGGGAGCTTTACTCTGTATCTAACCCGTGCTATACCTGCCCTGGGATTCTTGATGGGACAGTGTAGAGGGATCTTTACTCTGTATATAACCCATGCTGTACCTGCCCTGGGAGTGTTTGATGGGACAGTGTATTCGGAGCCTTACTCTGCATCTAACCCGTGCAGTACCTGTTCTGGGTGTGTTTGATGGGACAGTGTAGAGCGAGCATTACTCTGTATCTAATCTGTGCTGTACCTGCCCTGGGAATGTTTGAAGGGATAGTATAGAGGGAGCTTTTCTCTGTATCTGACCCGTGCTGTACCAGTCCTGGGAGTTTCTGAGGGGACAGTGTAGAGGGAGTCTTACTCTGTATCCACCCCGTGCAGTACTGCCCTGGGACTGTTTGATGGGACCGTGTAGAGGGAGCCTTACTCTGTATCTAACCTGTGCAGTACCTGCCCTGGGAGTGTTTGATGGGACAGTGTAGAGGGAGCTTTACTCTCTATCCTACATGTGCCCTGGGAGTGTTTGATGGGACAGTGTAGAGTGAGCCTTACTCTGTATCTAACCCGTGCAGTACCTGCCCTGGCAGTGTTTGATGGGATAGTGTAGTGGGAGCTTTACTCTGTATCTAACCTGTGCTATACCTGCCCTGGGAGGGTTGGACTGGACAATGTACCGGGAGCTTTACTCTATCCAACCCGTGCTCTACCTGCCCTGGGATTCTTGATGGGACAGTGTAGAGGGATGTTTACCCTGCATGTGACCCCTGCTGTACCTGCACTGGGCGTTTTTGATGGGACAGTGTAGAGGGAGCCTTACTCTATATCCAACCCGTGCCCTGGCAGTGTTTGATGGGGCAGTGTAGAGGGAGCTTTAATCTGTATCTAACCCGTGCTGTATCTGCCCTGGGAGTGATTGACGGGACAGTGTAGAGGGAGCTTTATTCTGTATCTAACCCGTGCTATACCTGCCCTGGGATGTATCTACCCCGTGCTGTATCTGCCCTGGGAGTATTTGATGGGACAGTGTAGAGGGAGCTTTACCCTGTATCTAACCCCTGCTGTACCTGCCCTGGGATGTTTGATGGGACAGTGTAGAGGGTGCTTTACTCCCTATCTGACCCGTGCTGTACCAGCCCTAGGAGGGTTTGACGGGACAGTGTAAAGGGAGCTTTACATTTTATCTAACCTGTGCGGTACCTGCCCTGGGAGGGTTTGACTTGACAATGTAGAGGGAGCTTTACATTGTTGTACCTGCCCTGGGAGACTTTCATGGAACAGTGTAGAGGGAGCTTTACTCTGTATCTAACCTGTGCTATACCTGCCCTGGGAGTTTCTGATGGGACAGTGTAGCGGGAGCTTTACTCTGTATCCAACCCGTGCTCTACCTGCCCTGGGATTCTTGATGGGACAGTGTCGAGGGATCTTTACCCTGTATCTGACCCCTGCTGTGCCTGCACTAGGCGTTTTTGATGGGACAGTGTAGAGGGAGCCTTACTCTATATCCAACCCGTGCCCTGGCAGTGTTTGATGGGGCAGTGTAGAGGGAGCTTTACTCTGTATCTCGCCTGTGCTGTACCTGCCCTGGGATTGTTTGATGGGACAGTGTAGAGGGAGCTTTACTCTGTATCTCACCTGTGCTGTACCTGCCCTGGGATTGTTTGATGGGACAGTGTAGAGGGAGCTTTACTCTGTATCTAACCCGTGCTGTATCTGCCCTGGGAGTGATTGATGGGACAGTGTAGAGGGAGTTTTACTCTGTATCCTACCTGTGCTGTACCTGCCCTGGGAGGATTTGACGGGAAAGTGTCGAGGGATCTTTACTCTGTATATAACCCGTGCTGTACGTGCCCTGTGATTGTTTGATGGGACAATGTAGAGGGAGCTTTACTCTGCATCTAACCTGTGCTGTACCTTTCCTGGGAGTGTTTGCTGGGACAGTGTCGAGGGTGCTTTACTCTGTATCTGCGCCGTGCTGTACTATCCCTGGGGGTGTCTGATGGGACAGTGTAGAGGGAGCTTAACTCTGTATCAAACCCGTGCTGTACCTGCTCTGGGTATGTTTGATGGGACAGTGTAGAGGGAACTTTACTCTATATATCTAACCCGTGCAGTCCCTGCCCTGGGAGTCTTTGAAGGGACAGTGTAGAGCGAGCCTTACTCTGTATCTAACCCGTGAAGTACCTGCCCTGGCAGTGTTTGATGGGTCAGTGTAGAGGGAGCCTTACTCTGTATCTAACCCGTGCTGTCCCTGCCCTGGGAGTGTTTGATGGGACAGTACAGAGGTAGCTTTACTCTGTGTGTAACCCTTGTTGTACCTGCCCTGGGAGACTTTCATGGAACAGTCTGGAGGGAGCTTTACTCTGTATCTAACCTGTGCTATACCTGCCCTGGGAGTTTCTGATGGGACAGTGTAGCGGGAGCTTTACTCTGTATCTAACCTGTGCTATACCTGCCCTGGGAGTTTCTGATGGGACAGTGTAGAGGGATCTTTACCCTGTATCTGACCCCTGCTGTACCTGCCCTGGGAATGTTTGATGGGACAGTGTAGAGGGAGCTTTTATCTGTATCTAACCTGTGCTCTACCTGCACTGGCAGTGTTTGATGGGACAGTGTAGAGGGAGCTTAAATGTGTATCCAGCCAGTGCTGTACCTGCCCTAGGAGTGTTTGATGGCACAGTGTAGAGGGAGCCTTACTCTGTATCTAACCTGTGCAGTACCTGCCCTGGCAGTGCTAGATGGGCCAGTGTAGAGGGAGCTTTACTCTGTATCTAACCCGTGCTTTCCTTGCCCTGGGAGTGTTTGATGAGACAGGGTAGAGGGAGCTTTACTCTGTATCTAACCCGTGCTGCCCTTCCCCGGGATGTTTGATTGGACAGTGTAGAGGGTCCTTTACTCCCTATCTGACCCATGCTGTACCTGCCCTGGGAGGGTTTGACGGGTCAGTGTAAAGGGAGCTTTACTTTGTATCTAACCCATGTGGTACCCGCCCTGGCAGTGTGTGATGGTATAGTGTAAAGGGAGGTTTACTTTGTATCCAACCTGTGCTGTACCTGCCCTGGGAGTGTTTGATGGGACAGTGTAGATGGAGTTTTACTCTGTATCCTACCTGTGCTGTACCTGCCCTGGGACTGTATCATGGGACATCGTAGAGGGAGCTTTACTCTGTATATAACCCGTGCTGTACGTGCCCTGTGATTGTTTGATGGTACAATGTAGAGGGAGCTTTACTCTGTATCTAACCCGTGCCATACCTGCCCTGGGAGATTTTGATGGGACAGTGTAGATGGAGCTTTACTCTGTATCTAACCCATGCCATACCTGCCCTGTGAGTGTTTGATGAGACAGGGTAGAGGGAGCTTTACTCTGTATCAAAACTGTGCTGTCCCTGCCCTGGCAGTGTTTGACGGGACATTGTAGAGGGCGCTTTACTCTGTTGCTAACCCATGCTGTACGTGCCCTGGGAGTGTTTGATGGGACATTATAGAGGGAGCTTTACTCTGTATCTAATCCGTGCTGTACCTGCCCAGGATGTGTTTGATGGGACCGTTTAGAGGAGGCTTTACTCTATATATCTAACCCATTCTGTACCTGCCGTGGAAGTGTTTGACGGGACAATGTGGAGGGTGCTTTACACTGTATCTAACCCGTGCTGCACCTGCCCTAGGTCTGTTTGATGGGACAGTGTAGAGGGAACTTTACTCTCTATTTAACCCATGCTGTACCTGCCCTGGGAGTGTTTGAAGGGACAGTGTAGAGGGAGCCTCACTCTCTATCTAACCCGTGCAGTACCTGACCAGGGAGTGCTAGATCGGACAGTGTAGAGGGAGCTTTAGTCTGTATCTAAGCCATGCTGTACCTGCCCTGGGAGTGTTTGATGAGACAATATAGAGGGAGCTTTGCTCTGTATCTAACCTGTGCTATACCTGCCTTGGGAAGGTTTGATGGGACAGTGTAGAGGGAGCTTTACTCTGTATCTACACTGTGCTGTCCCTGCCCTGGGATGTTTGATGGGACAGTGCTGAGGGATCTTAAACCTGTATCTAGCCAGTGCTGTACCTGCCCTGGGAGTTTGTGAAGGGATAGTCTCGAGGGAGTTTTACTGTGTTTCTAACCAGTGCTGTACCTGCCCTGGGAGTGTCTGATGGGACAGTGTAGAGGGAGCCTTACTCTGTATCTAACCCGTGCAGCACCTGCCCTAGGTGTGCTAGATGGGCCAGTGTAGAGGGAGCTTTACTCTGTATCCCACCCCGTGCTGTACCTGCCCTGGGACTGTTTGATGGGCCAGTGTAGAGTGAGCCTTACTCTGTATCCCACCCCGCGCTGTACCTGCCCTGGGACTGTTTGATGGGACAGTGTCGAGGGAGCCTTACTCTGTATCTAACCTGTGCAGTACCTGCCCTGGGAGTGTTTGATGGGACAGTGTAGAGGGAGCTTTACTCTGTATCCTACATGTGCCCTGGCAGTATTTGATGGGCAGTGTAGAGGGAGCTTTACTCTGTATCCTACATGTGCCCTGGCAGTATTTGATGGGCAGTGTAGAGGGAGCTTTACTCTGTATCCTACATGTGCCCTGGCAGTATTTGATGGGGCAGTGTAGAGGTTACTCTGTGTGTAACCCTTGTTGTGCCTGCCCTGGGAGACTGTCATGGAACAGTGTAGAGGGAGCTTTACACTGTATCTAACTTGTACTGTGCCCGCCCTGGCATTGTTTGATGGGATAGTGTAAAGGGAGCTTTACTCTGTATCCAACCCGTGCTCTACCTGCCCTGGGATTCTTGATGGGACAGTGTAGAGGGAGCTTTACCCTGTATCTGACCCCTGCTGTACCTGCACTGGGCGTTTTTGATGGGACAGTGTAGAGGGAGCCTTACTCTGTATCCAACCCGTGCCCTGGCAGTGTTTGATGGGGCAGTGTAGAGGGAGCTTTACTCTGTATCTCTCCTGTGCTGTACCTGCCCTGGGATTGTTTGATGGGACAGTGTAGAGGGAGCTTTACTCTGTATCTAACCTGTGCTGTACCTGCCCTGGGAGTGTTTGATGGGGCAGTGCAGAGGGAGCTTTACTCTGTATCCAACTCGTGCTGTAGCTGCCCTGGGAGTGTTTGATGGGACAGTGTAGAGGGAGCCTTACTCTGTATCTAACCTGTGCTGTGGAGAGTGTTTGATGGGACTGTGTAAAGGGGGCTTTACTCTGTATCTAACCTCTGCTGTACCTGACTGGAGAGTGTTTAAGGCAGACACTAGGTGCCCAGGACACCCCATTCCCCAGCACTGACATCCATCAGCTATAGTAGAACATTTAACCCAAAGGTAAGAGAAACCCATCAGTTTCTCCCCCGGACACAGATCCGGAGAGACAGTGAGTGTCCTCAACATTTTTGTGCGGTGTGCTCGATAGTTCATCCCTGGGTCTGAGCCTTTTGGTGATGGTTTGAATTTGATGCCCTCTAGTTCCTGACTCACCGACTGGTGGAAATAGTTTTTCCTCATTTACCTGATCAAATTTTGAACCCCTCCCTCAGATCTCCAATTACCCTTGTTCTAATGAAAAGAGCCCCAGTTTCTCGAATCGCTCTTGATAACTAAAGCCTCTCTTCCCTGTTATCATCTCAGTGAATCTCTGCACCCTTTCCACAGCCTTGACATCCTTCCTGGCGTAAGATGCCCCAAAACTTGACCCAATATTCTAACTGCAGCCTAACCAATGATTTGTACAGGTTTACATGACCTCTGCCCTTTTGTACTCTACACCCCTATTTATAAAACCGAGGATCCCATGTGCTTTTTTAAGCTACTTTATCAACTTGTCCTCCCACTTTTAAAGGTTTGTGTATCTGAGCCGCTTGTTTCCTACAATGCAATACTGTCAGTGACTACACTTCAAAAGTACTTAATTGGCTGTGAAGCACATTGCAAGGTCCTGAGGTGGTGAAAGGTGCTATATAAATGCACGTCCGTCTTTCTTGTAGGTTTTAGAGATATTAACATAACATGCCTAAAATACATTGACGTCAAATGTCTGATATAATGTATTATGGGAGAGAGAAGTTTAGTCTGAGTTAGAAACTCAAACAGGCGCTTCACTGCAGACAGGTCGCCATGGCAACACTGATAAGACATTCCATTCACTGAATTGACATGTTGGAGTCTGTAATCAGATCAGGGGAAAAACAGGTTTGGTCTGTTACTAACCACAATAAATGCTTAAACCAGAGTAAGTAATAGAATAGATTAGAATATAATGTGTGATGTTTATTATACCTATAACTGAAACATATAAGAAATAACATAATTAACAGGCGAGACAGAGGGGGGTGTAAAAGAGGAGGGGGTGTCGCAATATTAATCAAGGAGTCAATTACTGCAATAAGGAGGGATGATATCTTAGCAGGTTCCTCTAATGAGGCCGTATGGGTAGAATTTAAAAACAAAAAGGGGGCAAGCACTTTGCTGGAAGTGTACTATAGGCCCCCAAACAGTCAGGGGGAGATAGAGGAACAGATATGTAGGCAAATCTCAGAGAAGTGTAGAAATAATAGGGGATTTCAACTTCCCCAATATTAACTGGGATAGTCAGAGTGTGAAAGGCTTTGAGGGTGCGGAATTCTTAAAGTGCATCCAGGAGAGCTTTTTGAGCCAGCATGTAGAAAGTACTACAAGAGAGGGGGCGGTACTAGACCTAATTCTAGGGAATGTAGCCAGGCAAGTGGTAGAAGTGTCAGTCGGAGAGCATTTTGGTGACTGACCATAATTCGGTGAGATTTAAGGTAGTCATGGAAAAGGACAGAGATGGACCGGAAATAAAGGTTCTAAATTGGGGGAAGGCCGATTTTAATATGATAAGGCAGGATCTGGCCAAAAGTGGACTGGGATCAGCTACTTGTAGGAAAATCCACATCAAAGTAGTGGGAGTCTTTCAGAAAGGAAATAGAGAGAGTAAAACACCAACATGTACCCGTAAAGGTCAAGGGTGGGACCAACAAACCCAGGGAACCCTGGATGTCAAGGGATATACAAGAATGGATTAGGAAAAAAAGGAAGACTTTTGGCAGATACAAAGGACTAAAAACAGTGGAAGCCCTAGAGGAGTACAGAAAGTGCAGGGGCTACTTAAAAAAGAAATTAGGAGAGCGAAGAGGGGACATGAAAAAACACTGGCGGGCAAAATAAAGGAAAATCCCAAGGTGTTTTATAAGTATATTAAGGGCAAGAGGATAACCAGGGAAAGAGTAGGGCCCATTAGGGACCAAAGTGGCAAACTGTGTGTAGAGCCCGAAGATGTAGGTGAGGTTTTAAATGAATATTTTGCATCTGTGTTCACTATGGAGAAGGATGATGCAGGCATATAAATCAGATTCAGATTCAGATTAGATTTATTTGCCATATGTAACAAGTACAATGGAATGCTTGTTCCCCGTAGGGACGCGTCAGCTATACATACAGCGCTGCGTTCAGAGTCAATACAATGGCTTCCCGTGGCAGTGGGAGCACGGTGTCCCTCAGCCGCTCCGTCCTCCTCTTCACCGCAGCCTCCTCCTCACTGTTGCCGGCTCCACGTGTGGTGGCCTGCTTCTCCCGCTCTGGCCACCATGCCCGGCTCCCCTCCTCCCATCCGGACTGCGAGTTACCCGAAATGGAGCTGCCGGCCGACGTGCTGCAGCTTGTCGTTGAGTCTGCTGCTGCTGCTCATTGCGCTGCGCTCCTCTGCCCGACTCACCAAACATATCGTCGGGATGTGAATGCTCCAATGCGGCCTCCTCTTCAACGTCGCCGACTCCACGTTCCATGGCCCGGGGCCTACTTCTCCCTCTCCCGGGTCGGCCTATGGCCGCCATGCTCGGCTCCCCTCCTCCCAGTCGGAATTCCTTCCCGCCGAGGAGCTGCCGGCCGATGTGCTCCAGCGGGTCGGCTTGGCTGCTGCTGTTGCTCACCGCGCTGCGCTGCCTCTGCCTGACTCCGGTTGCGGGAGCGAGCGGCGTGAGCTGGCCGCTCGAAACAGGGAGAGCGATCTCAGCACCGGAGACTCAGGCAGGGGGATTGTGATATACTTGATCAAATTAGTATTGAGAGGGCGGAGGTACTAATGGTTTTAGCGGGCTTAAAAGTGGATAAATCCCCAGGCCCGGACGAGATGTATCCCAGGCTGCTGTGTGAGGCAAGGGAGGAGACTGCAGGGGCTCTGACACAAATTTTCAGAACCTCTCTGGCCACAGGGGAGGTGCCAGAGGACTGGAGAACAGCTAATGTAGTACCATTATTCAAGAAGGGCAGTCGGGATAAACCAGGGAATTACAGGCCAGTGAGCCTAACATCAGTGGAAGGGAAATTATTGGAAACAATTCTGAGGGACAGAATTAGTCTCCACTTGGAGAGGCAGGGATTAATCAGGGATAGTCAGCTTGGAGATCATGTCTAACCAATGTGATTGAATTTTTCGAGGGGGTGACTAGGTGTGTGGATGAGGGTAGTGCAGTTGATGTAGTCTACATGGACTTCAGTAAGGCTTTTGACAATGTCCCACATGGGAGACTGGGCAAGAAGGTAAGAGCCCATGGGATCCAGGGCAATTTGGCACATTGGATCCAAAATTGGCTTAGTGGCAGGAGGCAGAGGGTGATGGTCGAAGGTTGTTTTTGTGACTGGAAGCCTGTGTCCAGTGGTGTACTGCAGGGATCGGTGCTGGGTCCTTTGCTGTTTGTAGTGTACATTAATTATTTAGATATGATCAGTAAGTTCGCAGATGACACAAAAATTGGTGGAGTGGTAAATAGCGAGGAGGGAAGCCTCAGGCTACAGGATGATATAGACGGTTTGGTTAGATGGGCAGAACAGTGGCAAATGGAATTGAACCCTGAAAAGTGTGAGGTGATGCATTTTGGGAGGACTAACAAGGCAAGGGAATACACAATGAATGGTAGGACCCTGGGAAGGACAGAGGATCAGAGGGACCTTGGTGTGCATGTACATAGATCCCTGAAGGCAGCAGGACAGGTAGATAAGGTGTTTAAAAAGGCATATGGGATACTTGCCTTCATTAGCCGAGGCATAGAATATAAGAGCAGGGAGGTTATAATGGAGCTGTACAAAACGCTAGTTAGGCCACAGCTGGAATACTGTGTGCAATTCTGGTCGCCACATTACAGGAGGGATGTGATTGCATTGGAGAGGGTGCAGAGGAGATTCACCAGGATGTTACCTGGGCTGGAGCGCCTCTTTCTGTTCTGTATAACCCTATGACTTTATAACAGCAGGCAGGGTAGTTTAGGGATAATGAGAACATTACTGAAGAAAAGAAACTGCCGGGAACCAGGGAAAGTGTCCTTGTAAACCACAGATTAGAGAAGTTCCAGCTGTCTTTCCCTCACTTCCTGCCGAAACCCAGCAGAGAAGACAAAGAAGAGTCAGGTGCCAGAGATGGATCACTACAGGGTATAAAAGTGAGGGGATCCTGATGTAAGGGGGCAGTCGGGACTGGAGACACCGGAGACCAAGCTCAGGGCGCCCGAGGTTCCATCCAGCGGGCTGACCTCGTGTAAGTTACTGTGGACACGCGGGACTTGCAAGTTTACTCTGATTGATGGATCAATGTAAGGTACGGGAGAGGACAGAGAATCTGCTCATCTTATATTTCTAACAAGGTATTAAAGTTGTTGACACGACACTCTTGAACCTGGTGATGGGTCAGGGAGCGTTTGTAAATGGAGGAGAAATGGGGACTGGTCAGGGAACGTCTGTAAATGTAGCAGAAATGGTGACTGGTCAGGGAGCGTCTGTAAATGAGAAGAAATGGTGAGTGGTTAGGGAGCATCTGTAAATGGAGGAGAAATGGTGACTGCTCAGGGAGCATCTGTAAATGAGGAGAAATGGAGACTGGTCAGGAAGTGTCTGTAAATGAGGAGATGGGTTAGGGAGGGTCTGTAAAGTATCATACTTACCTATTGAACACACAGGCTAAAAGTCAACATAACGACAATATAAAGACAATGCATTGTTATATTAGTTTCTTCAGCTGATTACGTCAAGTCAGTTTGGAAAAACACGGTTGCTAGTATGATTAACCCTTTCCTTGAAGAGACACAACTCCTCCTGCCTCCCCTGAACCATGACTCCACTACTGAACACCACACCATCAATTCTGAGACCGTCACTGACCTTACCTCTTCTACAGGAGAACCCAACGATTGTAGAACTGAACGCAGCCAGAGTCAGCACCTTCAGGGGAGGGAGAGGAAGCAGTTCATGCAGGAATGAACCCAGCCAAGCGTCAACACCTTCAGGGCAGGAGAGGGAGAGAAAGGAACCAGTTATTGCATAACTGAACCCAGCCAGAGTCAGCACCTTCAGGGGAGGAGCAGAACAAGTTAGTGCAGAAATGAAACCAGTCAGAGGAATCGCCTTCAGGGCAGGAGAGGGAGAGAGTGGAACCAGTTAGTGTCGAACTGAACGCAGAGTTGTGACACTCAGAAAACTGGGAATTGATGTAAGTGCGATTGGTTTGGATTTCAACACAGGGAGGAGGGAGAGTGAGTGGAATGAGGATTTACAGCTTTGGGGAACAAGAAAGGAAAGAATGTTCCATAGAATCTAGAATTGTCTGTTCTAAATTTCTATCATGTACTTAGTGATGACTTTTGTAAACTCCTTTTACAGGGTATTAGAAGGGGAGGATTTGCAGATGGGGAACTTAAACCAACCATCACGTCAAGATCTGACAGAGTCACTCGATTCCTCAGGACCTGAATATCATCGGCCTTTGAATGTGGAAGGAGAAATGTTTGTGTGTTCTGTCTGTGGGTAAAGATTTCAAAGATCAGCGTGACAGGAAAAGCACCGAGACACACACACCCGAGTGAGAGTGTTCCAGTGCACTGACTGTGAAAAGAGCTTTAACCAGTTACACAGCCTGAAAGAACATCGCACCATTCACAGTGGGGAGAAACCGTACACAAGCTCTGTGTGTGGATGAGGCTTCAACTGATTGTCCAACCTGGAGAGACACAAGGACACCCGCACCATAGAGAAACCGTGGAAATGTGGGGACTGTGGGAAGGGATTCAGTTACCCGTCCCAGATGGAAATTCATCATCGCAGTCACACTGGGGAGAGACCATTCACCTGCCCCGTATGGCAGCACGGTGGCATAGTGGTTAGCACTGTTGCCTCACAGCGCCAGGGACCCGGGTTCGAATCCGGCCTCGGGCGACTGTCTGTGTGGAGTTTGCACATTCTCCCCGTGTTTGCGTGGGTTTTCTCCGGGTGCTCCGGTTTCCTCCCACAGTCCAAAGATGTGCAGGTTAGGTTGATTGGCTATGATAAATTGACCCTTAGTGTTAGGGGGATTAAATTCATGGGGTTACAGGGATAGGGTGGGATATGTGTTGGTGTAGGGGTTACGATGATCGGGTGGGATATGTGTCGGTGCAGGCTCGATGGGCCGAAATGGCCTCTATCTGCACTGTGGGGTTTCTGTGATTTCTGTGATTCTATGTGGGAAAAATTCACTGATTCATCCAGCCTGCTGAAACACCAGCGAGTTCACACTGGGGAGAGGCCGTTCACCTGCTCTGAGTGTGGGAGGGATTCACTCCCTTATCCAGCCTGCTGACACACCAGCGAGTTCACATTGGGGAGAGTTGTTCACCTGCTCCGTGTGTGGGAAGAGATTCACTCAGTCATCCAGCCTGCAGAGGTTGGATTCTGCTGTTGTTCCTGCTGTTAATCACATCCAGGAATGAACCATGTTCATTGTGACAGTTGGAGTTTGTTTCTGGTGATGTTCATAACCCCTATAACCAGGCTGGAGTTTAATATTTTGATATTTCAAATAACACAGTGTGTCGATATTTGATGTCTCCGAGATTATATTTTAGAATGAGAGGTGATCTCATTGAAACTTACAAAATTCTTACAGGACTTGACAGGGTAGATACAGGGAGGATGTTTCCCCTGGCTGTGGAATCTAGAACCAGGGGTCACAGTCTCAGAATAAGGGGTCGGCCATTTAGGACTGAGATGAGGAGAAATTTCTTCACTCAGAGGGTGGTGAATCTTTGGAATTCTCTAACCCAGAGGGCTGTGGAGGCTCAGTCGTTGAGTATATTCAAGACAGAGATCGAAAGATTCTTGAATATTAAGGGAATCAAGGGATATGGGGATAGTACAGGCCGGTGGAGTTGAGGTCGAAGATCAGCAATGATCTTATTGATTGGCAGACCAGGCTCGAAGGGCCAAATGGCCTACTCCTGCTCCTATTTCATATAAGAGGCGACTAATTGATGCCCTGTTACCGACGGTTCCATTTTTGGGTGTTTTCTCCTTTCTAACTCGAGATTATTTCAGTTCTCGTACCTTCGGTTACTCTCATGGACAAGTCCCAGCATCCCATACCTTCCAGAATGCCTCTCCTAGCCTTGGTATCCAGGGAAGGTCTCCGTAACACACCCAGGATCATTAAACACAAAACTCAGTTTGTTAATGACTTTCAACTACTGGACTTAGCGTGTGTCCCACAACATCACTCTCACCTTCGATGTGTGAATAGAGCATCACGCCTGCAAACCTGCTTTCAATTTAAACATAGAAACATAGAAGATAGGAGCAGGAGTAGGCCATTCGGCCCCTCTAGCCTGCTCCGCCATTCAATGCGATCATGGCTGATCATCCAAGTTCAGTACCCGGTCCCTGCTTTCTCCCCATACCCCTTGACCCCTTTAGCCTTAAGAAATATATCCAACTCCTTCTTGAATATATTTAATGAATTGGCCTCTACTGCCTTCTGTGATAGAGAATTCCACAGGTTCACCATTTTCTGGGTGAAGAAATTCCTCCTCATTTCTGTCCTAAAAGGCCTACCCCTTATCCTTAAATTTGAATCCACTCAGCAAGTGAACAAGTAAACAGATCGCATCAAATAATTGGCAAAGGTTTAGAGTCAACAAGATGAACAAGTGAACACATCACGGCCCAATACCCCAGCTCTATATTCATGGGAGAAAGTCTGTTATCTATCTCCTCAAGTGGAGAGAATAGAGAAAGATCCCAACTGTAAGAACATCTAGAATCTGTTGTAAAATATTTCAAATCCTGACTGGCCCAATCTGTTGGTTTCCTTTTAATTGAAGTGAATGAAAGATGAGAAGGGGTTGGAGAATAGGGGTGAAAGAGGAGTTGGGGTGAGGGTTTTTGAGAGTAGGGGTGAAAGAGGAGTTGGGGTGAGGGGGGTTGGAGAGTAGGGGTAAAAGAGGAGTTGGGGTGAGGGGGTTGGAGAGTAGGGGTGAAAGAGGAGTTGGGGTGAGGGGGTTGGAGAGTAGGGGTGAAAGAGGAGTTGGGGTGAGGGGGTTTGAGAGTACAGGTGAAGGAGGAGTTGGGATGAGGGGGTTTGAGAGTAGCGGTGAAGGAGGAGTTGGCGTGAGGTGGCTGGAGAGTAGGATTGAAAGAGATGGGGTTGGGGGGTTGGAGAGTAGGGGTGAAAGAGGAATTGGGGTGAGGGGGTTGGAGAGTAGAGGTGAAAGGAGTTGGGGTGAGGGGGGTTGGAGAGCATGTGTGAAAGATGAGTTCGGGTGAGGGGTTGGACGGTAGGGATAAAGGAGGAGTTGGGGTGAGGGTGTTGGAGAGTAGTGGTGCAAGAAGAGTTGGGGTGAGGGGGCTTGGAGAGTCAGAGAAAGAGGAGTTGGGGTGAGGGTGTTGGAGAGTAGGTGTGAAAGAGGAGTTGGGTGAGGGGGCTGTAGTGTGGGGGTGAAAGAGGAGTTTGGTGAGGGGTGTTGGAAAGGGGGTGAAAGAGGAGTTGGGGTGAGGGGGTTGGAGTCGAGGTGAATGGAGTTGGGGTGAGGGGTTGGCGAGTAGAGGTGAAAGACGAGTTGGGGTGAGGGGGCTGTAGTGTAGGGGTGAAAGAGGAGTTGGGGTGAGGGGGGCTGGAGAGTAGGGCTGAAAGAGCAGTTGGGGTGAGGGGGTTGGAGAGTAAGGTGCAGGAGATGTTGGGGTGAGGATGTTGGAGCGTAGGGGTGAAAGAGGAGTTGGTGTGTGAGGGGATTGGAGAGTAGGGGTGAAAGAGGAGTTGGCGTGAGTGCTGGGAGAGTATGGGTGAATGAGTAGTTGGGCTGAGGGGGGGGGGCTGGAGAGTAAGGGTGAAAGCCGAGTTGGGGGCGAGGGAGGTTTGTAGAGTAGGTCTGAAAGAGGAGTTCGAGTGATGGGCGTTGGAGAGTAGGGGTGCAAGAGGAGCTGGTGTGAGGGGTTGGAGAGTAGGGGTGAAAGAGGAGTTGCTGTGAGTGGGGATTGGAGAGTAGGGGTGAAAGAGGAATTGGGGTGAGGGGGGTTGCAGTGTGGGGTGAAAGAGGAATTGGGGAGAGGGGGTGATGGAGAGTCGCGGTGAAAGTGGCGTTCGGGTGAGGGGGGTTTGGAGAGTTGGTGTGAAAGAGAAGTTGCGGTGAGGGGGGTTGGAGCATAGGGGTGAAAGAGAAGTTGGGGTGAGGGGGTTGGAAATTTGGGGTGAAAGAGGAGTTGGGTGAGGGGGGTTGGAGAGTAGGGGTGAAAGAGCAGTTGGAGTGAGGGGTTGGACAGTAGGGATAAAGGAGGAGTTGGGGTGAGAGGGTTGGAGATTAGGGGTGCAAGAGGAGTTGGGGTGAGGGGGGTTGGGGAGTAAGATTGAAAGCGATGGGGTGAGGGGGGTTGGAGAGTAGGGTTGAAAGAGAAGTTGGGATGAGGGGGGTTGGATCATAGGGTTGAAAGGGGAGTTGGTGTGAGAGCGATTGGAGAGTAGCGGTGAAACAGGAGTTGGGGTTTGAGGTTTGAGAGTAGGGATGAAAGAGCAGTTGGGGTGAGGAGGGTTAGAGAGTAGGGGTGAAAGAGGAGTTGGGGTGAGGGGCTTGGAGAGTAGGGGTGAAAGAGGAGTTGTGGTGAGGGAGTTGGGGTGAGGGATTTGGAGTGTAGGGGTGATAGAGGAGTTGCATGAGGGGGGTTGGAGCGTAGGGGTGAAAGAGGAGTTGGGGTGAGGGGGTCTGAGAGTAGAGGTGAAAGGAGTTGGTGTGAGGTGTTTGGAGAGTAGGGGTGCAAGAGGAGTTATGGTGAGGGGGGTTGGAGAGCAGGGCTGATAGTGGAGTTGGGGTGTGGGGTTGGAGAGTAGGGATAAAGGAGGAGCTCGCGTGAGGGGGTTGGAGAGTAGGGGTGAAAGAGGAATTGGGTTGCGTGGGGATGGTGAGTAGGTGTGGAAGGTGAGTTGGGGTGAGGGGGTGGAAGAGTAGGGGTGAAAGAGGTGTTGGGGTGAGGGGGATTTGGAGAGCAGGGGTGAAAGAGGAGTTGGGGTGAGGGGGGTTGGAATAAACGGCTCTTTTTCTGAGTGGCAGGCAGTGACTAGTGGGGTACTGCAGGGAACGGTCCTTGGACCCCAGCTATTCACAATATATATTAATGATCTAGACGAGGGAACTAGATGTAATGCAGACGACCCAAAGCTGGGTGGGCGTGTTTGCTGTGAGGAGGATGCCGAGAAACTCCAGTATGCTTTGGATAGGTTGGGTGATTGGGCAGAAGCATGGCAGATGCAATATAACATGGATAAATGCGAGGTTATCCACTTTGGTGTCAAAAACAGGAAGGCAGATTATTATCTGAATGACAATAGATTGGGAGAAGGAAGTGCAACGAGACCTGGGCATCCTTGTGCACCAGTCGTTGAAAGTAAGCATGCAGGTGCAGCAGGCGGTTAAGAAGGCAAATGGTATGTTGGCCATTCATAGCGAGAGGGTTTGAGTACAGGAACAAGGATGTCTTGCTGCAGTTGTACAGGGCCTTGGTGAGACCACACCTTGAGTATTGTGTGCAGTTTTGGTCGCCTTATCTGAGGAAGGATGTTCTTGCCATGGAAGGAGTGCAGCGAAGATTCACCAGGCTGATACCTGGGATGGCAGGAATGACGTATGAGGAGAGATTGGATCGATTGGGCTTGTACTCGCTGGAGTTTAGAAAAATGAGAGGGGATCTCATCGAAACTTATAAAATTCTAACAGGGCTAGACAGACTAGATGCTGGAAGGATGTTCCCGATGGTCAGGGAGTCCAGAATCAGGGGTCACAGACTAAGGATAAGGGGTAGGCCATTTAGGACAGAGATGAGGAGGGATTTCTTCACCCAGAGAGTGGTGAACTTGTGGAATTATCTGCCAAATAAGTCAGCAGAGGCCAATTCATTAAATATATTCACGAAGGAGTTGGATATATTTCTTAAGGCTGAAGGGATCAAGGGATATGGAGAGAAGGCAGGAGCAGGGTACTGAATTTGGATGATCTGCCAAGATCTCATTGAATGGCGGAGCAGGCTCGAGGGGCCGAATGGCCTACTCCTGCTCCTATCTTCTATGTTGCTGTGGGTTGGAGCATAGTGGTGAAAGAGGAGTTGGGGTGAGGAGGGTTGGAGAGTAGGGGTGAAAGAGGAGTTGGGGTGAGGGGGTTGGTGAGTAGGGGTGAAAGAGGAGTTGGGGTGAGGGTGGTTAGCCAGTTGGGGTGAAAGAGGAGTTGGTGTGAGTAGGGATTGGAGAGTCAGGGTGAATGACGAGCTGGGGTGAGGGGGTTTGGAGAGTAGAGGTGCAAGTGGAGTTGGGGTGAAGGGGGTTTGGAGTGTAGGTGTGAAAGAGGAGTTGGGGTGAGGGGATGGGAGAGTAGGGATGAATGAGGTGTTGAGGTGGGGGGTTTGGAGACTATGGTTGAAAGAGGATTTGGGGTGAGGGGGTTTGGAGAGTAGGGGTGAAAAAGGAGTTGGGATGAGGGGGTGGGAGAGTACAGGTGAAAGAGGAGTTAGGTAAGGGGGGGTTGGAGAGTAGGGGTGAAGGAGGAGTTGGGGTGAGGGGATTTGGAGAGTAGGGCTAAAGAGGAGTTGGGTGTGAGGGGGTTTGTAGAGTAGGGGTGAAAGATGACTTGGGGTGATGGGGGTTTGAGAGTAGGGGTGAAAGCGGAGTTGGGGTGAGGGGGTTCGCAGAGTATGGGTGTAGCGGACGTGAGAGGTGGGGGCTTGGAGTGTAGTCGGGTTGGAAAGTAGGGGTGAAAGAGGAGTTGGGGTGAGGAGGGGTTGGAGAGTAGGGGTGAAAGAGGAGTTGGGGTAAGGTGTTTGGAGAGATGGGGTGAAGGAGGAGTTGGGGTGAGGGACGTGGGAGAGTAGCGGTGAAAGATGAGTTCAGGTGGGGGGGTTGGAGAGCAGGGGTGAAAGAGGAGTTGGGGTGAAGGGGTCAGAGTGTTGGGGTGAAACAGGAGTAGGGGTGAAAGTGGAGTTGGGGTGAAGGGGTCAGAGATTGGGGTGAAAGAGGAGTTGGGGTGAGGTGGGTTGGAGAGTACGGGTGTAAGAGGAGTTGCGGTGAGGGGGGTTGGAGAGTAGGGGTGAAAGGTGAGTTAGGGTGAGGTGGGTTGGAGAGTAGGGGTGAAAGGAGTTGCGGTGAGGGGCTTTGGAGCGTAGGTGTGAAAGGGGAGTTGGGGTGAGGTGGGTTGGAAAGTAGGGGTGGAAGAGGAGTTGGGGTGATGGGTTGGAGAGTGGGGGTGAAAGAGGAGTTGGGGTGAGGGGGTGGGAGAGTAGGGGTGAAAGAGGAGTTGGGGTGAGGGGGTGGGAGAGTAGGGGTGAAAGAGGAGTTGGTGAGAGGGGGTTTGGATAGTCGGGTTGAAAGAGGAATTGGGGGTGAGGGGAGTTGTGGTGAGGGCAATTAAGAAGGCAAATGGTATGTTGTCCTTTGTAGCGAGAGAGTTTGAGTACAGGAACAAGGATGTCTTGCTGCAGTTGTACAGGGCCTTGGTGAGACCACATCTTGAGTATTGTGTGCAGTTTTGGTCGCCTTATCTGAGGAAGGATGTTCTTGCCATGGAAGGAGTTCAGCAAAGATTCACCAGGCTGATACCTGGGATGGCAGGAATGACGTATGAGGAGAGATTGGGACGATTGGGCTTGTACTCACTGGTGTTTAGAAGAATGAGAGGGGATCTCATTGAAACTTATAAAATTCTGACAGGACTGGACAGACTCGATGCAGGAAGGATGTTCCCGATGGTCGGGGAGTCCAGAACCAGGGGTCACAGTATAAGGATAAAGTTGGAGAGGCAAGGATTAATCAGGGATAGTCAGCATAGCTTTGTCAAGGGAAGATCATGTCTGACCAATTTGATTGAATTTTTCGAGGGGGTGACTTGGTGTGTGGATGAGGGTAGTACAGTGGATGTGGTATACATGGATTTCAGTAAGGCTTTTGATAAAGTCGCGCATAGGAGACTGGTCAAGAAGGTAAGAGCCCATGGGATCCAGGGTGACTTGGCACATTGGATCCAAAACTGGCTTAGTGGCAGAAGGCAGAGGGTGATGGTCGAAGGTTGTTTTTGTGACTGGAAGCCTGTGTCCAGTGGGGTACCGCAGGGATCGGTGCTGGGTCCCTTGCTGTTTGTGGTCTACATTAATGATTTGGATGTGAATGTAAAAGGTATGATCAGTAAGTTCGCAGATGACACGAAAATTGGTGGGGTGGTAAATAGCGAGGAGGGTAGCCTCAGGCTACAGGACGATATAGATGGGTTGGTCAGATGGGCGGAACAGTGGCAAATGGAATTTAACCCTGAAAAGTGTGAGGTGATGCATTTTGGAGGGACTAACAAGGCAAGGGAATACAAAATGAATGGTAAGACCCTAGGAAAGACAGGGGATCAGAGGGACCTTGGTGTGCATGTACATAGATCCCTGAAGGCAGCAGAACAGGTGGATAAGGTGGTTAAAAAGGCAAATGGGATACTTGCCTTCATTAGCCGAGGCATAGAATATAAGAGCAGGGAGGTTATGATGGAGCTGTACAAAACGCTGGTTAGGCCACAGCTGGAATACTGTGTACAGTTCTGGTCGCCACACTATAGGAAGGATGTGATTGCTTTGGAGAGGGTGCAGAGGAGATTCACCAGGATGTTACCTGGGCTGGAGCGCTTCAGCTATGAAGAAAGACTGGACAGGCTGGGGTTGTTTTCCTTGGGGTAGAGAAGGCTGAGGGGGGACCTGATTGAGGTGTACTAAATTATGAGGGGCATAGATAGGGTAGATAGGAACTTTTTCCCTTAGTAGAGGGGTCAATAACAAGGGGGCATAGATTCAAGGTAAGGGGCAGGATGTTTAGAGGGGATTTGAGGAAGAAATTTTTCACCCAGAGGGTGGTTGGAATCTGGAACTCACTGCCTGAAAGGGTGGTAGAGGCAGGAACCCTCACAACATTCAAGAAGCATTTGGATGAGCACTTGAGGTGCCATGGCATACAAGGCTACAGACCAAATGCTGGAAAATGGGATTAGATTGGATGGGGCTTGATGGCCGGCGTGGACGCGATGGGCCGAAGGGCCTCTTTCTGTGCTGTATGACTCTGAGAGTAGGGGTGAAACAGGAGTAGGGGTGAAAGAGGACTTGTGGAGAGGGGGGTTGGAGAGTAGGGGTGAAGGAGGAGTTGGGGTGAAAGAGGAGTTGGGGTGAGGTGGGTTGGAGAGTAGGGGTGAAGGAGGAGTTGGGGAGAGGGGGTTCTGGAGAGTCGGGGTGAAAGAGGAGTTGGGGTGATGGGGGTTGGAGAGTAGGGCTGAAAGAGGAGTTGGGATGAGGGGGGTTGGAGAGTAGTGGTGAAAGAGGAGTTGGGGTGAGGGGGTTGGAGAGTAGGGATGAAAGAGGAGTTGGGGGTGAGGGTGGATGGGGAGTAGGGGGTCATACAGAAGCTGTGGTGAGGGTTTTGGAGAGTAGGGGTGAAAGAGAAGTTGGGGGTGAGGGGGGTTGGAGAGTTGGGGTGAAAGAGGAGTTGGGGTGAGGGGTGTGGAGGGTAGGGCTGAAAGAGGATTTGGGGTGAGGGAGTTTGGAGAGCAGGAGTGAAAGAGGAGTTGGAGTGAGGGGTTGGAGTGTGGGGGTGAAAGGAATTGGGATGGCTTGGAGAGTCTGGGTGAAAGAGTTGTTGGGTTGAGGCGGGTTGAAGAGTACAAGTGAAAGAGGAATTTGGTTAAGGGGGCTGGAGAGTAGGGATGAAAGTGGAGTTGGGGTGCAGGAGGTTGGAGAGTAGGGGTGAAAGAGGAGTTGGTGTGAGAGGAGATTGGAGAATAGGGGTGAAAGATGAGTTTGGGTGAGTGTGGATGGAGAGTAGGGGTGAAGGAGGAGTTGGTGTGAGGGGGGTTTGGAGAGTCGGCGTGAAAGAATAGTTGGGGTTAGCGGATTGGAGAGTAGGATAGAAAGAGAAGATGGGGTGAGGGGGTTTTGGAGAGTAGGGGTGAAGGAGGAGTTGCGGTGAGGGGGTTGGAGTGTAGGGTTGAAAGAGGGGTTGGGGTGAGGGATGTTGGAAAGTAGGGGAGAAAGTGGAGCTGGGGTGAGAGGGTTTGGAGAGTAGCTGTGAAAAATGAGTTGGGGTGGGGGTGTTGGAGAGTAGGGGTGAAAGAGGAGTTCGGGTGTGGGTGGTTTGGAGAGTAGGGGGGAAAGAGGAGTTGGGGTGAATGGGGTTTGAGAGTAGGATAGAAAGAGGAGTTGGGGTGAGGGGTTTGGAGAGTACGGGGGTAAGAGGAGTTGGGGTGAAGGGATTGGAGAGTAGGGGTGAAAGAGGAGTTGGGGTGAGGGGTTTGGAGAGTAGGGGTGAAAGAGGAGTTGGGGTGAGGGGTTTGGAGAGTACGGGGGTAAGAGGAGTTGGGGTGAAGGGATTGGAGAGTAGGGGTGAAAGAGGAACTGGGGTGAGGGGTTTGGAGAGTACGGGGGTAAGAGGAGCTGGGGTGAGGGGTTTGGAGAGTAGGGGGGTAAGAGGAGTTGGGTTGAGGGGTTTGGAGAGTAGATGTGAAAGAAGAGTTGGGGTGAGTGTGGTTGGAGACCAGGGCTGAAAGAGGAGTTGGGGTGTGGGGGGCTGGAGAGTAGAGGTGAAGAGGAAATAACAACAGAAAATGCTGGAAAAACTCAGTAGGCCAGGTAACATCCGTGGAGAGAAATTAGAGTCATTGTTTCGGGTCAAAACCCTTTATCAAGACTAAAGAGGCACAGGGAATGAAATAGATTAAGAGGCCGGGCTGGGAGCGAACAAAAGAGAAGAGGAGACATTAAGAGGTATTAAGAGGAATGCCTACCTTGAAGCAGTTCTGCTCTTCTCTTCAAGTTTCGCTTCTTGTGTTTGATCAGGTATCTGCCAAGACTCGGTTTCACAGCCACATCATTTTCCTCAGCAACTGTCTCCGGTTCCGACTTATTCCACGTGGATTCCAACTAAACTTCCACCCTTCGTGTTTCAGATCCACCCAGGATTACAAATATCTCCAAGATATTCATCGTTCCTCGAACTACTGCTCTCGCCGCATCTTGAGATCCACGCTCAACGCCATGCGGTGCCACATGAACACTCTCGACCTCTCTCTTCAGCAACACCGGTGCACTCTATCTCAAAGCTGTCCGGGTCCACAGTTCCATTTCATGCTTCGACGATTCTGATGCTTCAACAAAAAACTTTTTTTCTTCCTTTCCGATGTCAAGGATCGCAAGCTTCATCAACTCTTGGACACCAACGCCCCTCCGGAACCTTCTTCCCCTTCACTTTCCTCTGACCCCCCCTTCTCCCAATCTCACCCCCTGCTGCATTTTCACTTTCCCCTCTGACCTTCCACTCTCTGACCCCGAACGATCAGTCCTCAGCAAATGCCTGAGCTTCATCCCCTTACACCCCCACCTCAATGAATTTCGAGTTTGGCACGATGTTGAGCTCTTTTTCTGCCGCCTTCATCTCCGTGCCCACTTCTCTGGCCAGGAGTCTTCCCCCCGCATGACTGACCCTTTCTCCCGCTTTCAGAATTCCCGTTCTACCTGGACCCCTCCCCCTGGCCTCTTACCCCCTCTAGATCTTTTCATCGCTAACTGCCGCCGTGACATCGGCCGTCTCCATTTCTCTGCTCCCCTCACTCACTCCAACCTACCTCCCTCTGAACTTGCAGCACTCCATTCTCTTAGATCCAACCCTGACATTGTCATTAAACCTGCTGACAAGGGTGGTGCTGTTGTTGTTTGGCGAACTGACCTCTACCTAGCGGAAGCTGAACGCCAACTCTCCGACACCTCCTCCTACCTCCACCTGGACCATGACCCCACTACCGAACATCAAACCACCGTTTCCAAGACTGTCACTGACCTCATCTCCTCTGGAGATCTTCCCCCCGCGGCCACCAACCTCATAGTTCCCCAACCCCACACAGCCTGCTTCTACCTCCTTCCCAAGATCCACAAACAGGACTGCCCTGGTAGACCCATCGTTTCAGCCTGTTCTTGCCCCACGGAACTTATCTCTTCCTATCTCGACTCTATCTTTTCTCCCCTTGTCCAGTCTCTTCCCACCTCCATCCGCGACTCTTCGGACGCCCTCCGCCACTTTAACAGTTTCCAGTTTCCTGGCCCCAACCGCTTCCTTTTCACCATGGACGTACAATCCCTCTACACCTCCATCCCCCACCCGGATGGCCTGAGGGCGCTCCGCTTCTTCCTTGAACAGAGGCCCGACCAGTCCCCATCCACCACTACCCTCCTCCACCTGGCTGAACTTGTTCTCACATTGAACAACTTCTCCTTTAACTCCACTCATTTCCTCCAAATCAAAGGTGTTGCTATGGGTACCCGCATGGGTCCTAGCTATGCCTGCCTTTCCGTGGGATATGTGGAACACTCTTTGTTCCAGTCCTACTCGGGTTCCCTCCCTCACCTCTTTTTCCGATACATTGATGACTGTATCGGTGCCGTTTCCTGCTCTTGCCCTGAACTAGACAATTTCATTCACTTTGCCTCCAATTTCCACCCTTCCCTCACCTTCACATGGTCCATCTCTGACTCTTCCCTTCCCTTCCTCGACTTCTCCGTCTCCATCTCTGGGGATAGGTTATTGACCAATATTCACTACAAGCCCACTGACTCCCACAGCTACCTGAACTGCACTTCCTCCCACCCCGCCTCCTGTAAGGACTCTATTCCATTCTCCCAGTTTCTCCGTCTCCGCCGTATCTGCTCCGACGATGCCACCTGCCACACCAGTGCTTCCGACATGTCTTCCTTTTTCCTCAACCGAGGATTCCCCTCTACCGTGGTTGACACGGCCCTCGACCGTGTCCGTTCTATCTCCCGCACTTCTGCTCTCACCCCTGCCCCTCCCTCCCCGGAACCACGATGGGGTTCCCCTTGTCCTCACCTTTCACCCCACCAGCCTCCACATTCAACGGATCATCCTCCACCATTTCCGCCACCTCCAAAGTGATCCCACCACCAAACGCATCTTCCCCTCCCCTCCCCTTTCAGCATTCCATAGGGACCGCTCCCTCCGAGACACCCTAGGCCACTCCTCTATCACCCCCAGCACCCCTTCCCCTTTGCCTGGCACCTTCCCATGCAAGCGCAGGAGATGTAACACCTGCCCTTATACCTCCCCCCTTCCTACTGTCCAGTGCCCCAAACACCCCTTCCAGGTGAAACAGCGATTTACTTGTACTTCTTGCAATCTGGTATACTGTATTCGTTGCTCACGATGCTGTCTCCTCTACATTGGGGAGACCAAACGCAGATTGGGTGACTGCTTTGCGGAACACCTCCATTTAGTCTGTAAGGGTGACCCCGAGCTTCCAGTCGCCTGTCATTTTAATTCACCACCCCATTCCCACTTGGACCTCACCATCCTTGGCCTCTTGCATTGTTCCACGGAAGCTCAATGTAAACTCGAGGAACAGCACCTCATCTTCCGATTAGGCACTTTGCAGCCTTCCGGACTCAATATCGAGTTTAACAATTTCAGATCATAACCTCGGCCCCTATTACATTTTTACTTATATTTTTATCCACCCCTTTGTTTTGGGTCTTCCCTTCCCCCCCTTTCCTTTTTTTTCTCTCTCCCACATGGCAGCTGTCTCTCATCCTGCCAGTACATTTCACACCTAATCTAGAGCCGTCTTTTGTCTCTACTGTCCTATTACCATCTCGTCTGGTTTTGAATACCTCTTAATGTCTCTTCTCTTTTGTTCGCTCCCAGCCTGGCCTCTTAATCTACTTCATTCCCTGTGCCTCTTTAGTCTTGATAAAGGGTTTTGACCCGAAATGTTGAATCTAATTTCTCTCCACGGATGTTGCCTGGCCTGCTCAGTTTTTCCAGCATTTTCTGTTGTTATTTCGGGTTTCTAGCATCTGCAGTATTTTGCTATCGTAGAGGTGAAGGGGGTTTGCAGAGTAGGGGTGAAAGAGAAGTTGGTGTGAGGGGGGTTGGAGAGTTGGAGTGAAAGAGGAGTTGGGGTGAGGGGGGTTGGAGAGTAGGTGTGAAAGAAGAGTTGGGGTGAGGGGGTTGCGGAGTTGGGGTGAGGGGGTTGGAGTGTAGGGTGAAAAAGGAGTTTGGTTGAGGGGTTGGAGAGTAGGGGTGAAAGAGGAGTTGGGGTGAGGGGGTTGGAGAGTAGGGGTGAAGGAGGAGTTGGGCTGAGGGGATATAGTGTTTTGGGTGAAAGGAGTTGGGATGACTTGGAGAGTTGCGGTGAAAGAGGAGTTGGGGTGAGAGGGGTTGGAGAGTAGAGGTGAAAGAGGAGTTCGGGTGAGGGGGTGGAGAGTAGGTGTGAAAGGAGTTTGCATGACTTGTTGGAGAGTAGGGGTGAAAAGGGTATTGGTTTGAGTGGGGTTACAGATTACGGGTGAAAGAGGAGTTGGGGTGAGAAGGGTTGGATAGTAGGGGTGAAAGAGGAGTTGGGGTGAGGGGTTGTAGTGTGGGGCTGAAATGAGTTGGGATGACTTGTTGGAGAGTCGTGTTGAGGGAGGTTGAAGAGTACGGGTGAAAGGAATGGGGTAAAGGGGGTTTGGGGAGTAGGGGTGAATGGGGAGTTGGGGTGAGGGGTGTGGGCGATCAGGGGTGAAAGAGGAGTAGGGGTGAGTGCGGTTGGAGACCAGGGCTGAAAGAGGCGTTTCGGTGAAGGGGGTTACAGAGTACTGGTGAAAGAGGAGTTGGCGTGAGGGGGGCTGGAAAGTCGTGGTGAAAAAGGAGTTGGGGTGAGGGGGAGTTGGAGAATAAGGGTAAAGGATGTGTTGGGGTGCGGGGATTCGAGAGTTGGGGTGAGAGGGGTTGGAGAGTAGGGGTGAAAGAGGAGTGGGGATAGGGGGTTGGAGAGAAGGAGTGAAAGAGGTGTTGGGTTGAGGGGGTTGAAAAGTACGGGTGAAAGAGGAATTGGGGTGAGGGGTTTTGGAGACCAGGGGTGAGGGGGGGTTGGAGAATAAGGGTAAAGGATGTGTTGGGGTGCGGGGATTCGAGAGTTGGGGTGAGAGGGGTTGGAGAGTAGGGGTGAAAGAGGAGTGGGGATAGGGGGTTGGAGAGAAGGAGTGAAAGAGGTGTTGGGTTGAGGGGGTTGAAAAGTACGGGTGAAAGAGGAATTGGGGTGAGGGGTTTTGGAGACCATGGGTGAAAGAGGAGTTGAGGTGAGTGGGGTTGGAGAGAAGGGGTGAAACAGGAGTTGGGGTGACTAGTTGGAGAGTTGGGTGAGGGGGCTTGGAGAGTAGGGGTGAAAGGGTAGTTGGAGTGAGGGGTGTGGGCGATTAGGGGTGAAAGAGAAGTTAGGGTGAGTGTGGTTGGAGACCAGGGGTGAAAGAGGAGTTTCGGTGAGGGGTGTTACATAGTACTGGTGAACGAGGAGTTGGGGTGAGGGGGGGTTGGAAAGTAGCGGTGAAAAAGGAGTTGGGTGAGGGGGGTTGGAGAGTACGGGTGAAAGAGGAGTTGATGTGAGGGGTTGGAGAGTAGGGGTGAAAGAGGAGTTCGGGTAAGGGGGGTTGGAGAGTACGGGTGAAAGAGGAATTGGGGTAAGGGGGGGTTGGAGAGTAGCGATGAAAATGGTGTTGGGGTGAGGGGTGTTGGAGAGAAGGGGTGAATAAGGAGTTGGGATGAGGGGGTTTGGAATGTAGGGTTGAAAGTGGAGTTGGTGTCAGGGGGTTTGGAGTGTATGGATCAAAGGAGTTGGGATGAGGGGGTTTGGAATGTAGGGTTGAAAGTGGAGTTGGTGTCAGGGGGTTTGGAGTGTATGGATCAAAGGAGTTGGGATGAGGGGGTTTGGATGGTAGGGGTGAAACAGGAGTTGGGGTGAGGGGATTTGGAGAGTCGGGGTGAAATAGGAGTTGGGGTGAGGTGGGTTGTCGAGTAGGAGTGAAAGAGGAGTTGGGGTGAGGAGGTTGTAGAGTAGGGGTGAAAGAGGAGTTGGGGTGATGGGGTTTCCAGAGATGGGGTGAAAGGAGTTTGGGTGAGAGGGGTTGGATAGTAGGGGTGAAAGAGGAGTTGAGGTGAGGAGGGTTGGAGAGTAGGGGTGAGAGGATTTACATGTGGGTGGTGGAGTGTAGGGGTGAAAGAGGAGTTGGGGTGAGGGGGTAGGCGATTAGGGGTGAAAGAGGAGTTGGGGTGAGTGTGGTTGGAGACCAGGGGTGAAGGAGGAGTTGGGGTGAGGGGGACTGGAGAGTAGAAGTGAAACAGGAGTTGGGGTGAAGGGTTGGAGAGTTGTGGTGAAAGAGGAGTTGGGGGCAAAGAGGAGTTGGGGTGAGGGGATTTGAGAGTAGGGGTGAAAGATCAGTTGGGGTGAGGGGGTGGGTGATTAGGGAGTTGGGGTGAGGGGTTTGGAGAGTAGGGATGAAAGGGGAGTTGGGGTGAGCGGGGTTGGACAGTAGTGGTGAAAGAGAAGTTAGGGTGAGGGGGTTGGAGAGTAGGGGTGAAAGAGGAGTTGGGGTGAGCGTGTTGGAAAGAAGGGGTGAAAGAGGAGTTGGGGTGAGGGGTGTTGGAGAACTGGGGGCAAAGAGGAGTTGGGGTGAGGGGATTGGAGTGTAGGGGTGAAAGAGGAGTTGGGGTGAGAAGGGTTGGAGAGTAGGGGTGAAAGGAGTTGGAGGAATTGGAGAGTAGGGGTGAAAGCATTTGGGGTGAGGTGGTTGGAGAGTAGGGGTGAAAGGAGTTGGTGTGAGGGGGATGGAGAGTAGGGGTGAATGGAGTTGGGTTGAGGGGGTTGGACAGCAGGGGTGAAAGTGGAGTTGGTGTGAGGGGTTGGAGAGTAGGGGTGAAAGGAGTTGGGTTGAGGGGGTTGGACAGTAGGGGTGAAAGAGGAGTTGGGGTGATGGGGTTGGAGAGTAGGGCTGAAAGACCAGCTGGGCTGAGGGGGGTTGGAGGGTAGGATTAAAAGGAGTCGGGTGAGCGGGTTGGAGGTTAGGTGTGAAGGTGGAGTTGGGGTAAGGGGGTTGGAGAGTAGGGGTTAAAGGAGTTTGGATAACTTGTTGGAGAGTAGTGGTGCAAGAGGTTTTGGTTTGCGGCGGTTAGCGAGTACGAGTGAAAGGAGTTGGGGTGAGGGGGGTTGGAGAGTCCCGGTGAAAGGCGTTTGGATAACTTGTTGGAGAGTAGTGGTGAAAGAGGTGTTGGTTTGAGGGGGGTTAGAGAGTACAAGTGAAGGAGCAGTTGGGTGAGGGCAGTTGGAGAATATGGTTGAAAGAGGAGTTGGGGTGATGGTGGTTGGAGAGTAGTGGTGAAAGAGGAGTTGGGGTGAGGGGGGTTGGAGAGTCGGGGTGAAAGTTGGCCTGAGGGGGTTGGAGAGTAGGGGTGAAAGAGGAGTTGGGGTGAGGGGGTTGGAGAGTAGGGGTGAAAGGAGTTGGAATGAGGGAGTTGGACAGTAGGGGTGAAAGAGGAGTTGGGATGAGGGGTTGGAGAGTAGGGTGAAAGATGAGTTTGGGTGAGAGGGGTTGGATAGTAGGGATGAAAGAGGAGTTGGGGTGAGGCGTTTGCAGAGCAGGGGTGAAGTAGGAGTTGGGGTGAGGGTATTTGGAGAGTAGGGGTGAAAGAGGAGTTGGGGTGAGGGGTTGGAGAGTAGCGTTGAACAAGGAGTTGAGGTGATGGGGTTGGAGAGTAGGGGTGAAAGAGGTGATGGGGTTTGGAGGGTACGGGTGAAAGAGGAATTGGGGTGTGGGGTTGCAGAGTAGGTGTGAAAGGAGTTTGCATGATTTGTTGGAGAGTAGGGGTGAAAGAGGTATTGGTGTGAGGGGGTTGGAAAGTAGCAGTGAAAAAGGAGTTGGGTGAGTGTGTTTGGAGAGTACGGGTCAAAGAGGAGTTGGGGTGAGGGTTTGGAGAGTGGAGGTGAAAGAGGAGTTGGGGTGAGGGGTTGGAGAGTAGAGGTGAAAGAGGAGTTGGGGTGAGGGGTTGGAGAGTAGGCGTGAAAGATCAGTTGGGTTGAGCGGGGTGGGCGATTAGGGGTGAAAGAGGAATTGGGGTAAGGGGGGGTTGGAGAGTAGGGTTGAAAGAGGAGTTGGGTGGGGGTTTGGAGTGTAGGGATGAAAGAGGAGTTGGGGTGAGGGGTTTGGAGACTAGGGGTGAAAGAGTAGTTTGAGTGAGGGGATGGAAAGTAGAGGTGAAAGGGGAGTTGGGGATTAGGTGTGAAAGGCGTTGGGGTGAGCGGCTGGGAGATTAGGGGTGAAACAGGAGTTGGGGTGAGGGGTTGGAGAGAAGGTGAAACAGGAGTTCGGGTGAGTAGTTGGAGAGTAGGGGTGCAAGAGGAGATAGTGTGAGGGGGTTGGAGGGTAGGGGGGAAAGAGGAGTTGGGGTGAGGGGGGTTGGAGAGCAGTGCTGAAAGAGGAGTTGGGGTGATGGGGGTTGGAGAGTAGGGGTGAAAGAGAAGTGGGTGAGGGGTTGGATAGTAGGGGTGAAAGAGGAGTTGGGGTGAGGGTGTGGGAGAGAAGGTGAAAGAGGAGTTGGGGTGAGGGTTTGGAGAGTAGGTGTGAAAGGAGTTTGAATAACTTGTTGGAGAGTAGTGGTGAAAGAGGTGTTGGTTTGAGGGGGGTTAGAGAGTATGGGTGAAAGAGGATTTGGGGTGAGGGGGTGGAGTGTAGGGGTGAAAGAGTAGTTGGGGTGAGGGGGGTTGGAGAGTGAGGGTGAAGGAGTAGTTGGGGTGAGGGGGTTTGAGAGTCGGGGTGAAAGAGGAGTTGGGGTGAATGGTGTTGGAGAGTTGGGGGCAAGGAGGAGTTTGTTGTGTATGTACCTTTAAGAGAATAACTGGTCTCAGACTGCAGTACCGGCAGTGACCACCCCTGTATAAAAGGCGCTATTGAGCCTCTGTGTTTTTAGTTTCACTATTGACTTCCACCAGTAAAGACTTACTTTGTTCACTCCTGCTGTCCGTGTCTCAATTATTCACGGACGTAACACTGGCGACGAGTAAGAAACGAACTTACCTGCAACTCGGCAGCACCTCAGACGACGTTATTGAAGGTCGAAGCCAGAAGAAAGAAAAAAAAAATCCAAAGAAACTCGAGAAACGGGCGTCGACCGTGGGCAACCGCCCTCCAAATCGTCGGATTGGAAACTTGCAGGAGAGACTGTCCAGAGCCAGGCTGGGTTTCTCGGTCTGTGGTTCCCCAGCTAATCGGGCTGGTGGCAGGTAGTGCACTGATCCTTCCTGGGCTGCGGCGGGCTGAAGCTCGATCGGGTGGCTTTTCAACGGGGCCGGGCAGCGAGTCGGGAAGCAAAGAGAGAGAGAGAGGGTGGAACACACAGGGCGCGGCCGGTGCTTCGGAGCCGGGCAGCGTTCGGACCTAAGAAGAGGGAGGGAAGTGTCCCAGAGGGTCCGCTCCACGACGGGAAAATAATAAAAGAAAAAAAAATCAATATTAAACGCGCAAGAAACCATGGAAAGCAGCGCTAACAACAGCGGGGAAGAAGGCAAAGCGCGGGAGGCGCCATTTTGTTAAATCGGGGAAGAAGGCAAAGCGCGGGAGGCGCCATTTTAGATTTGCAAGATGCCGAAGACTGGCTGTATCACAGCTTTTGATAATACAATAGAGGACTGGACCACGTATGTGGAAAGAGTCGAGGTATATTTCAAGGCAAACGAAATAGCGGAGGGGAAAAAGGCATCGATATTGCTAAACTTAATGGGCGCTAGAACGTACGGCCTATTGTGGGACCTGATTACTCCAGCCAAACCGAAGGCGAAGAGTTTTAACGAAATTGTTGCTGTCCTACAGGAACACTTAAACCCTGCACCGCTGTTGACAGCAGAAAGATTTAAATTCCACAGGAGAACTCCGCACAAAGATGAGAGCAATGCTGAGTATCTTACGGAACTACGCGAGCTATCAAAGCGCTGCCAGTTCAGAGCAGGACTGGCAGATACCCTACGGGACAAATTTGTCTGTGGACTCCTGAGTGAAGGAACACAGAAGAAGTTACTCTCAGAGAAAGAGCTGACGCTAGATAAGGCTTTCAGCGTGGCAGTATCGTATGAAGCAGCAGCCAGGGGAGCTGCAGAAATTCAACAAAAACCACAGGAATACGGCACCCACGAAATGACACGGGGATTTGCAAAATGTTATCGCTGCGGCAGAATTAACCATGACCAGAAGGACTGCTGGTCCAAAGACAAAATATGCAGGCAATGCGGGAAGATGGGACACATTGCACGAGTTTGCAGGTCTGGGAAGAAGACCAGCGACAACAAAAAGGCTACTAAGGAACCGTACAAGAAAGTACAAAAGATGACGGACAGTAGTTCCGAAGGCCAGATGAGCGATAGTGAATCCGGGAACAGGAGACTAAGCTGTCTCAAACTTCACAATGTAATTGCAAAAGAGGATCACCGAACCATTTGGGTCACCCTCACGATAGCAGGGTCCCAAGTTAAAATGGAATTGGATACAGGATCAGCGCTAACCGTCATGAATCGACGAGACTATGAGCGGCTATTTTCACACATACCCTTGAGAGAGACATCCATCGTCTTGACAACGTATACGGGGCAAAAAGTATACCCCAAAGGAAAAATAAGGGTGCCTGTCGGATACAACGGCAAGAAAATACGGAAATTGTATCTCTACATACTGCCAAATGGTGGACCACCGTTATTGGGACGGGAATGGATCAGGAAGATAAACTTAGATTGGCACTCCATTCATGCAATGACGGTGGACGGTAAAAAAGATGAAGACGTCACTCCTGGACGATTGTCAACAATCTTAGCTAACGCCAAAGAGGTATTTCAACAAGAACTGGGCACGCTTAAAGGCGTAACCGCCTCGATAAAAATAGAAGAGAATGCAGTTCCCAAGTTTTTCAAAGCAAGACCGGTACCATTTGCAATTCGCCCAGCCATCGAGGCAGAGCTGGAGAATCTGGAGAAGGCGGGCATGTTGTCTAAGGTCGACTGGAGCGAGTGGGCGACACCCATCATTCCTGTCATGAAGAAAACGTTAAGCAATAAGTCCGGGGAGCCAAGGAAGATTCGCATCTGTGGGGATTTCAAGGTGACGGTGAACCCGGTCCTTCACACAGTACAATATCCTCTTCCAAGGATAGAAGACATATTCGCCTCACTGTCTGGAGGGAAGCGTTTTACAAAAATTGACATAGCACAAGCATATTTGCAGATGGAGGTTGAGGAGTCCTCTAGGAAGTATCTCACGATAAACACTCACAAAGGTCTTTACCAGTATCATCGATTGGTATTCGGAGTAGCATCGGCTCCAGCGATATGGCAAAGAGCGATGGAACAAGTCCTGCAAGGGATTCCGGGGACTCAGTGTTACTTGGATGACATCCTTGTAACAGGTGAAGATGATAGTGAACACCTTAACAACCTAGAACAGGTGCTCACTAGACTACGGGAACATGGGCTACGAGCCAACCGCCCCAAGTGCGAATTTTTTAAGAAACAGATATCGTATTGTGGCCACGTGATTGATGAAGAGGGGTTACATAAGTCCCCTGACAAAATTGAAGCAGTTGTTAAGGCCCCAGCGCCTGAAAATGTGTCGCAACTGAGGTCATTCCTTGGATTGGTGAATTACTATCATAAGTTTTTGCCGAATTTGTCGACAATTCTGCACCCACTGAACGCCCTGCTACGAACGGGGGTAGCATGGAAATGGAGCGATGATTGTAAGCGTGCTTTTCAGAAGAGTAAGGACTTAATCACTTCAAGGGAAGTATTGGCTCACTACAACCCAGCACTGCCAATCAGGCTGGCGTGTGATGCGTCTCCCTACGGCATTGGGGCGGTACTGTCACATAAATTCCTTGATGGTTTAGAGAGGCCGATAGCTTTTGCGCCACGCTCGTTAACTTCTGCCGAGCGTAACTACGCCCAGATTGACAGAGAGGCCCTCAGCCTAGTGTGGGGGGTGAAGAAGTTCAATCACTACCTGCACGGTCAAAAATTTACTCTACTAACCGATCATCAACCTCTTGTCTCCATTTTCAACCCTCAGAAGGGCGTACCGATAATGACGGCACAACGGCTGCAGAGATGGTCCCTTTTCCTAGGGGCACAACAATATGATATCGAGTACAAAGGAACTAAACAGCATGGAAATGCTGATGGATTGTCACGTCTACTGTTGCCGACGGTGGAAGAAGAAGACCTTGCAGTGGATCCAATGGAGTTATTCCACTCGACCATAGTCAAATGTCTCCCTGTGACGAATGCAAACATAGAAAAGGAAACACGGAATGACACGACACTATCACGGGCCTATGATTTAACGGTGAAGGGATGGCCAGCACATGGCGAACCACTGCTGCCAGCCTCCTCGCCGAGAAGAGAACAGCTGTCAGTGTGCAGAGGAACCTTGATGTGTGGATCCAGAGTAGTAATTCCACCTAAGTTGACAGAGTGCTCAATGAGCTTCATGAGGGTCATCTGGGTGGGGTAAAAATGAAGAGCTTAGCCAGAGCGTTTGTGTGGTGGCCGGGAATCGATAGAGAAATTGAAGAGATGACCAAGAGCTGTGCAGGATGCCAGAAGGTCCAAAACGCCCCACCACAAGCTCCTCTGCATCCATGGGAGTGGCCCTCATCTCCATGGCAAAGGGTGCACATTGATTTTGCTGGTCCCTTCATGGACTCGATGTTTTTAATTGCGGTGGATGCACATTCAAAGTGGCCAGAGGTAATAAAAATGTCCTCAACCACCACGGAAAAAACTATCACAGTTTTACGAACCATATTCGCCAGAAATGGGCTGCCTGAACAGATTTGCTCTGACAATGGACCACAGTTTGTGTCTGAAGAGTTCCGGAGGTTCTTAAAGAACAATGGTGTAAAGCATTACACATCTGCCCCATATCATCCAGCCACTAATGGATTGGCCGAGAGGTTTGTCCAAACATTCAAGAAGGCTATCAAGGCAATGTGTAATGAAGATATACCCCTACAACACAAGGTGGACAACTTCTTGTTTGCCTACCGGAATGCGACACATGCGGTTACCAACCAAACTCCAGCCATGATGTTCTTCAATCGAAGACTACGATGCCGCTTGGATTTGATTAAGCCAAACGTCCAAAGAGATGTGGAGAACAGGCAGTTTCAGAATATGAATGAAAGGCCGACCGGGAGTTTTAAAATAGGTCAACCAGTTTTGGCCCGGGACTACTGCACTGAGAAATGGCAGCCAGGAACGATTTGTACATGACAAGGACCTCTCATGTATACCGTGGACGTTGGGGAGAGCATTGTAAGATGCCATGCTGACCAGATTCTAGAGTCACGGGAAAACGTCAACTCCACACCACGATCTGATACACCTGGTAATGAAATCGACGTTCCAATTGCAGCTACCGCAGAACCGGTAATATTGGAAGCAGATGAACCACACAACGACATTGATCCCGACTCAACATTGCCAGAAGAACCTGATACCCCAAAGAGGCGTTATCCAGACAGAATCAGGAAGCCTCCTCAAAGACTGAACTTATAATTGCTTAACCTTAACCAATGTATCTAGCAACAGTAATTGTGATTGTAACTAGTTATCATTTAGTTGTTAAATGAATGTTATGTACTGTTTATCTAAAAGGGGAGGAATTGTTGTGTATGTACCTTTAAGAGAGTAACTGGTCTCAGACTGCAGTACCGGCAGTGACCACCCCTGTATAAAAGGCGCTATTGAGCCTCTGTTTTTAGTTTCACTATTGACTTCCACCAGTAAAGATTTACTTTGTTCACTCCTGCTGTCCTTGTCTCAATTATTCACGGACGTAACAGAGTTGGGGTGAGAAGGCCATAGAAACATAGAAGATAGGAGCAGGAGTAGGCCATTCGGCCCCTCGAGCGTGCTCCGCCATTCAATGCGATCATGGTTGATCATCCAAATTCAGTACCCTGTCCCTGCTTTCTCCCCATACCCCTTGATCCCTTTAGCCTTAAGAAATATATCCAGCTCCTTCTTAAACATATTTAATGAACTGGCCTCCACCGCCTTCTGTGGTAGAGAGTTCCACAGGTTCACCACTCTCTGGGTGAAGAAATTCCTCCTCATTTCTGTCCTAAATGGCCAACCCTTTATCCTTAGACGGTGTCCCCTGGTTCTGGACTCCCCGACCATTGGGAACATCCTTCCTGCATCTAGTCTGTCCAGTCCTGTCAGAATGTTATAAGTTTCAATGAGATCCCCTCTCATTCTTCTAAACTCCAGCGAGTACAAGCCCAATCGACCCAATCTCTCCTCATACGTCATTCCTGCCATCCCAGGTATCAGCCTGGTGAATCTTCGCTGAACTCCTTCCATGGCAGGAACATCCTTCCTCAGATAAGGCGACCAAAACTGCACACAATACTCAAGATGTGGTCTCGCCAAGGCCCTGTACAACTGCAGCAAGACATCCTTGTACCTGTACTCAAACCCTCTCACCACGAAGGCCAACATACCATTTGTCTTCTTAACCGCTTGCTTCACCTGCATGCTTAACTTCAGCGACTGGTGCACAAGGACACCCAGGTCTCGTTGCACTTCCCCTTCTCCCAATCTATTGCCACTCAAATAATAATCTGCCGCCTTGTGTTTGCCACCAAAGTGGGTAACCTCGCATTTACCCAGCTTTGTGTCGTCTGCAAATTTGGACATATTACATCTAGTTCCCTTGTCTAGATCATTAATATATATTGCGAATAGCTGGGGCCCAAGGACCGATCCCTGCGGTACCCAACTAGTCACTGCCTGCCACTCGGAAAACGACCCGTTTATTCCAACTCTTTGCTTTCTGTCTGCCAACCAGTTCTCTATCCAAGTCAATACCTTGCCCCCAATCCCATGTGCCTTAACTTTACACGCAAATCTCTTATGCGGGACCTTATCGAAAGCCTTCTGAAAGTCCAGATACACCACATCCACTGGTTCTCCCTTATCTATTTTACCAGTTACATCCTCAAAAAATTCCAGTAGATTAGTCGAGCATGATTTACCTTTTCTGAATCCATGTTGACTTTGTCCGATCCTGTCACTGTTTTCCAAGTGCTCTGCTATTACATCTTTTATAATGGACTCTAGCATTTTCCCCACTACCAATGTCAGGCTTACCGGCCTGTAATTCCCCATTTTCTCTCACCCACTCTTCAAAAAAGGTGGTAAACATTAGCTACCCTCCAATCCATGGGTACTGTTCCAGATTCCATCAAATGTTGGAAGATGATCAGCAATGCATCTACTATTTCTAGGGCCACTTCCTTAAGTACCCTAGGATGTAGATTATCAGGCCCTGGAGATTTATCGGTCTTCAATCCCATCAATTTCCCTAATGATATTTCCCTACAAATACTGATTTCTTTCAGTTCCTCCCTTTCATCAGACACTATGTTCCCCGGCATCTCTGGGAGGTTATTTGTGTCCTCCTTTGTGAAGACAGAACCAAAATATGTATTTAATTGGTCAGCCATTTCTTTGTTCCCCATTATAAATTCCCCTGATTCTGACTGCAAGGGACCTACGCTTGACTTCACCAATCATTTTCTCTTCATACATCTATAAAAGCTTTTACAGTCAGTTTTTATGTTCCCTGTAAGCTTACTCTCATAATCTATTTTCCCCTTCTTAATTAAGCCATTTGTCCTCCTTTGTTGAATCCTAAACTGCTCCCAATTCTTGGGATTATTGCTTTTTCTAGCCAATTTATATGTCCTCTCCTTGGATCTTATGCTATCCCTAATTTCCCTTGTTAGCCATGGTTGAGTCACCTTTTCTGTTTTATTTTTATGCCAAACTGGGATGAACAAATTCTGTAGTTCATCCATGCGGTCTTTGAATGTTTGCCATTGCCTATCCATCATCAACCCTTTGAGTGACATTCCCCAATCAATCCTACCCAACTCGCACCTCAGACCATCATAGTTTCCTTTTATTTAAATTTAGGACTCGAGTCTCTGAGTCAACTACTTCATTCTCCATTTTAATGAAGAATTCGATCATATTATGATCGCTCCGACCCAAGGGGCCTCGTACAACAAGATTGCTAATTAATCCTTTCTCATTACATAATACCCAGTCTAAGATGGTCTGATCTCTGGTTGGCTGCTCAACATATTGATCCAGGAAAGCATCCTGTAAACACTCCAGGAAATCCTCCTCCACAGTACTGTTACTAATTTGGTTAGCCCAATCTATATGTAGATTAAAGTCACCCATGATGGCTGCTGTGCCCTTATTGCACGCTTCTTTAATTTCCCTTTTAATGCCATCCCCAACCTCCCCATTACTGTTTGGAGGTCTATATACCACCCCCACTAACGTTTTCTGCCCCTTGGTATTTCTCAATTCTGCCCATACAGATTTCACATCGTCAGAGCTAATATCCTTCCTTACAATTGTGTTAATCCCTTCTTTAACTAATAATGCTACCCCACCTCCCTTTCCTTTTTGCCTATCTTTCCTGAATATCAAATACCCCTGGGTGTTGAGTTCCCAGCCTTGGCCATCCTGGAGCCACGTTTCCGTAAGCCCAACCAAATCATATTCATTTACCTCTATTTGCGCAGCCAATTCATCCACCTTATTCCGAATGCTCCTCGCATTAAGACACAAAGCCTTCAGGCTTATTTTTTTAATGCTCTTAGACCTATTAGAGTTATTATTTACTGTGGCCATGTTTGATTTAAACTGTTGATTTCTCTGACTGCCACTTTTATTTTTCTCCTTCCCTTCTTTTGCTTTTATCCTTGTTTCCCTTTCCTCTGTCCCCCTGCTCAGGTTCCCAACCCCCTTCCATCTTAGTTTAAACCCTCCCCCAGAGCACTAGCAAACACTCCCCCTAGGACATCGGTTCCAGCCCTGCCCAGGTGCAAACCATCCAGTTTGAGCTGGTCCCACCTCCCCCAGAACCGGTTCCAATGTCCCAGGAACTTGAATCCCTCCCCGTTGCACCATTCCTCTAGCCACATATTCATCTGAAATATCCTTCTATTTCTACTCTGACTAGCACTGGTAGCAATCCTGAGATTACTACCTTTGAGGTCCTATTTTTTAATTTACCTCCTAACTCCCTATATTCAGCTTTTAGGACCTCATCCCGGTTTTTACCTATATCGTTGGTACCTATATGCACTATGACAACTGGCTGTTCACCCTCCCCTTCCAAAATGTTCAGCAGCCGCTCTGAGACATCCTTGACCCTTGCACCAGGGAGGCAACACACCATCCTGGAGTCTTGTTTGCAGCTGCAGAAACGTCTATCTATTCCCCTTACAATAGAATCCCCTATTACTATATCTGTACCCGACTTTTTCCTCCCGTCCTGTGCAGCAGAGCCACCCCTGCTGCCAGGAAGTTGGCTGCTGCTGCCTTCCTCTGATAAGCCATCCCCCCCAACAGTACTCAATGTGGTGTATCTGTTTGAGAGGGGGTTGTCCACAGGGGACCCCTGCACTACCTGCCTGTGCCTAATACGCTGCCTGTTGGTCACCCCTTCCCTTTCTGCCTGTCCAACCTCTACCTGCGGTGTGTCCAACTCCCTAAACATGCTATTCACGATGTCCTCAGCATCGCAAATGCTCCAGTATGCATCCAATCACAGCTCCAGCGCCGCAATGCGGTCTGCCAGTAGCTGCAGCTGGATACACTTCCTGCACACAGAGTTGTCAGGGACACAGGGAACCCTGAGTTCCCACATATCACAGGAGGAGCATACCACGTGGCCGGGCTGTCCTGCCATGACTTACCCTTTAATTAATTGATCCCACCAATTACACTACAGTTAAATGGTTTACCAACAGTCCCTGCTACGCCAGAGAGACCTTGGCAACTATAAACCACAGAGTTCAAGTTTAAAAAGAGAGAAGTACTCACCAACCAATCACTTACTTGCTTTCTGGTGATGTCACACTTCGATTACTTTTTACTTCCCTCCCTCCTTCTGAGCTCGGAGATTGGAGATTAGTAAGCCTACCTGGGTCTCGGAGCCGCTTTTAAACTGCCGCCTCGATCGCCTTGTTCCCCACAGGTCCGCCTGCCTGCTGCCAGGTTGGATATTAGGGGTGAAAGGAGTTGGGGTGAGGGGGTTGGAGTGTCGGAGTGAAAGAAGAGTTTGGGTGATGGGGGTTGGAGAGTAGGGATGAAAGAGGAGTTGGGCTGAGAAGTGTTGGATAGAAGGGGTGAAAGGAGTTGGGGTGAGGGTGTTGGAGTGTAGGGGTGAAAGGAGTTGGGGTGAGGGGGTTTGGAGAATAGGGGTGAAAGAGGAGTTGAGGTGAGGGATTGGAAAGTAGGAGTGAAGAGTTGGAATGAGGGGGTTGGACAGTAGGGCTGAAAGAGAAGCTGGGGTGAGGGGGGTTGGAGAGTAGGGATGAAAGAGGTGTTGGAGATTGGGGTGAAAGAGGAGTTGGGGTGAGGGGGGTTGGAAAGTAGGGGTGAAAGAGCAGTTGGTGTTTTGGGGGTTGGAGAGTAAGGGTGAACAAAGAGTTGGGGTGAGGGGCATTGGTGAGTACTGGTGAAAGAGGAGTTGTGATGAGGGGATTTGGAGAGTAGGGGTGAAAGAGGAGTTGGAGTGAGGGGGTTTGGAGTGTCGGGGTGAAATTGGAGTTGGAGTGTAGTGGTGAAACGAGTTGGGGTGAGTGGGGTTGGAGCGCAGAGGTGAAAGATGAGTTGGTGTGAGGGGGTTGGAGAGTAGGGGTGAAAGAGGAGTTGTGGCGAGGGTGGTTAGAATGTTGGGGTGAGGGGTGTTGGAATGTCAGGGTGAAAGATGAGTTGGGTGAGGGGTTAAAGAGGAGTTGGGGTTGGGGTGAGGTGTTCAAGAGTAGGGGTGAAAGATGAGTTGGGTTGAGGGGGGTTTGGAGAGTAGGGGTGAAAGGAGTTGGGCTGAGGGGGTTGGTGAGTAGTTGTGAAAGAGGAGTTGGGGTGAGTGGGTTGGAGATTACGGGTGAAAGAGGAGTTGTGGTGATGGGGCTTGGATTAGGGGTGAATTCTGTAAAAGTATCCTCCGGACTCAAAGGAAAACCATAAACAATGCATGCAGGGTAGAACTAGGCCAATATCCATTAGAATTACTATCCAAAAAAGAGCCACCAAATTTTGGAAACACCTAAAAATGAGCAACGCCCATTGCTATCATTACGAAGCCCTGAAATGCCAAGAGAGGATCATAAAGAAGAATACCCTCAGTCAACTAGTCCTGGGATTCAGTGAAGTCACTGCTAACAATAACCAGCCCCAGGACAGTGACATCGTAACACAGATAATTCGACCCAACACTATTGTCACTAAGCAAAAGGAAAAATTTCTGTCATATTGGGCAGAAACAACAAAAACCCAAAACAAACTCAATTGCTACTTGGCCCTAAACAGACAATACAACATGGCTGAATACCTGACCATGGTAAAGGATAGCAAACTGAGAAAAACCGTGACAATGTACAGGCTTAGTGAACATAGCCTGGCCATCGAAAAAGGCAGACACAGGCAGACCTGGCTGCCAAGAGAGGACAGGATATGCTCTCACTGCAGTCAGGGAGTGGTGGAGACAGAGATGCACTTCCTCACAGCTTGTGGAAAATATCAGGGCATAAGGGAAAATTTCTACCCAAAATTCACAAAAATATGTCCTGAATTCAGAAATTTGAATGACGACCAAAAACTCCCATACCTACCAGGGGAACAGAGAAATTGTGTAACCTTAGCGGCACACTATGTTACAGTTTGCCATAAACAGAGGGACAACCATTAAATCTAAGAAAAGAGTATATACAAATTATATGAATGTATATTTATACGCTCAGGGATATATCTGTTTATACACTGTACGGATAGATCTGCATTTATGTGTTCAACCAGAAATGTTTTTCGATGCTTTGGCAACATAAGATGTACCTTGTCATGCCAATAAAGTGATTTGAATTGAATTGAATTGAATTGAATTGAATGGAGTTGGAATGAGGGGGTTGGACAGTAGGGGTGAAAGAGGAGTTGGGGTGAGAGGTGAAAGAGGAGTTGGGGTGAGGGGTGTTGGAGAGTAGAGGTGAAAGAGGAGTTGGGGTTAGGGGGGTTGGAGAGTTGGGGTGAAAGAGCAGTTGGGGTGAAGGTTTGGAGATGTAAGAAAGGGGGAAATCTTAATTTGTGAGTCTCCCTACTATCTAACATGAATTAAATCAGTTGATTCTATTATTAATTGCAGTTTACAGATTTAATTTTGCTATTGCTGCCTTTATAATCATGCTTTTAAAACCAATGTAATCTGCCCTGGGTAGAAGCGGTTTGATTTTAAATGCCGGCCTTGGGCCTCCCTTGACTCAGATTTTAAAGTGAGAAAGAGACAGCTTGTCTGTGGACACAACTATCAAGGTCAGATGTGGTGGAATGTTAAATCTACCCAGAATTAAAAACATCGGCAAACGGCAAGGACACCATATCTCTACCGATGGAGACATGTTCCCTTTGTGTTGCTGTAACTACCCCAGATATGGGTCTTGATGGTCAGAAACAGCTGATGTCAGGGTGTCGTGAGATGAGGAGCTGACAGGGCCAGGCAGGTTCATTAGGGATGGGGCATCCCTGTAATTGGACAGGGCGGTTTTAGGTCTGAGTCAATGATTGGGTTAACTCGTCCCCACAGGCTTTGCTGGGAAGAAGAAGTATAAGAAGGGCTCTCTCAAACACTTAGGTTGTAGAGGCATTCGGCCTGAAGCTTGGGAACATCCACCAGACGTGCCGAGGAGGGTTTCGGGATGGCGGAAGACCCACACCCGTCACACCGGGCAGATGAGCAAGCCTAGAGACCAGGTCCAATGGGGGGTTGACCTGTGGAGATCGCGTCTTCTACCCAGGGCCCAACGGGCAATACAAACCTTGATTGCGCCTTGCTTAACTACTGCTCTGATGCTGTATTGTTTTGAGTCTCGCTGACACTGAATAAAATATAATTACTGTCACCAGTACGGGTCAAGTCAAATCTTTCGGAACTCAGGAGTGAAAGGGTTAATTGGCACAGACCCAGAAACTCAACAAATTGGCGACCGCGGCAGGACAACTTGACAGATAGTAATTAATAAACATTTTGTTCATGGAACTGGGGTCATGAGATCTGTGGCCAACCAATTTTTCTCAGCCAGGCTATCGATCCAGGAAGAATCTGCAGGGTGTAGGGCTAATCTCCTACCAGTAGTTCAACGATTGGTTTGCTGAGCATAGCTAACCTGACAGAGCGTGCCAGGGACAAGGAACATGGGAAGCTGCTCCCTGCCACTGACTTGGTGTCATTCCTTGTGATCCAGAAGGTGACTCATACTGGAAAGTGGTCAATTGGGTCCAGAATGAAATTGACATGGGCAAGTTCAAATTGGACAACGGGAAGCGTATATTGGCTTACGCAACCCACTTCTGCACGCAGACTTGAGAAAGGAACAGGTGAGAGAGGAGAAGCATAAAGAGCAGGAGAGACAGTGGGAGCGAGAGAGGTGAAAATCTCTAAGGTGCAAGCTAACCTGTCTGAGAACTCTGCAAAGGAAGGGAAAAAACGGGGAATTAGGGAATAAGTTGCTGAGACGACAATTTAAAAGGCGAAAAAAAGAAACTTAAAGTTGAAACCGACACTGAAACTGTCAGCTTCTGTGCCGAGAAAAATAAAGCCCAAGATTACTGAGTGAATGGAACCTTAAAGGATGTTGGAATTTCAGTTTGTGTGAAAGTGTGTGTTCAAGTGAGGAAGTTTTCCTGACCATGAATGTTTAAGAAGTTACAGTATTCCTTTTGTCTGAAAGTCTGTCTTTAAAGAAAAGTGTCTGTTGTGTTTGATTTAGCTCCGCCCACTTTCCTGTGCACTGAGCTAAAAGCCGTTTAACCCTTTGTCGTCTTGTCTTGGGTGTTGGGAGTTTTAAGAAAGTGTGAATATGTTGAGTTTGTTCATTCCAATTTCAGATTGTGTGGCTAGAAGCAGGGGGAGGCTTTGTGATTTACATTAAAAGTTAAAGACACTGCTGTGGATATATTGTGACTGGGGCAAGTTGGGCCACTCTGAAAGCCCGGCAAGAGTTTGTTTCACAAAAGATAAGCTTCAGCCTTGGAGTTACTGTCGCCATGTGCCTGATCCTTGGTTTGAAATTTCCAAAGCCCTTTGATTTAATTTGTTTAAATGTGGAAAGCTAATTTTTCTCCAGTTATATTCAGTATTTTTAGTCATTTGGGAAAGTGCCTGAAGGTAACGATGAGGTAATTCACTGTTTTCTCTCAGTGTGTGCTATTTTGTTTTATTTTGTCTGTCCTGTATTGTGTTTAATTCATAAAATATTGGTCCAAGTTAAATTGGAATGATTGAAGTTAACTAAGCTCTGTTTTATTCACAGTTAATAATGAAGCTTTACTAATGATTTCTGCTGTTTTAACGGATTTTTAATTCCTAAGGAGTTTTGAAGTTACAAAGACTTCAAAAAAAGAACCAAGTGTTGACTTAAAACAAACTTCAGTTTGTTCACTTGAGTAGTAACAAATTCAGTATTCTGTTTCTAATCATTTTAGTCTTTAACTTCAGCATAAAAAGCAATTTACAAGCGGAGTCTAGTCCCAGGTGGAGCACATGTAACTAGGCCTGGGGATCTCCGTGCTCCCGAACAAAGGACAAAGCTGACATTTATAGACTGTTTTCTGATCAAACTAGAGCCGGCATTGCCTAATATGGTCGTCTCTGGCTCCTGCATAGTCCAGAGACACACGTCCACATCAACAACACACAGATAAACATCGTGGCCTTGGTACGGTGAGCAGAAACCACGAGTTCTGGACTTTCCTTATCCTAACACCAGATTTCTGATCCAAACATTCTGTTGTGAATATCGAAGGCTGGTTGGTCAAAAACACCAGCTGTTGCTCAGTGAAATCTTTCTCTCTCTCTAATGATACGAAGCAAATTTTCCCCTCTATCGAATGAATTAAACATGAACACCTTTCAAAAGCTGAATTAACCAGGGTCCGTATGTTAACATGTCCCACTTTTTTTGTTTTTTATGGGTTACGTTACCTCTTGGCAAAGTGTTTGATATCCTTTTTTGTCTTTAATAATCCTGGCTTGCTCTTAGTACCCTTGCTATCTCCTTACCTTTCCTGATATTTTCTATGTCCCTTATCGACTTCCTTACACAGCAGAACGCAATGACCAGAATCCCTAAAGCAATTATCGGTGCTCTCACCAATCCCATTGGGAACAATCTAGCCCAAGGATGTCGTTCCACACTAGACACTACTTCCCACCATTCATGATTCCCAAGTCTGGGGATTGCCTGTTCTGTCTCTCTATTTGTCTGTATCATTTGCACGGTGTGTTTCTGGGATGTCCTAATTCGCTCAATTCTGCCCTTTAAAGCCAGAGACAGGGGAGGTATATAGTGTCCCATATGTGGAATGGCTCGAATGGCTTCATCCTCCAGAGACAGTCTCATCTGCAGATAAGTGGCATTATGATGATGTACCAGTACCAGCGTTTTAGCACCGATACGCCTGTTTCTCGCTGGAATCAAACAAAAGTGATGTTCCAGTATGGGGCATCGGGGTGAACCCACAATCATATAAGTGGCAGTAGTAGTCACACAATCCTGTCCTTTTCCTTTATACCCGCTATTAGTTTGGTCTTTGCCCCATTTACTTATTCCAATCTGGTATTTTGGTGATTCTTTTTCGAGGGTGAACCCACAAGCTGGAACAGTCTATTGATGGACTACATCACATCGACAAACCCATGTTGTCCCTTTCAGAGTACAACACTGCAGATCTGGTGCAATCCAAGTTCCCCCCTTCTTAATCAGATATCTTGGCTATTCCTCATTCTGTTTATGGATCGGACCAAACTTACAGTCTTCCACCATTCCAACCGATTCTACCCGATACACCTTCCAAGGTTTCCTTTCATTTCCATTTCTCCTTAACAAAGACAAGACCAATCCCACTGGTCTAATATCTTCATTTCAATCCCCTTCCCCTGGGGCCAGAAACACCATTCCCATTTGCTGCCTCACATCATCGTCTATGTCTTTGTTCCTTTAAACCATTTTCTCTGTTGTTCTTCATGAATAAACAAAGGGATTTGATTACCCTCGATGTTGTCCAGTCCCTTCTGTACCACATTCATCACAAATGTCACACACAGGCTACACACGATGCCTCCAGTAAGGCCTTGATTCTGGTTAGCCTCATTGTTTGACAATAATCTTTTTAATTGTCTCTTCATTACCCCATCGTGTTCCCACATACTTTCTATATCTATTCTGTTACTCCTGCTAACCTTGCCATGGCTCCTATTCCCAGCTATCCTGTCAGCTCTCGCTTTCTTTGTGATTTAAACTGATTCTCCTTCTGTTCCCCATCTTCCTCATCCCTTGGTTCCTGTTTTCTATTCTTTACTAACACATCCTTTACTAATTCTCCTACCATGTTGTCTATTAATTGTGAATATCTCCCTTCACATAATCTAGTTGACAGATTCAAACTCATATTTAACACTTTTGATTTCAATTAACAATTTCAAAACGTACATCATTCTATAATACATTTCCTGATTCAATTACTTCTAGTCCATATAATCAATTTAAATTTCACACACAAATTATGCCCAGACTCTCTGATTTTACAAAGAAGACAAAAGTAACAATTGCATTGGGATGTGAGTCATTTATCTTCCCCTTCGAGCAATGTGTTTTGGAAAGTAGGATTACACAGGATATACAGCAAAGAAACACCATTTGGCCCAACCAGTCCATGCCGGCGTTTATGCTCCACTCGAGTCTCCTCGAGCGGCGGCGGCGGACCTGCAAGGAACCAGGCAGCGAGGTTTAAAAGAGGCGGCAGAGCGCAGGTAGGCCTCAGAGCGGCGGTGGACCTGCAAGGAACCAGGCGGCGAGGTTTAACAGAGGCGGCAGAACGCAAGTAGGCCTCAGAGCGGCGGTGGCGGACCTGCGAGCAACCAGGTGGCGAGGTTTAAAAGATGCGGCAGAGCGCAGGTAGGCCTCAGAGCGGCGGTGGACCTGCAAGGAACCAGGCGGCGAGGTTTAAAAGAGGCGGCAGAACGCAAGTAGGCCTCAGAGTGGCGGTGGCGGACCTGCGAGGAACCAGGTGGTGAGGTTTAAAAGAGGCGGCAGAACGCAAGTAGGCCTCAGAGCGATGGCGGCGGCGGACCTGCAAGGAACCAGGCGGCGAGTTTTAAAAGAGGCAGCAGAACGCAAGTAGGCTTTCCAATCTCCAATCTCCAAGCTCAGAGGGAGGGAGAGAAGTAAAAAGTAATCGAAGTGTGACGTCACCAGAAAGCATGTAAGTTATTGGTTGGTGAGCATTTCTCTTTTTTTTAAACTTAAACTCTGGTTTATAGTTTCTAAGCTCTCTGTGGTGTAGCGGGGACTGTTTGTAAACCAGGGCCCTTAAATATATCATTTAACTGTAGTGTAATTGGTGGGATTGATATGTTTTAATTTATTTTGAATTAATTAAAGGGTAAGTTATGACAGGAGAGCCCGGCCCCATGGTATGCTCCTCCTGCGCTATGTTGGAACTCGGGGACACTTCCTGTGTCTCTAACAACCATGTGTGCAGGAAGTGTATCCAGCTGCAGCTACTGGCAGACCGCATTGTGGCCCTGGAGCTGCGATTTGATACATACTGGACCATTCGCGATGCTGAGGACATCGTGGATGTCACGTTTAAGCAGTTGGTCACACCGCAGGCAAAGGTTGCACAGGCAGAAAGGGAAAGGGTGACCAACAGGCAGAGTAGTAGGCGCAGGCAGGTAGTGCAGGAGTCCCCTGTGGCCATCTCCCTCTCAAACAGATATACTACTTTGGATACTGATGGGGGGGATGGCTTACCAGGGGAAGGCAGCAGCAGCCAACTTCCTGGCACCAGGGGTAGTTCTGCTGCACAGGACGGGAGGAAAAAGAGTGGGAGGACTATAGTGATAGGGGATTCTATTGTAAGGGGAATAGATAGATGTTTCTGTGGCCATAAACGAGACTGCAGGATGGTGTGTTGTCTCCCTGGTTGCAAGGGTCAAGGATGTCTCAGAGTGGCTGCAGAACATTTTGGAAGGGGAGGGTGAATAGCCAGTTGTCGTGGTGCATATAGATACCAACGATATAGGTAAAAACCGGGATGAGGTCCTAAAAGCTGAATACAAGAGTTAGGAGGTAAATTAAAAAACAGGATCTCAGATGTAGTAATCTCAGGATTGCTACCAGTGCCACGTGCCACTCAGAGTAGAAATAGAAGGATATTTCAGATGAATATGTGGCTAGAGGAATGGTGCAAGGGAGAGGGATTCAAATCCCTGGGACATTGGAACCTGTTCTGGGGAGGTGGGACAAGTACAAAACGGACGGTTTGCACCTGGGCAGGGCCAGGACCGATGTCCTAGGGGGAGTGTATGCTAGTGCTCTGGGGGAGGGTTTAAACTAAAATGGCAGGGGGTTGGGAACCTGAGTGGGGAGACAGAGGAAAGGGAAACAAGGATAAAAGCAAAAGACAGGAAGGAGAAAAACAAAAGTGGCAGACAGAGAGATCAAGGGTTTAAATCAAACATGGCCACAGCAAATAATAAATCTAAAAGATCTAAGAGCATTACAAAAACAAGCCTGAAGGCTTTGTGTCTTAATGCGAGGAGCATTCGGAATATGGTGGATGAATTAGCTGCGCAAATAGAGGTAAACGGATATGATATGATTGGGATTACGGAAACATGGCTCCAGGGTGACCAAGGCTGGGAACTCAACATCCAGGGGTATTCAATATTCGTGAAAGACAGGCAAAGAGGAAAAGGAGGTGGGGTAGCATTGCTGGTTAAAGAGCGGGCTAACACAATTGTAAGGAAGGACATTAGCTCTGATGATGTGGAATCTGTATGGGTAGAACTGAGAAATACTAAGGGGCAGAAAATGTTAATGGGAGTGGTATACAGACCCTCAAACAGTAATGCGGAGGTTGCGAATGGCATTAAACAGGAAATTAGAGACGCGTGCAATAAGGGCACAGCAGTCATCATGGGTGACTTTAATCTACATATAGATTGGGCCAACCAAATTAGTAACAATACTGTGGAGGAGGAATTCCTGGAGTGTATACGGGATGGTTTCCTGGACCAACATGTCGAGGAAACAACTAGAGACCAGGCCATCTTAGACTGGGTATTATGTAATGAGAAAGGATTAATTAACAATCTTGTTCTGCGAGGCCCCTTGGGTCGGAGCGATCATAATATGATAGAATTCTTCATTAAGATGGAGAGTGAAGTAGTTGACTCAGAGACTAGGGTCCTGAATTTAAATAAAGGAAACTACGATGGTATGAGGTGCGAGTTGGGTCGGATTGATTGAGGAATGTTACTCAAAGGATTGATGGTGGATAGGCAATGGCAAACATTCAAAGATCGCATGAATGCTTTCACTGTTCTCCAGGAGCGAATCCCTGGGAGGTGATGCAGAGTTGCAGGTAGGTTTGAATCTTCTCATCGCCAATGTTAAATCCGTGTATCTTGATGTTGTGTGTCCTTCAATAATTCGACAAGAGACTGCAGGGAACAATCAACAGGTGTTTACTGGATGAGGGTTACTCTAAATCTAACTGTACAGATCCCTACTCAGGGTTTATATACAGGTGTGGTCACTGCTGGTACTACAGTATGCAGGAGCTGTAAAAAGTAGTTCTCCCCTTAAAGGTACATACACTACATAGACCAAGTGCCTAGTAGTTTTCTTGCGTCAAGGACTACGAACCAGTTACCTCTGCAGACCCGGAAGTCCGGGCAATCTTAGAGTCAGTCCCGTGAGTATTTGTGACCCACAAACATGATTGCAGCATGACCGAACCAAAAGAGATTAACGGCACTGTCCACGCTCTCGTAAAACAGTATTCAAATCCGGCCGGGAGTACACCATATATTCGAACGACCATCGAGTCATTGTTAAAGCAGGGTGTTGTCCGCAAAGGCACATTTACAACTAACTCCCCCATCTGGCCAATCAAAAAGCTGGATGACAACCTGTGGGTAACTATTGACTACCGTAAGCTCAATTCAGTTACCCCCACATGTGATAGGGTGGAAGGCAGGATTGGCTAAATGTTACAAATGGGGATGGCAGAATCATCAACAGCTGCTGCCTGAAAAAATGGGGGCAGAGGTTAAAGTCTGAAACTGTTGAACTCAATGTTGAGTCCAGAAGGCTGCAAAAGCTAGCTGTGTTCATAATAAGAATGTCTATTTATTAATGAACATAAGATGGTACCAGGATACCAAGAGTTGTAAATATCTGCTAAAAAAATTGTGAAAAGCGACATGGAGAATTTGAAGCCACCAGAGCATTTGAATCTCGAGGGAAATGTCGACTACAATTGGCGGATTTTTAAACAACAATTCGAACTCTACATTGTAGCCATCGGATTCGGTACGAAGCCAGATGCAAGAAAAATAGCATTGCTGCTTACAGTTGCAGGCCCACAGGCGATAGAGGTATTTAATACATTTGTATTTAATCCAGAGGAGAACAGATAAAAATTAGAAGATGTGCTAAAAAAATTTGATGCACATTGCTCTCCCAAAAAGAATGAGACGTATGAAAGATACATGTTCTGTTCAAGGACACAGCAGCAAAATGAGACTTTTGATAGCTTTATAACTGATCTGAAACTGAAAGCACAGACATGTAATTTCTCTGAGCTGAAATCATCCATGCTTCATGACCAGATTGTGTTTGGTATTCATGATAAAAAAAGTCAGGGAACGCCTGTTGAGAGAAACCGAACTAAATTTGGAAAATGCAGTGAAAATATGCCAAGCCAGCGAGCTAGCTCGAAAGCACGCGAAGACTTTCAGTGAAATCAATAATGATGCGATTGTAATGAGTGATAATGCTGCTGTCGGTGCTGTGTCCTATAAGGTGAAGAAACATGGGCAGAACAGAAATGAAAAGCAATCGGAGGATGACATTTTTAATTGTAAACGCTGTGGTTATAAACACCGGTTAAGACAATGCCCAGCGTTTGGAAAAATGTGCACAAAGTGTAATGGAAAGAATCACTTTGCCAAACAATGCTTTTCAAAAGTAAAAACTAAGAAAGGGCAACGAGTTAATGTAATTGAGGACACTGATTTAAGTGAGACATTTTCTGTAGGAATGGTGTCATGTGACAATATCAAAAAGGATACAGAGAATGTGCAGCCCTCAGAAATGGACAATGCTGAACATAAAGTCAATGCAGTAAAAGTGGACAAATGGATGACCCCACTGCAGATAAATGGAGCATTAGTTACATTGAAACTGGACACTGGGGCAAAAGCAAATTTAATCAGTATGAGTGACATAAAAAATATGAAAGAAAAGCCCAAAATACAGAAAAAGTCAGTACTACTGAAGAGCTATAATGGACAGAAAATAGATAGCTTAGGTGTATGCAGACTCAAAGTGACAGTCAAAGACAAAGTGCATCATCTCATGTTTTCTGTTGTGGCTGAAAGACTTGATTCACTACTGGGTGACAAAGCTTGTGAGGACTTAGAACTGGTCAAGAGAGTCTACCGTATAAACTGTGCCATAAGCAGACCAGATGACTCAGGTGATGAAGCAGAGAGCCCATCAAGGATGAAAAGGCCAAAGGGTATCCATGTCTTCAAAAAGCCTAGTTTCTCCAAGAAGAAAGAAAAAGACTTTAAGGTCAAAGAGAAGCCAAAGGAAGAAAAGCACAAAGAGGAAAAACACAAGGAGAAAAAGTCCAAAGATATAACCGCAGCAGATGTTGTTAAGCAGTGGAAAGAGAAAAAGAAAAAGAAGAAGCCTGCACCAGAGCAGGAAGCAGTTCCGGTGGATACTCCTTCTTCCCTCAGGTCAATCTTTGGTGTTCCATTAGCCGAGGCTGCTGAGAGGACTATGCTGTATGATGGGATCCAGCTGCCAGCAGTTTTTCGAGAGTGCATTGACTACATTGAGAGTTATGGCATGAAGAGTGAAGGAAACACTGAAACCCTCTCCAAGCAAAGATCGCAAGGAGACCTCGATCTATACAAGAGCAGATTGATGACAATGCCGCAACTGCATCTTGTCATTCACCGCCAGAACAATCTCATGAAGACACATCAGGCTTACCTGTGTTGAGAAGATCCACACGTGAAGTAAAAGAGCCTGATAGACTTAATCTTTGAGTACAATGTAAAGCTTTGAAAATGTGTTGACTGTTTTGAAATGTTTATGTTTACAGAGCACTAACAAAAGTGTTACTGATATTATCTTTATTGTTTTCTTGAAAGTTGATTGATATTGATTTTGTTAAACCTCAAAGAAAGGGGGATGTAATGATCAATAACATGTCATTCTATAGTGGACACTAGGTGGAGCCGTAGAGCTGTATATAGCTGTATGTATAAGACTACACTACCCAGCTGTATATATATTAAGACTACATTACCCATGAGGCTAGGCTACCCACAAGGCAGCAGTCAAGATGGAAGCCTTTACAGATACTGTACCTAGTCCACATGTGCTCAATAAAAGTGTCTAGCAAAAGCTAGCTGTGTTCATAATAAGAATGTCTATTTATTAATGAACATAAGAGGACAGAGAGGTCAGAGTGGGAGTGGAGTGGAGAGTTAAAGTGACAGGTAACCGGAAGCTCGGGGTCACCCTTATGGACTGAACAGAAGTGTTCCGCAAAATGATCACCCAATCTGCGTTTGGTCTCCCTAATGTAGAGGAGATCGCATCAGGAGCAGCGAATACAGTAAACTAAATTGCAAGAAGTACATGTAAATCGCTGTTTCAGCTGGAAGGGGTGTTTGGGGCCCTGGACAGTGGGAAGGGAGGGGGTAAAAGGGCAGGTGTTGCATCTCCTGTGCTTGCACGGGAAGGTACTGTGGGGAGTTGAGGGCTGTTGGAGGTGATTGAGGAGTGGACCAGGGTGTCGCGGAGGGAGCGGTCCCTTCGGAATGCTGAAAGGGGAGGTGAGGGGAAGATGCGTTTGGTGGTGGGATCATGCTGGAGGTGGTGAAAATGGTGGAGGATGATCCGTTGAATGTGAAGGCTGGTGGGGTGAAACTGAGGACAAGGGGAACCCTATCATGGTTCTGGGAGGGAGGGGATGGGGTGAGAGCAGAAGTGCTGGAAATGGACGGATACAGTTGAGGGCCATGTCAATACCTCAATACCTCCTCTTTGGTGAAGAAGGCCCAGCAGCGCCTATATTTCCTAAGGAGGCTGAAGGGATGTAACCTGTCACCCCTGATCCTCTCTAACTTTTACCGCTGCACAATAGAGAGCATCCTGACGAACTGTATCACAGTATGGTATGACAGCTGTAGCTCCTATGACAGGAAAGCCCTGCAGCGGGTAATCAAAACTGCCCAACGCATTACCAGCATCCGACTACCGACCATAGAGAACATCTACCAGAAACGCTGTTTACAGAGGTCACTGACCATCATCAAAGACCCTGCCCACCCCAGCCACAGTCTGTTCGCCCCCCTGCCATCTGGGAGACGCTACAGATGCATTCGCACCCGAACGACCAGATTTAGGAACTGCTTCTTTCCCAGGGCTGTCATCCTACTGAACTCCACAAATAAACTCTAAAGCCTGCACATCTGCCAATGCACTTTATTATGTTTATGTTAATGTATTACAAGCCAAATGAATGTTGAATGTTTAAATGTCTTAATCTAAATGTACACTCTCGGGAGCCGCAAACCTACATTTCGTTGTACTGCACTTGTGCACTAACAATGACAATAAAGTTGATTATGATAATGATGGTGGAGGGGAATCCTCAGTTGAAGAAAAAGGAAGACATGCCAGAAGCACTAGTATGGAAGGTGTCATCGTCAGAACAGATGCGGCGGAGATGGAGAAACTGTGAGAATGGAATAGAGTCCTTACAGAAAGTGGGGTGGGAGGAAGTGTAGTCCAGTTAGCTGTGGGCTTATAGCAGATGTTTGTCGATAGCCTATCCTCAGAAATGGAGACAGTGAAGTCGAGGAGTGGAAGGGAAGAGTCGGAGATGGACCATGTGAAGGTGAGTGAAGGGTGGAAATTGGAAGCAAAGTGAATGAAATTTTCTAGTTCAGGGTGAGATCAGGAAACGGCACCAATACAGTCATCAATGTACCAGAAAAAGAGGTGAGGGAAGGGGACCTGAGTAGGACTGGAACAAAGAATGTTCCACTTATCCCATGAAAAGGGCCCATGCGGGTTCCCATTGCAACACCTTTAATTTGGAGGAAGTGAGTGGAGTCAAAGGAGAAGTTGTTCAATGTGAGAACAAGCTCAGCCGGGTGGAGGAGGGTGGTGGTGGATGGGAACTGGTTGGGCCTCTGTTTAAGGAAGAAGTGGAGCGCCCTCAGGCCATCCTGGTGGGGGATGGAGGTGTATAGGGATTGGACATCCATGGTGAAAAGGAGACGGTTGGGGCCAGGAAACCGGAAACTGTTCAAATGGCAGAGGGCATCGGAAGAGTCGCAAATGTAGGTGGGGAGTGACTAGACAAGGGGAGCAAAAATAGAGTTGAGGTAGGAAGAAATCAGTACCGTGGGGCAAGAACAGGCTGAAACAATGGGTCTACCAGGGCAGCCAGTTTGTGGATCTTGGGAAGGAGGTAGAAGCGGGCTGTGCGGGGTTGAGGGACAATGAGCTTGATGCCCATGGAGGGAAGATGGAGATGAGGTCAGTGACAGTCTTGGAAACAATGGCTTGATCTTTGGTAGTGGGGTCATGGTCCAGGGGGAGGTAGGAGGAGATGTCAGAGTTGGCATTCAGCCTCCACACAGTAAAGGTCGATTCGCCAAACAACAACAGCACCACCATTATCAGCAGGTTTAATAGAAACATAGAAAGTGCCGCCCCCATACCACATAAAAGATTAGCATGGAAAATTGAGGCTCATGGGATAAAGGGGAAAGTTTTGGCGTGGATAGGGAACTGGCTGTCAGATAGAAAACAGAGAGTTGGAATAAACGGCTCATTTTCTGAATGGCAGGCAGTAACAAGTGGGGTACCACAGGGATCTGTCCTGGGCCCCCAGCTGTTCACAATTTACATTAATGACCTGGATCAGGGAGTCGGATGCAGCATTTCCAAATTTGCAGACGACACTAAACTAGGAGGGGGGGTGGGCTCAGAGGAAGAGACCAGGAAGCTCCAGAGCGATTTGGACAGACTGGGCGATTGGGCGGATAAATGGCAGATGCACTATAATGTGGACAAGTGCGAAGTTATCCACCTTGGGTGCAGGAACGGGAGGGCAAATTATTATTTAAATGGCAATAGATTGGGAGAGGGGGAAGTACAGAGAGACCTGGGTGTTCTTGTACACCAGTCACTGAAGGCGAGCATGCAGGTGCAACAGGCGGTCAAGAAGGCAAACGGTATGCTGGCCTTCATAGCAAAAGGGTTAGAATACAGGAACAGGGATACCTTGCTGCAGCTGTACAGGGCACTGGTGAGACCACACCTCGAGTACTGTGTACAGTTTTGGTCGCCTCATCTGAGGAAGGATGTTCTTGCCATGGAGGGGGTGCAGCGGCGATTCACCAGGCTGATACCAGGAATGGCGGGAATGACCTATGAGGAGAGACTATGTAGTTTAGGGATGTACACACTGGAGTTTAGAAGATTGAGAGGGGACCTCATAGAAGTGTATAAAATTCTGACAGGTCTAGACAGACTGGATGCAGAAGGAATGTTTCCCTTGGCGGGTGAGAACAGAACTAGAGGACATAATTTAAGGATAAGGGCTAAACCATTTAGGACAGAGATGAGGGGGAATTTCTTCACTCAGAGAGTGGTGAACCTGTGGAACTCATTGCCACAGAGGGCAGTGTACGCCAGCTCATTAAATATATTTAAGAGGGAATTAGATATATTTCTACGGGCAAAAGGGGTTAAGGGTTACGGAGAGAAGGCGGGGACGGGATACTGAATTAAAGGATCAGCCATGATCTCATCGAATGGCGGAGCAGGCACGAAGGGCCGAATGGCCTACTCCTGCTCCTATCTTCTATGTATCTATGTATCTATGTAGGAGCCCAGTGTGCAGGCGCGGGACCGCCTGGGTTTGGAGCGTGTCATCACAGAAGATGGTCATTGTAGAAACATAGAAACATAGAAGATAGGAGCAGGAGTAGGCCATTCGACCCTCGAGCCTGCTCCGCCATTTACTGAGATCATGGCTGATCATCCAAATTGAGTACCCTGTCCCTGCTTTCTCCCCATATCCCTTGATCCCTTTAGCCTTAAGAAATATATCTAACTCCTTCTTGAATATATTTAATGAATTGGCCTCAACTGCCTTTTGTGGTCGAGAATTCCACAGGTTCACCACTCTCTGGGTGAAGAAATTCCTCCTCATCTCTGTCCTAAAAGGCTTACCTTTAGACTGTGACCCCTGGTTCTGGACTCCCCAGCCATTGAGAACATCCTTCCTGCATCTAGTCTGTCTAGTCCTGTTAGAAGTTTATAAGTTTCAATGAGATCCCCCCTCATTCGTTTAAACTCCAGTGAATATAAGCCCGATTGACCCAATCTCTCCTCATACGTCATTCCTGCCATCCCAGGTATCAGTCTGGTTAATTGTCGCTGCATTCTCCATGGCAAGAGCATCCTTCCTCAGATAAGGCGACCAAAACTGCACACAATACTCAAGGTGTGGTCTCACCAAGGCCCTGTACAACTGCAGCAAGACATCCTTGTTCCTGTACTCAAATCCTCTCGCTATGAAGCCAACATACCATTTCCCTTCTTAACCGCCTGCTGCACCTGCATGCTTACCTTCAGTGACTGGTGCACAAGAACACCCAGGTCTCGTGGCACTTCCCCTTCTCCCAATCAATTGCCATTCAGATAATAATCTGCTTTCCTATTTTTGCCACCAAAGTGGACAACCTCGCATTGATCCACATTATACTGCATCTGCCATGCATCTGCCGAATCACCCAACCTGTCCAAATCATATTGGAGTTTCACAGCATCCTCCTCACAGCACCACATGCCCAGCTTTGTGTCATCTGCAAACTTGGAGATATTACATCTAGTTCCCTCATCTAGATCATATATATTTATTGTGAATAGCTGGGGTCCTAGCACCAATCCCTGCAGTACCCCACTCGTCACTGCCTGCCACTCGGAAAAAGACCCATTTATTCCAACTCTTTGCTTCCTGTCTGCCAACCAGTTCTCTATCCAAGTCAGTACCTTACCCCCAATCCCATGTGCTTTAACTTTGCATGCCAATCTCTTATGTGGGACCCTATCGAAAGCCTTCTGAAAGTCCAAATACACCACATCCACTGGTTCTCCCTTATCTATTCTACCAGTTACATCCTCAAAAAATTCCAGTAGATTAGTCAAGCATGATTTACCTTTTGTAAATCCATGTTGACTTTGTCCGATCCTGTCACTGTTTTCCAAGTGCTCTGCTATTATATCTTTTATAATGGACTCTAGCATTTTCGCACTACCGATGGCAGGCATACCGGTCTTTAAATCCCCATTTTCTCTCTACCATCTTTTTTAAATATTGGGGTTACATTAGCTACCCTCCAATCCATGGGAACTGTGCCCGAGTCTATCGAATTTTGGAAGATGCTGTTATGACAATGTTGGGGTTGGATCGGAGAGAACGGAGTGCTGCAAGTTCAGAGGGGGGTAGGTTGGAGTGAGTGAGGGGAGCAGAGAAATTGAGACGGCCGATGTCACGCCAGCAGTTCGCAATGAGAAGATCTAGAGAGGGTAAGAGGCCAGAGGGAGGGGTCCAGGTAGAGCAGGAATTCTGAAAGTGGGAGAAAGGGTCCGCTGTGCAGAGGGAAGACTCCTGGCCAAAGAAGTGGGCAGGGAGACAAAGGCGATGGAAAAAGTCTCAGCGTCATGCCGAGCTTGAAGTTCATTGAGGTGGGAGCATAAGGGGATGAAGTTCAGGCCTTTGCTGAGGACTTATCGTTCGGCATCAGAGAGGGGAAGGTCAGAGCGGATAGTGAAAACACGGCAGGGGGTGAGATTGGAAGAAGGAATGGTGTCAGAAGAAAGTGAAGGGGAAGAAGGTTCCAGAGGGGCATTGGTGTCCAAAAGTTGTTGAAGCCTGCGATCCTTGACAGCTGAAAGGAAGAAAAAAAGTTTTTATTGAAGCACCAGATGAGACGAAGGATGAAATGGAACTGTGGACCAGGACAGCTCTGAGATAGAGTGAGTCGGTGCTGCTGAAGAGAGAGGTCGAGAGTGTTCATGTGGCAATGCATGGTGTTGAGCGTGGATCTCAGGATGCGGCGAGAGCAGTGGTTCAACATTGAGTTCAACAGTTTCAGACTATAACCTCTGCCCCTATTTTTTCAGGCAGCAGGTGTTGATGATTCTGCCATCCCCATTTGTAACATTTCACCACTCCTGCCTTCCACCCTCTCACAGACCGTCCCTTTTATTCTTTCCTCCCCTCCCCCTTCCCCTGCCTCTGCACCTGCTTAAAATCTGTCACATCTCTAACTTTCTCCAGTTCTGACGAAGGGTCCCAGACCTGAAACGTTAACTCTGTTTCTCTCTCCACGGATGCTGCCTGACCTGTTGAGTATTTCCAGCATTTCTGTTATTGAATACAATGTGTTTGAAACAAAGCTGATTTATTCAGTATTTATACAGAATATTAATCTCCAGCCCAGGTATAGGGGTTATTAAGAGCAGCAGAAACACACTCTAACTGCTAGAATGAACATGGCTCATTGCTCAATGCAATCCCAGTAAATGCTGTTCTATTCACTAATGTGGCCTTTCAATGCCGGAGCTTTTACCCAACACTACCTGCGGGGGAGAAAGCGCCGGCCCAGACTACAGGAGCCCAGTGCACAGGCATGGGACTGCCTGGGTTTGGAGCATGTCATCGCGGAAGACGGTGGTTGTAGAAACGTAGAAACATAGAAGATAGGAGCAAGAGTAGGACATTCGGCCCCTCGAGCCTGCTCCGCCATTCAATGAGATCATGGCTGATCATCCAAATTCAGTACCCTATCCCTGCCTTCTCCCCATATCCCTTGATCCCTTTAGCCTTAAGAAATATATCTAACTCCTTCTTGAATATATTTAATGGGCCAGAAATTCCAGGCCAGAAGCGTGAGTACGGTCGAGTTACTCACGCATCTGGCCGTTGGAAATGCCGGCGTTCAGCAGGAACAGCGCATGCGGGGAACGCCGGCATTTCCAGACCCGAGGTCTATTCACAGCGCGTGCGACTGCACAGGCAGCGCTTGCGCAGTGAACTTTGTAGATTTCACTGATGGATTCAGTGAGGTTAAGTCCCTAGAACTTGCACTTAAAAAAAGCAAGTGTAAAGTTGTTCATTGGCTGGGGAAGGAGATATATTTTATGGAGGAGCTTATGAAATGCAATATTTAGGTTTGGGAAAGGGAGGGAAGTTATTTTAAGAAATTTTAACTAAGTTTTAAACTTTAATTTTTTTTTTTTAAACGGGTTTTCAGAACGGTAGGTAGAACGAGCAATTGTGGCTGTGTGAATGGAATGTGAGAATGAGTTATGTATGTATGTCCACATATATTCCTTTACGTATATGTATGTATGTTTTATATTCCTTTACTAATGTGTATGAATGTATATTTTTAATTATGATTTTCCAATAAGTTACTTTCTCTGAAAGTCATAATTAAATAATACATTCATACACATAAGTAAAGGAATATATACATAACACGCAAAGGAATATATACAGACATACATACTTTCAGAAGCTCCACGATCAGAAATATCTTCCTCCGCAGCCTCTGGAGCAACTGTACCCATGCTTTTTTCATGTGTAAGTTGTAATGACTGGACCTCACTGAAAGCATTAATGAAAGCGGCGAATTATACTGCGCACGCGCTGCCTGTGCAGTCGCACGCGTTCTGCCTCTGAACCCCTTCGTTCAGAGGACAGGAAATGCCGGTTTTCCCCACATGCACTGTGCATGCTGAAAACCGGCATTTCATCCGGCCAGATGCGTAAGTACCCCAACCGTGCTAGAGCATTTGGAAGGGAATTACTGGGCCAACATTTTACATGTCAATAAAATAAAAAATTTAACAATTGCACAACTTGCCCCCTCGCATCTGCGACTGAGGGTCCAAGGAGGTGCATTGCGCAAGAGGTCATCATCGTACGTATCCTCACACTGTTCCCTTTGGGGAACTGTATGAAGTGGTGGAAGGATTTATGGCCGTGATTAACGCTCATTCCGTGACCGTAACCATCTTTGAACCAGCCATTAGGGTGGTTAGTCCTATGGCGGGCGGGTTTTACGGGCTCCCACAACCCATCTGAGGGGGGGGGGGCCACCAACACCCACGGACGCAAGCATCCCGCTGGATGTCCACCCAGAATTTAAAGTTGGAGCTCCGACTCCACTTGCCGGGACTGTCTGGAGTGGGGTTCAAAACCCTACTCCTTCTGGCCCAGCGGCGGGGATGCTTACTGCTACGCAAAAGGCCCACTCCGCACAAAAGGTGACACCCATACGTTTCCTGCGCCTTTTCCCTCCCCATGACTGGAGCCCGATGCTGCCATTTCACGTTGCTAATTGGATTGGGCCTTTGTCATAGCGGTAGGATCCCCGCCGCTGGGCCAGATCAGGGTAGGGTTTCGAACCCCGCTCCAGACAGTCCCGGCAAGTGGAGTTGGAGCTCCGGCTCTAAATTCTGGGTTGACATCCAGTGGGATATTTGCGTCCGTGGGTGTGGGTGGCCCCCCCTCCTTGTATAGCTTGTGGGAGCCCGTAAAACCCTCCCGCCATAGGACTAACCGCCCTAATGGCTGGTTCAAAGATGGTTACAGTCATGGAATGAGCGTTAATCATGGCCATAAATCCTTCCACCACTTCATACAGTTCCCCAAAGGGAACAGTGTGAAGACACGTATGACGACGACATTGCTAAATAAATAAATGGAATTAAAAAAATTCTTTTAGGGCTTTTAAAAGTCTTTAAATTGCTTTAATTCTCTTTAAAACTACTTCAGATTACTCAAAATAATGTAAACATTTTAAAAAGTTTATGAAAGTTACCAAAATCTTCAAAAAACTTCCAAAAACCTATTTAAACTGCTGCTTTGCATGTAAAAATGGTTAGCAGCTTGACAGAAACATTGGGGGCGTGTCCAGTGAAACTGAGACCTCAAGGGGCGTGTCTCACTTGCACTGCACGCTCCTGACTTCGCGCTGGCTGCACTCCTGGGCGGCGTGGCGTTATACGCTGCCCGGGATTCTTCTTCTGGAAACACCAATTCCAGGCGTCCCTGGAGCTGATCGGCAGTAGCGCGGGGTAAGTGCAAAAACGGGGCTGCAAGCGCTGCAAGCCCCATTCTGGAATTTCTGGGCCAATGAATTGGCCTCAACTGCCTTCTGTGGTAGAGAATTCCACAGGTTCACCACTCTCTGGGTGAAGAAATTCCTCCTCATCTCTGTCCTAATTGGCTTACCCCTTATCTTTAGACGGTGACCCCTGGTTCTGGACTCCCCCGCCATTGGGAACATCCTTCCTGCATCTAGTCTGTCTAGTCCCATTAGAATTTTATAAGTTTCAATGAGATCAGCTCTCATTCTTCTAAACTCCAGCGAGTATAAGGCCAATTGACCCAATCTCTCCTGATACATCATTCCTGCCATCCCAGGTATCAGTCTGGTGAATTTTTGCTGCACTCCCTCCATGGCAAGAACATTCTACCTCAGATAAGGTGACAAAAACTGCACACAATACTCAAGGTGTGGTCTCACCAAAGCCCTGTACAACTACAGCAAGACAGCCTTGTTCCTGTTCTCAAACCTTCTCGCTACGAAGGCCAACATACCATTTGCCTTCCTAACTGTCTGCTGCACCTGCATGCTTACCTTCAGCGACTGGTGCACAAGGACACCCAGGTCTTGTTGCACTTCCCCTGCCCCCTGCTCCCAATCTATTGCCGTTCAGATAATAATCTGCCTTCCTGTTTTTGCCACCAAAGTGGATAACCTCACATTTATCCACATTATACTGCATCTGCCATGCATCTAACCAATCATCCAACCTGTCCAAATCATACTGGAGTTTCTCGGCATCCTCCTCACAGTACACACGCCCACCCAGCTATGTGTCGTCTGCAAACGTGGAGATATTACAGCTAGTTCCCTCGTCTAGATCATTAATATATATTGTGAATAGCTGGGGTCCTCGGACCGATCCCTGCGGTACCCCACTAGTCACTGCCTGCCACTCGGAAAAAGACCCATTTATTCCAACTCTTTACTTCGTGTCTGCCAACCATTTCTCTATCCAAATCAGTATGTTGCCCCCAATCCCATGTGCCTTAACTTTACACGCTAATCTCTTATGCGGGACCTTATTGAAAGCCTTCTGAAAGTCCAAATACACCACATGCACTGGTTCTCCCTTATCTATTCTACCAGTTACTGTGGGGTTTCTGTGATTCTGTGATTCTGTGTGATTAGTCAAGCACGATTTACCTTTTGTAAATCCATGTTGACTTTTTTCCGATCCTATCACTGTTTTCCAAGTGCTCTGCTATTACATCTTTTATAATGGACTCTAGCATTTTCCCCACTACCGATGTCAGGCTTACCGGTCTATAATTCCCCGTTTTCTCTCTACCGCCTTTTTTGAACAGTGGGGTAACATTAGCTACCCTCCAATCCATGGGAACTGTACCAGAGTCTATAGAATTTTGGAAGATAACCAGCAATGCATGTACTATTTCTAGTGCCACTTCCTTAAGTACCCTAGGATGTAGATTATCAGGCCCTGGGGATTTATCGGCCTTCAATCCCATCAATTTCCCTAACACCATTTTCCTACAAATACTGATTTCATTCAGTTCCTCCCTCTCATTAGACCCTATGTTCCCTGACATCTCTGGGAGATTATTTGTGTCCTCCTTTGTGAAGACAGAACCAAAGGACTGCCATTTCTTTGTTGTGGTGTATGTGCCTTTAAGAGCAATTATGGTGTATGTGCCTTTAAGAGCCCCAGGTGTGCGTAATGCCGGTAATTGCCACTTGGGCTATATAAGCCTGTGTATTGTGTATATCCTTTAGAAACCCCCCCCAGACTTGCTTAGTAAATACCTATGAACCAACTCCTGTCTTCAGTGTCTTTATCTACACACGGACACGACAGTGGCGACGAAGTGGAAACGGACTTACCTGCAATTCGGCAGCACCTCAAGGACATCGATTCCTCCAGTGTCCAGAAGACTCAAGGAAGTAAGAGAAACTGTGGTTTCACCAGCTGGCCAAGCTGGTGACAGGTACTGCGCTAATCCTTCCTGGGCGTCAGGCTGGAGCTCCAGCGGCGGGCTCTACAGCTGAGACAGGCAGCGAAATTGGAGGCAAGCAATAACGGACTGGGAGGGTGCACTCGAGAGACGGCCGGCGCGGCAAGCAGGTCAGCGTTTAGACCTCCGTCGGGAACGAGTCTCCAACAGTGAATAAACGGAAACCACAGTAAAACAGCGTTGTTATCGGTAGCAGCGGCGGGAAAGCGCGGGAAGTGCCATATCTTTTCTGAAATGCCTAAATCTGGTAATATTGAGGCTTTTGATGGTGAAATAGAAGATTGGACCACATACGTGGAAAGAGTAGAGGTTTATTGCACTGCAAATGGAATAACAGATGAAAAAAAAGCTTCATTACTTCTGAACTTAATGGGCGCGAAGACATACGGGCTGTTACGAAATTTAATCACTCCAGCCAAACCAAAGGACAAGACTTTTAAAGAAATTGTTGATACCCTGCAGAAGCATTTAAACCCAACACCGCTGCTGATAGCGGAACGATTCAAGTTCTTCAAGAGAAATCAACACAAGAATGAAAGTAACGCTGATTACCTAACCGAATTAAGAAGGCTATCAAAGTACTGCCAATTCGGAGCAGGACTATCGGATTATCTTCGAGACAAATTTGTTTGCGGTCTCTTAAGTGAAGGAACACAAAAAAGACTGCTTTCTGAAAAAGATTTAACATTGGACAAAGCTTTCAGTATGGCTGTATCATACGAAGCAGCAGCAAAAGGAGCTGCAGAGATACAACAAGAGACACAGGACTTCGGCACCCATAAAATGACACAGGAGTTCGGAAGATGTTATCGCTGCGGCAGATCCACCCATAACCAGAGGGACTGCTGGTTCAAGGGCAAAGCATGCAGGCAATGTGGTAAGATTGGACACATTGCACGGGTATGCCAATCTGGACAAAATGAATCCACTGACAGAAAACAAAAAATCAATAAAGAAAAGTACAGGAAGGTACAAATGATGACGGACAATAGCTCCGAAGACCAGAATAGCGATAGCGACTCCGGAAACAAGAGACTAAGCTGTCTCAAATTACATAATGTACTTGCCAAAGAGGATTACCAAACCATTTGGGTTACCCTCACAATAGCAGGGTCCCCAGTTAAAATGGAGCTAGATACAGGATCAGCTCTAACCGTAATAAATCGACGAGATTACGAGAGGCTATTTTCGCATATACCTCTAAAAGACACATCCATTATCTTAAAAACATATACGGGGCAGAAAGTCTACCCCAAAGGAAAAATAAGGGTGCCTGTGGTATACAACGGCAAAGAAATACAAAAGTTGTATTTATACATTCTACAAGATGGTGGTCCACCGTTGTTGGGACGTGAATGGATAAGGAAGATACGTTTAGACTGGCACTCCATTCAGGCACTGACGGTGACCAGTAAGGAAAAAAACAATGATGACATCATACCTGAACGATTAAAAGACATCTTGGCCAACGCCAAAGAAGTGTTTCAAGAGAAACTAGGAACCTTGAAAGGCATCACCGCCTCAATAAAAGTGGAAGATACAGCAATTCCAAAATTTTTTAAGGCAAGACCGGTGCCATACGCAATACGTCCGGCAGTCGAGGCAGAGCTGAAGAATTTGGAAAAGGCAGGCGTATTATCCAAAATAGATTGGAGCGAATGGGCAACACTCATCGTTCCAGTCATGAAAAAAACATTGAAAAATAACTGAGGAACAGAAAAAAATTCGCATCTGTGGGGACTTTAAGGTGACTGTAAACCCGGTCCTTCACATGGTACAGTATCCTCTTCCGAGGATAGAAGATATTTTCGCCTCACTATCCGGAGGGAAACGTTTCACAAAAATTGACTTGGCACAGGCATATCTACAGATGGAGGTTGAGGAGACCTCTAAAAAGTATCTCACAATAAACACACACAAAGGCCTGTACCAGTACAATCGACTGGTTTTTGGAATAGCATCAGCTCCAGCTATCTGGCAAAGAGCTATGGAGCAAGTCCTGCAAGGGATTCCGGGGACTCAATGCTACCTAGATGACATCCTTATAACAGGAGAAAATGACAACGAGCACCTTGCCAATTTGGAGCAGGTGCTCACTAGGCTGAAAGAACGGGGCCTATGAGCAAATCGCCCCAAGTGCGAATTTTTCCAAAATCAGATATCATATTGTGGCCACATAATTAATAAGGAAGGGTTGCATAAGTCACCTGAAAAAATTGAAGCAGTTATAAAAGCCCCAGCACCTGAAAATGTTTCACAATTAAGGTCATTCCTGGGATTAATAAATTAATATCATAAATTTTTACCGAACTTATCAACTATTCTACACCCTCTTAATGATCTTCTACAGACAGGAGTGATTTGGAAATGGAACGAAGACTGTAAACGTGCCTTCCATAAATGTAAAGACTTAATCACATCCGAGAAAATTTTGGCTCATTACAACCCATCACTACCAATCAGACTGGCGTGCGATGCATCCCCTTACGGCATAGGAGCGGTATTGTCCCATAGATTCCCTGATGGCTCGGAACGGCCGATAGCTTTTGCGTCATGCTCATTGAACTCAGCTGAGCGTAACTATGCCCAGATAGACAGGGAAGCACTCAGCCTGGTATGGGGAGTGAAGAAATTCAACCATTACCTACACGGACAAAAATTTACCTTGCTGACTGACCATCAACCCCTCATCTCCATATTCAACCCTAAAAAAGGTGTCCCCATTATGACGGCACAAAGACTACAGAGGTGGTCCCTTTTTCTAGGGGCACACCAATACAACATTGAATACAAAGGGTCAAAACAGCATGGGAATGCTGACGGGTTATCACGCCTACCGTTGCCAACGATAGAAGAGGCACCTACAGTAGACCCAGTAGAGATATTCCACTCTACCATAGTGGAATGTCTACTGGTGACAAATTCTGCCATTGAAAGGGAGACAAGAAATGACCCTACTCTCTCATGGGTCTACGATTTAACAGTGAAGGGATGGCCAGCACATGGCGAACCACTGTTGCCAGCATTCTCACAAAGAAGAGAACAGCTGTCAGTGTGCCGAGGAACCTTGATGTGTGGATCCAGAGTGGTGATTCCACCCAAACTCCAGGATAAAGTGCTAAAGGAGCTTCACGAGGGGCATCTGGGTGGAGTGAAAATGAAGAACCTAGCTAGGGCGTTTGTATGGTGGCCAGGTATCGATGGAGACATCGAAGACATGACCAAGAGCTGCCTAGGATGCCAGAAGGTCCAAAATGCTCCGCCACAGGCCCCTCTACATCCATGGGAGTGGCCCTCATCTCCCTGGCAAAGGGTGCACATCGACTTTGCTGGTCCATTTATGGACTCAATGTTCTTAATCGCAGTTGATGCACACTCCAAGTGGCCGGAGGTAATAAAGATGTCCTCCACCACCACGGAAAAAACCATCACAGTATTAAGGACCATATTTGCCAGGAATGGGCTGCTGGAGCAGATATGTTCTGATAATGGACCGCAATTTGTGTCTGAAGAATTCAGAAAGTTCTTAAAGAACAATGGGGTAAAGCACTACACGTCCGCCCCATACCATCCCGCCACCAATGGATTGGCTGAAAGGTTTGTCCAGACCTTCAAGAAGGCCATCAAGGCCATGGGTAATGAAGACATAAAACTTCAGCACAAGGTGGATAACTTCTTATTTGCATATAGGAATGCAACGCATATGGTTACTAACCAAACTCCAGCCATGATGTTCTACAATAGAAACCTAAGATGCCGGCTGGATTTGGTCAAGCCCAACATCCGAAGGGACGTGGAGAACCGGCAGTTTCAGGGCATGAATGAAAGGCCAACTAGGGCCTTCCAGATAGGCCAACCGGTTTTGGCCCGGGACTACCGTACCGAGAAATGGCAGCCTGGAACTATCTGCACACGATTGGGACCACTGATGTATACCGTGGACATCGGAGACAGCATAATAAGGTGCCATGCTGACCAAATCATCAAGTCATCCGAAAAGGGACAACCTACACCACCACTCTATACATCTAACGATGAAGTAGAGATACCCATATCTACCTCCGATCCGGTGATACTGGAGCCCGATGAACCCAACACTGGCCTTCAAGCCGAATCAGCCTTGCCAGAAGAACCTACTACACTACCAGAAACTACTACACCCCCGAGGCATTATCCGGACCGAGTCAGGAAGCCTCCTGAGAGACTAACTTATAATTAATTAATACAGCAATGTATATTATTTTGCATATAACATGTAATTAATAATTACTTAAAATATGATGTACTAGTTAGCTAGAAGGGGAGGAATTGTGGTGTATGTGCCTTTAAGAGCAATTATGGTGTATGTGCCTTTAAGAGCCCCAGGTGTGCGTAATGCCAGTAATTGCCACTTGGGCTATATAAGCCTGTGTATTGTGTATATCCTTTAGAAACCCCCCCCAGACTTGCTTAGTAAATACCTATGAACCAACTCCTGTCTTCAGTGTCTTTATCTACACATGGACACTACATTTGTTACCCATTATAAATTCCCCTGATTCTGACTGCAAGGGACCTACGCTTGACTTCACCAATCTTTTTCTCTTCACACATCTATAAAAGCTTTTACAGTCAGTTTTTATGTTCCCTGAAAGCTTACTCTCATACTCTATTTTCCCCCTCTTAATTAATCCCTTTGACCTCCTTTGCTGAATCCTAAACTGCTCCCAATCCTCAGGTTTACTGCTTTTTCTGGCTAATTTATATGTCCTCTCCTTGGATCTTATGCTATTCCTAATTTCCCTTGTTAGCCACGGTTGAGTCACCTTTTTTGTTTTATTTTTATGCCAAACAGGGATGAACAAATTCTGTAGTTCATTCATGCGATCTTTGAATATTTGCCATTGCCTATCCACCGTCAATCCTTTGAGTAACATTCTCCAATCAATCCTACCCAACTTGCACCTCATAGCATCGTAGTTTCCTTTATTTAAATTCAGGACCCTAGTCTCTGAGTCAACTACTTCACTCTCCATCTTAATGAAGAATTCTGTCATATTATGATCGCTCTGACCCAAGGGGCCTCACAAAACAAGATTGCTAATTAATCCTTTCTCATTACATAATACCCAGTCTAAGATAGCCTGGTCTCTAGTTGGTACCTCGACATGTTGGTCCAGGAAACCATCCCGTATACACTCCAGGAATTCCTCCTCCACCGTATTGTTAATAATTTGGTTAGCCCAATCTATATGTAGATTAAAGTCACCCAGGATAACTGCTGTGCCCTATTGCACGCATCTCTAATTTCCCGTTTAATGCCATCCCCAACCTCCACATTACAGTTTGGGGGTCTATATACCGCTCCCACTAACGTTTTCTGCCCCTTGGTATTTCTGAGTTCTACCCATACAGATTCCACATCATCAGCGCTAATATCCTTCCTTACAATTGTGTTAATCCTCTCTTTAACCAGCAATGCTACCCTACCTCCTTTTCCTTTTTGCCTGTCTTTCCTGAATATTGAATACCCCTGGATGTTGAGTGCCCAGCCTTGGTCACCCTGGAGCCATTTTTCCGTAATCCCAATCATACCATATCCGTTGACCTCTATTTGCACAGCTAATTCATTCACCTTATTACAAATGCTCCCCACATTAAGACACAAAGCCTTCAGGCTTGTTGTTTTAACACTCTTAGACCTTTTAGAATTATTATTTACTATGGCCATGTTTGATTTAAACCATTGATTTCTCTGTCTGCCACCTTTGCTTTTCTCCTTCTTGTGGGCCAGTTTCTGTTAAATTGTTGAGAAGCGGCCAGACACAGCAGAGTAATGGACCAGTGGTGGGGGAGGAGGCTTCAAAAACAACTGGTGTAGGTCGCAATCCCCGAATAATAACCTGAAGGTCCCACATTTGCAGCTTTGGGGCTTCTCCCGGTCACAGGCCCAGGCTAACGGCCGCCATCTTGATTCAGTGAGTAGCAAAGCGAATGCGCGATCACCTTGGTGAGGAATAGAGTGGGCGGGGCTTCAGCATCTGTTCCCAACTGGGTCCTAGTGCCCGGAAGTATACTTAATCGATTCAGTTATCTGATTCAGACTCTCCAAACTTCAGATTTCTCACCATCTCTCCTGAAGGCGCTGGTAAAAGCAGAGCATACGGTTAAAATCCCACACAGTTGTAACAGAAGAGCCCCACAGCTGGGCCCCCCTTTTACAGACCCAGTGTTGGAATCCTCATGTACAGTCCCAGGGTTGGAATCCCCATTTACAGTCCCAGGGTTGGAATCCCCATGTACAATCCCAGGATTGGATTCCCCATGTACACTCCCAGGGTTGGAATCCCCATGTACAGTTCCAGGGTTGGAATCCCCATTTACAGTCCCAGGGTTGGAATCCCCATGTACAGTTCCAGGGTTGGAATCCCCATGTACAGTCCCAGGGTTGGAATCTCCATGTGCAGTTCCAGGGTTGGAATCCCCATGTACAGTCCCAGGATTGGATTCCCCATGTACACTCCCAGGGTTGGAATCCCCATGTACAGTCCCAGGGTTGGAATCCCCATGTACAGTCCCAGGGTTGGAATCCCCATGTACAGTTCCAGGGTTGGAATCCCCATGTACAGTCCCAGGGTTGGAATCCCCATGTACAGTTCCAGGGTTGGAATCCCCATGTACAATCCCAGGTTTGGAATCCCCATGTACAGTCCCAGGTTTGGAAGCCCCATGTACAGTCCCAGGTTTGGAAGCCCCATGTACAGTCAAAGCATTGGAATCCCCATGTACAGTCCCAGGGTTGGAATCCCCATGTACAGTCCCAGGGTTGGAATCCCCATGTACAGTCCCAGGGTCGGAATCCCTCAGCAACACCGAGTGTGGGTCACAGGCCCCAAGTCAGAGCCGGCGGATGTGTGGCCAGGACCCCGGCACCATTAACCCCAGGGTGCAGCACCTCCCCCAGACAAGAAACATAACAACTTGCATTTATACAGCAGAGGGAGCAATTCAGAGCCGGTTAGCATCAGGGTGGGTGGTGGATGTAACACTTGGTCCCTGGACTCCTGTGTAGGTCTTTCTTGTTGCATCAGTTTGAGCTGGAGTGGAGAGGGACCCAACAATTTCCAATGTGAGACTGCAAAGGGAGGTGGATTCTAGGGGAGATTAGGTTGCTGAACAGACACTGTCCATACAGTGTAAAAGATTATCGTTTTAGGAACAAGTATTTCTGTAGAGGCTTTCAATCCATTTTATACATACAGATTTTTTTAATTCATTCGATGTGGGTGTCACTAGCAAGGCCAGCAGATATTGCCAGTCCCCAGTTGCCCGTTGAGACGGTGATGCTGGGCCTTCTTCTTGAACCTCTGCAGTCCGTGTGGTGAAGGTACTCTCAGAATGTTGTTAGGTGAGGAGTTCCAGGATTTTCACCCAGCAACGATGTAGGACCGGCAATATATGCCCAAGTCAGGATAGTGTGTGACTTGGAGGGGAACTGGGAGGTGATGCTGTTCCCATGCATCTGCTGCCCTTGACCTTCTAGGTGGTGGAGGTCGTGTGTTTGGGAAGTGCTGTCAAAGTTCTAGTCGAGTTGCAGATTTATAAAGTCGCTCTCCTTCACTCCTCCCCCTCCCACCTCGCGCTCTCTCTCCTCCCATAGAGGCCAGAGTCTTGTGTAGGCCCAGACCGGGTGGCGGGTTCCCTTCCCTGAAGGACATTATTGAACCAGTTGGGTTTTTATGACAATCCGCAGCTTTCATGGTCATTTTTTCTAGTGCCAGCCCCACAAATTCCCAGATTCATTCAGCTCAATTTCACAACCTGCCTTTATACTTTTGTGAGTTCTCTCTCACCCTCCCTTTTTCCTGTTTTATATTCATTTTACAGGGTATTAGAAGGGGAGGATTTTCAGATGGGAAACTCAAACTAAACATCACTTCAAGATCTGACAGAGTCACTCGATTCATTAGGACCTGTGAGCATGGAAGCAGAAAGCACCATTCAGAGCGGGGAGAAACCATACATGTGTTCTGTGTGTGGACAAGGCTTCAGCCGATCCTCTGGCCTGTCGAGATACATGCGCAGTCACACCGGAGAGAGGCAATTCACCTGCTCCGAGCGTGGGAAGGGATTCGCGTGTTCATCCAACCTGCTGACACACCAGCAAGTTCACACTGGGGAAAGGCTGTTCATCTGCTCCGAGTGTGGGAAGGGATTCACTCAGTCCTCACAGCTGCTGATACACCAGCGAGTTCACACCGGGGAGAGGCCGTTCACCTGCTCCGAGTGTGGGAAGGAATTCACTCAGTCATCCATCCTGCTGACACACCAGCGAGTTCACACTGACGACAAACCTTTTAAATGCCCGGACTGCGGGAAGTGCTATAAATGTTCCAGGGAACTGACGTGTCATCAATGTGTTCACACTGATGAGAAACCGTTCAGGTGCTCTCACTGCAGCACTGGGTTCAGGCAATCATCTCACCTCACTGTACACCAGCGCACTCACACTGGGGAGAGACCATTCACCTGCTCTGAGTGTGGGAAGGGATTCACTCATTCATCCAGCCTGCCGAAACACCAGTGAGTTCACACTGGGGAAAGTCCATTCACCTGCTCCATGTGTGGGAAAGGATTCACTCGTTCATCCAACCTGCTGACACACCAGTGAGTTCACAAGTGACTGCAGTTGTTGGATTCTGTGTTATTGCTGCTGTTAATTACATCCTGGACTGAATCCTGTTCATTCTGACAGTTGGGGTTTGTTTCTGCTGATGTAAATAACCCCTGTAACTGGGCTGGAGTTTAATATTAACATAGAAACATTGAAGATAGGAGCAGGAGTAGGCCATTTGGCCCCTCGAGCCTGCTCTGCCATTTAATGAGATCATGGCTGATCATTCAAATTCAGTACCCTGTCCCTGCTTTCTCCTCATATCCCTTGATCCCTTTAGCCTTAAGAAATATATCTAACTCCTTCGTGAATATATTTAATAAGTTGGCCTCAACTGTCTTCTGTGGTAGAGAATTCCACAGGTTCACCACTCTCTGGGTGAAGAAATTCCTCCTCATCTCAATCCTAAATGGCTTATCCCTTATCCTTAGACTGTGAGCCCTGGTTCTGGACTCTGCCACCTCCGGAACATCCTTCCTGCATCTAGTCTGTCTAGTCCAGTTAGAATTTTATAATTTTATAAGTTTCAATGAGATCTGCTCTCATTCTTCTAAACTCTAGCGAATATAAGCCTAATCGACTCAATCTCTCTTCATATGTCATTCCTGCCATCCCAGGTATCAGTCTGGTGAATCTTCGCTGCACTCCCTGCATGGCAAGAACATCCTTCCTCAGATAAGGTGACCAAAATTGCACACAATACTCGAGGTGTGGTCTCACCAAGGCCCTGTACAACTGCAGCAAGACATCCTTGCTCCTGTAGTCAAATCCTCTCGCTATGAAGGCTGTAGGAATTATTAACGGGGATGGGGTTATTGTCTCTGGCCAGCCAGAAGCTTCTGAGCTGCTCCAGAGCCCCATGCGGTTTCAAAGCGCTCCCCTTTCCTGGTTCTGACCGCCGGACTTATTCGGTAGCGATGTAGACAGAAACGAGACTCGTGGTTGGGTGCAAAACAGACCAGTATTTATTGAAACAAAAAAAAGGAAACGACTTATAAATAATCGATATAACGTAACTAATGCCTGGTGCAGCACTTTTGCTTAACACAGTTCACTTATCGTTTACTAGAGCACTCTTTTGCTTAGTGCAATACTCTTTTACTTAAATACAGCACCTTTAATACAGTACACTCTTACTTAAATACGGCACTTATAACTGGTGCAGCACTTTACTTCTCACAGTACTTAGTGTCTACTACAGCACTCTTCTGCTTAGTAGAACACTCTTACTTAAATACAGCACTTTTAACTAGTGCAGCACTTTACTTCTCACAGTACACTTTAGTATCTGCTACAGCATTCGTTTGCTTAGTAGAACACTCTTTTACTTAAATACAGCACTTTACTTCTCACAGTTCACTTAGTGTCTACTACAGCACTCTTTTGCTTAGTACAACACTGTTACTTAAATACAGCACTTTTAATACAGCTACTTAGTGTCCACTACAGCACTCTTCTGTTAAGTGCAACACTGTTACTTAAATACAGCACTTTTAATACAGCTACTTAGTGTCCACTACAGCACTCTTCTGCTTAGTGCAACACTGTTACTTAAATACAGCACTTTTAATACAGCTACTTAGTGTCCACTACAGCACTCTTCTGCTTAGTGCAACACTCTTTTACTTAAATACAGCACTTTACTTCTCACAGTTCACTTAGTGTCCACTACAGCACTGTTTTGCTTAGTGGAGCACTCTTACTTAATAGGGTAGGAGAAAACAGACACAACAAGGGAAAATTGACTAAAATTACAGTTTTAACAAAATTCCCCTTAATTCCCACCCCTATACCTATTCTAAGTTGCCTTGTAATGGGCCAAAAAATGTATGCTCACCAGTGAAACGCCTGCACCATGCCCCTGCAGTCTTAGATTCTTCAGCACCCTGAAAATGGAGATACCCCAGTGTTTAAAAGTAACTGCTGGTATTCCACTCCCTTGGGTGGGCTCCTGAGTTGCAGATAGGGCACGGAGGCGAGGCTGCAGAGAGAGAGAGAGATGGCTTCTTGAGAAGCTATCTTATACCCCATTTGGGGCCGAAATCTTCCCGCCCAAATCCGGATGTATCTGGGCTATACAAAAGGGAATCTAACTGTCCCCATTGTCTGTGATGGGTTTGGATGAATTACCCATTCGTTTAAACTGGTATTCACTCAGTTTAAATGTATCTCCATTCATTGTGATGGGTTGAATAAAGCTGTCTCCGTTTGAAAATACATGTCTATTTCCTTAATTGCTGAGTAAACAGCCCTTGGATGTTAGTGTAAACGAAGCCATTGTCCTGTGGTCACTGGAACCGCAATTGATTGGCAGACTCAAGTGGTTAAGCCTTTGTGTCAACATTGTAGTCTTCCTGTAAACAAACATCGATTGTCCTGTGGTGAAACTCCTCGAACTGCCTTTGATTGACAGTTTAAATACTCCATTGCTTCAGGGGCTGGTTTTTTTTTTCTAAATCCTTTGTCAGCCATCTTTGATTTTCCTTTTCATATGCACACAGGCTGTGTGGTGTCTTCTGCCACGAGGTCAGACAGCCATCTTTGATTATCCTTTTCACAGCACACACACAGGTTGCCTTTCAAGTCCTTTTTGTCAGCCCATGCTTTGCAAAGAGACTGTCTTTTGTCTTCTGCCATGAGGTCTGATGGCCATTTTGATGCCCTGGATATTTAAAGGTATATTCTACCCAGGTCATCTTTGATCAAAAATATAATCTTCGGCTGTAGAAATTTCAGAAATTCTTGCAAAATCTTACAAGGCCAAAATACCATTTGCCTTCTTAACCGCCTGCTGCACCTGCATGCTTACCTTCAGCGACTGCTGCACAAGGATACCCAGGTCTCATTGCACTTCCCCTTTTCCCAGTCTATTGCCATTCAGATAATAATCTGTCTTCCTGTTTCTGGATATATGTCAAATAAATCCGTTTGTTTTAAACACAATGTTGTGGATTTTGTCGTTCCCACCTGAGTGTTTAGAATCACCTGGCTGGAGCTCAGAAAGGACAATCTGGGTGGAGGATCGTACGGTGGGAACAGAACTACAGCCTGGACACATTCCATCAGGGCCACACTGAGAAGGGCAAATGGCACTTTGGGCTTTCTCGCCTCTCTTCACTGACAGCAATGTCCCCGTACAGGTTAATTTTGAAGCCTGTAAGAAATGTGTCCCAGCCGATCTCTTCCATGGGTCACAGCTCCTAGGCACAGAACAGAAGGCTCCTTTACAACTGTGTTTAGAGTCAGGAAGAACAACGGTGAATGCTGGAATGATGCTGTCAAATCAGAGATTGGTGTCAAACTGCGATCTGTTCCTGATTGAAAGTGAAATGGCAGGGTTAAGTTCACAGTCTAAAAATGACTCGTAATTATTCTATGAAGGTTTAACATGGTCGTAGAATGGTTACAGCACAGAATGTGGCCATTTGACCCATTAAGCCCGTGCCGGCTCTCTGCAAGAACACTTCAGCTAGTCCCACTCCCACACCCTTCCCTCGTAGTCCTGCAAATTTTTGACCTTCAGGCGCTCAACCAATTCCCCTTTGTAAGCCATGATTGAATCTGCCTCCACCACCCTTTCAGGCAGTGCATTCCCGATCCTAACCACTCACTGCGTAAAAAGTTTTTCCCCATGTCACCTTTGATTCTTCTGCCAATCACCTTAATCTATGTCCTCTGGTTCTCGACCTTTCCACCAATGGGAACAGTTTCTCTCTATCTACTCTGCCTAGGCCCCTCATGATTTTGACCGTCTCTATCAAATCTTCTCTGCTCCAAGGAGAACAACCCCAGCTTCTCTAGTCTATCCATGTAGCTGAAGTCCCTCATTCCGGGAATCATTCTCGTAAATCTTTTCTGCACCTTCTCTAAGGCTTTCACATAAGAGCAGGATTAGGCCATTCGGCCCTTTGAGCCTGCTCCACCATTCAATGTGATCATGGCTGATCCTCTATCTCAATACCATAGTCCTGCTTTCTCCCCATACCCCTTGATGCCTTTTGGGTCTAGAAATCTATCTATCTCCTTCCTAAATATGTTCAGTGACTTGGCCTGCACAGCCTTCTGTGGTAGATAATTCCACAGGTTCACCACCCACTAAGTGAAGAAATTTCTCCTCATCTCAGTCCCAAATGTTCTACCCCGTATCCTGAGACTGTGACCCCTCGTTCTACACCCCCCAGCCAGGGGAAACATCCTCTCTGCATCTAGTCTGTCCAGCCCTGTCAGAATTTTATATGTTTCAATGAGATCCCCTCTCATTCTTCTAAACTCTAGTGAATACAGGCCTAGTTGACCCAATCTCTCCTCATACGACAGTCTTGCCATCCCAGGAAACAGTCTGGTGAACCTTCCCTGCACTCCCTCTATGGCAAGTATATCTTTTCTTAGGCAAGGAGACCAAAGTTGCACACAGTTCACCGGGTGTGGTCTCACCAAAGCCCTGTATAACTGTAGTAAGACATCCTTGCTCCTGTACTCAAATCCTCTTGCAACGAAGGCCAACATACCATTTGCCTTCCTAACTGCTTGCTGCACCAGCATGTTTGCTTTCAGTGACTGGTGTACAACGACACCCAGGTCCCTCTGTACATAAACATTTCCCAATCTATCACCATTGAAATAATACTCTACCTTTCTGTATTTCCTACCGAAGTGGATAACTTCACATTTATCCACATTATACTGCATCTGCCATGTATTTGCCCATTCACTCAACTTATCTAAATCGCCTTGAAGCCTCTTTGCATCCTCCTCACAACTCACAATCCCACCTAGTTTTGTGTCATCAGCAAACTTGGAAATATTACATTTGCTTCCCTCATCCAAATCATCATTTATATATATTGTGAATAGCTGGGGCCCAAGCACTGATCCCTGCGGTACCCCACTAGTCACTGCCTGCCACTCCAAAAAAGACCCATTTATTCCTACTCTCTGTTTCCTGTCTGTTTACCAATTTTCAATCCATGCCAGTATATTACCCCCAATCCCATGTGCTTTAATTTTGCACACTAACCTCTTATGTGGGACTTTATCAAAGGCCTTCTGAAAATCCAAATACACCACATCCACTGGTTCTCCCTTATCTATTCTACCAGTTACATTCTCAAAAAACTCCAGTAGGTTTGTCAAACATGATTTCCCTTTCATAAATCCATGTTGACTTTGTCTAATCCCATTGCTATTTTCTAAGTGTCCTGTTATCACATCCTTTATAATAGACTCTAGCATTTTCCCTACTACTGATGTTAGGCTAACCGGTTTGTAGTTCCCTGCTTTCTCTCCCTCCTTTTTTAAATACTTCGCTTTTATCAATTTTTATCCCATCCAGTATCTCCACTACCTCCTCCTTTACTATGTCTATGGCAGGACCCTCTTCCTTGGTGAAGACAGATGCAAAGTAATCATTTAGTACCTCAGCCATACCCTCTGCCTCCATGCATAGGTCTCACTTCTCCTCTGACCTTTCTATATTTAGCCTGATTCTCAGATGTATTTACAACCTGACATCTGTCATACGCGCTCTTTTTCTGCTTCATCATATTCTCTATCTCTTTCGTCATCCAGGGAGCCCTGACTTTAGCTGCCCTGCCGTTCCCCCTTGTGGGAATGTACCTGAACTATTTCCTCTTTAAAGGCAGCCCATTGTTCCATTACAGTTTTGCCTGCTAATCTATGATTCCAGTTTACCCGGGCCAGATCCTTTCTCATCCCACTGAAATTGGCCTTCCCCCAGTTAAACATTTTTACTCTAGATTGCTCCCTATCCTTTTCCATAGCTAATCTAAAACTTATGATCACTGTTCCCTAAATGTTCACCAACTGACACTTGCTCCACTTGACCCACCTCATTCCCCAGAACCAGATCCAGCAATGCCTCCTCCCTCGTTGGCCAGAAACGTACTGATCAAGAACGTTCTCCTGAACACACTTCAGAAATTCTTCCCCTTCTCTGCCCTTAACACTATTACAGTCCCAGTCTATATTGGGACAGTTGAAGTCCCCCATTATCACTACTCTATAGTTCTTGCACCTCTCTGTAATTTCTCTGCAAATTTGCTCCTCTATATCTTTCCCACTATTTGGTGGTCTATAGAATACACCCAGTAGTGTAATGGCACCTCTATTGTTTCTTAACTCTAGCCATATAGATTCTGTCCTTGACCCCTCCAGGACATCCTCCCTCTCCAGCACTGTAACATTCTCCTTAACCAATACTGCCACAGCACCTCCTAACTTTCCTTCCCTATCTTCCCTGAACATTTTATAACCAGGAATATTTAATACCCAATCCTGCCCTTTTTGAGCCAGGTCTCAGTTATTGCCACAACATCATATTCCCATGTGGCTATTGGTGCCTGCAGCTCACTTACCTTGTTTACTACACTTCGTGCGTTCACATACATACACTGTAAACCCATCTTAGACCATCCTATATTCTCTCTTAGTTTGACCCCACCTAATACCTTACTATTTCTTACTTTAGTACTCTCTGCCTCTCCCAATCCTTTGAGCACTTTATTTCCCCTTTCTAATGTTACATCCTGGTGTCCATCCCCCTGTCAAATTAGTTTAAACCCTCCCCAACAGCACTAGCAAACCTCCCCACGAGGATATTAGTCCCGGCTCTGTTGAGGTGCAACCCGTCCGGCCTGTACAGGTCCCACCTCCCCCAGAACCGGCCTCAATTCCCCAGGAATCTGAAGCCCTCCCTCCTGCACCATCTCTCCAGCCACATATTCATCTGCTCGATCCTCCTATTTCTATATTCACACGCACGTGGCACCGGGAGTAATCCAGAGATTACTACCTTTGAGGTCCTGCTTTTTAATCTCTTTCCCAGCTCCAAAAATCTGTCTACAGGACCTCATCCCTCGTTCTACCTATGTTGTTGGTACTGATCTGGACAGCGACCTCTGGCTGTTCACCCTCCCCCTCTCAGGATGTTCTGCAGCCACTCAGTGACATCCTTAACCCTGACACCAGGGAGGCAACATACCATCCCGGAGTCAGGTCTGCAGCTGCAAAAACGCCTGTCTGCTCCGCTAACTATTGAATCCCTTCCCGCTATTGCTTTCTCTGTCTTCCTCCTCCACCCCTGTGCAGCTGAGCCACCCTTGCTGCCATGGACTTGGCTCTGGCTGTACTTCCCAGAGGAACCATTACCCTCACCAGTACTCAGCACAGAATACTGGTTGGCGAGCGAGATGCACACCGGGGACTCCTGCACTACCTGCCTGGTCCTCCTCTTCTGTCTGGCAGTCCCCCATTCCCTCTCTGCCTGCACACTCATTAGCTGTGGGGTGACCACCTCCTGAAACATGCTATCCACGTAGCTCTCAGCCTCATGGATGCACCGCAGTGACAACAGATGCTGCTCAAGCTCTGAAACCCGGAGCTTGAGCTCCTCCAGCTGACAACACCTCCTGCACATGTGGTTGACAAGGACATGGGAAGCGTCCTGGAGTTCCCACAATTTTCTTTTATTTGTTCATGGGATCTGGGCGGCGCTGGCAAGGCCAGCATTTATTGCCCATCCCTAGTTGCCCTTGAGAAGGTGGTGGTGAGCCGCCTTCTTGAACCACTGCAGTCCGTGTGGTGATGGTACTCCCACAGTGCTGTTAGGGAGGGAGTTCCAGGATTTTGACCCAGCGACGATGAAGGAATGGTGATATACTTCTAAGTCAGGATGATGTGTGACTTGGAGGGGAACGTGGAGGTGGTGGTGTTCCCATGCGCCTGCTGCCCTTGTCCTTCTAGGTGGAAGAGGTCGCGGGTTTGGGAGGTGCTGCCGAAGAAGCCTTGGTGAGTTGCTGCAGTGCATCTTGTAGATGGTACACACTGCAGCCATGGTACACTGGTGGTGGACGGAGTGAATATTTAAGGTAGTGGATGGAGTGCCAATCAAGCGGGCTGCTCTGTCCTGGATGGTGTCGAGCTTCTTGAGTGTTGTTGGAGCTGCACTCTACCAGGCATGTGGAGAGTATTCCATCACACTCCTGACTTGTGCCTTGTAGATGGTGGAAAGGCACAGGATCTGCATCTGAATCTGAAGCAAGAGAGTTCTTTCAAGGGTTGGTTGAAAGGAACTTCAATGAGTATACAGTGAGAAACTGTAGTTCAGTCTATGACACCCAGAAGCCATGTAGTCAAATGGAACCAGCTTGGGGTTAGATGTGGTAGAAGGTGAACTAGGTGAGAAGTGATATAATCAAGAGTAAGAAAAGCCCCAAAATGGAACAGTCGGTAACAGAACATCAATAATCTCCTCTGATCATGCAGAAATCAACTATTCAATACACTGTGTTTGAAACAAAGCTGCTTTATTCACTATTTATACAGAATATTAATCTCCAGCCCAGGTATAGGAGATATTAAGATCAGCAAAAACACACTCAGTCTGAGCGAGTGAACTACCTGTGAGGGAAACAGTCGGCAAGAGACACAACGAAGGAGTGACCTCAGAATTCAAGGGTGTCACTGGCACAAGGGAGCTGAGAGGTGAGTATCAGCTGAGGATTCATGGTCAGTTTATTTTTGTTCTGTTTTGAGCATATTTCAGCTAAGTAGTTCATAGCTGATCTAATAAAGGGAAGTGCAGATTGATGGGTCGCTGTTGAGTGTTTCTTGTTATGTTTATTTCTGCTAAATGACCTCCATAGTCTGGTAAATAGGGGCATGGCAGGGCAGCTCAGTCCTGTGATTTGCACATCCTGTGCCATGTGGGAAATCCCGGATGCTTCTTGCGGCCTGGACGTCCACGTGTGCAGGAAGTGTCACCAACTGCAGCAACTTGAGCTCCGGGTTTCGGAGCTTGAGCAGCAGCTGGAGTCACTACAGTGCATCCATGAGGCTGAGAAATAGTTGGGAAGCACTTTTCTAGATGTGGTCACCCCGCAGCCACAAAATATGCAGGCAGAGAGGGAATGGGTGAGTGTCAGACAGAGAAGGAGGACCAGGCAGGTAGGGCAAGAATCCCCAGAGTGCATCTCGCTCGCTAACCGGTTCATGGCTCTGGAAACTGGTGGGGGTGATGGTTCCTCTGGGGAGAGCAGCCAGGGCCAAGGCCACAGCACCACGGGTGGCTCAGCTGCACAGAGGGGAGGAAGAAGAGTGGAAGAGCAATAATGACAGGGGAGTCATTGGTTAGGGGAACAGACAGGTGTTTCTGTGGATGCAGATGTAACTCCAGGATGGTATGTTGCCTCCCTGGTGCCAGGGTCAAGGATGTCACTGAGTGGCTGCATGACACTCTGAGGGGGGAGCGTGAACAGCCAGAGATCATTGTCCGTATCAGTACCAATGACATAGGCAGAAAGAGGGATGAGGTCCTGCAGCCAGACTATAGGGAGCAAGGAAAGAGATTAAAAAGCAGAATCTCAAAAGGCAGTAATCTCTGGATTACTCCCGTTGCCATGTGCTAGTGAGTACAGGAATAGGAGGATTGACCAGATGAATGTGTGGCTGGAGAGATGGTTCAGGAAGGAGGGCTTTAGATTCCTGAGACATTGGGACTATTTCTGGGGAAGGTGGGACCTGTACAAGCCGGATGGGTGACACCTCAACAGAGCCGGGACCAATATTCTCACAGGGAGGTTTGCTAGTGCTGTTGGGGAGGGTTTAAATTAGCTTGGCAGGGGGTTGGACACCAGCATATGGATTAGAAAAGAGGAATAAGGTGCATAATAGCGTGAGTGTGTTGGATAATACTCAAGAAGAAAGTAGTCCTAGAGGCGGAAGTAGTACCATGTTAGATCAGAGCAGACTAGGAAAGACTATGAAAAATTCAAAAATGGGTTTAGAATGCATGTAAATAAATGCACAAAGTGTGGTAAGTAATGTTGGTGAACTACAAGCACAATTAGCCATGTGGCAATATGATGTTGTGGCAATAACGGAAACGTAGCTTAAAAATGGTAAAAACTGGCCACTTAATATTCAAAGGTACAAGGTGTTCAGAAAAGATAGGGAAGGGAAAAGGGGAGGTGGGGTGGCAGTGCCAATTACGGAAGACATTGTAGTGTTGGAAAGGAAGGACGTTCTTGAGGGGACAAGGACAGAATCCATTTGGTTAGAGTTGAGGAGCAAAAAGGGTAAGATCACACAATTGGGGTATTCTACAGGCCTCCAAATAGTGAGAGGGAGGTAGAGGAGCAAATCTGCAGGGAAATCGCAGAGATATGCAAGAGCTATAGAGTGGTGATATTGGGGGGCTTTAATTACCCAAGTATCGATTGGTATAATGCTGGGATAAAGGCAAAGGAAGGGGAGGAATTTCTGAAATGTGCTCAGGAGAATTTCCTTGACCAGTATGCTCTTGGCCCAACTAGGAAGGAGGCATTGCTGGATCTGGTGCTGGGGAATGAGGTGGGTCAGGTCGACCAAGTGTCTGTGGGAGAACACTTGGGTATGAGTGATCATCATATCATAAGATTTAATTTAGCAATGGTGAGGAGCAAGGAACAATCTAGAGTGGAACTTCTAAACTGGAATAGGGCTAACGTCAATGGGATGTGAAATGATCTAGCCAGGGTAAAATGGAACCAAAGACTGACAGGAAAAACTGTAATGGAACAATGGGTGATCTTTAAGGAGGAGATGTTCGAAGTACAGGCTAGGTACATTCCAACAAGAGGGAAGGGTAAGGGAACCAAAGCAAGGGCTCCTTGGATGACGAGGGAGATAGAGAAGATGATGAAACAAAAAAAGAGGGTGCATGATGAATATCAGGCGAATTCTTCAAGGGAGAACCAGACCAAATACAATAAGTTGAGAGGGGAAGTGAAGCTGAAAATAAGATTGGCAAAGAGAGAATATGAGAGTAGAATGGCAGTTAACATAAAAGGGACCCAAAAAATCTAGTACCGGCATGTAAACAGTAAGCGGGTGGGGCTGGGTGGGGCCTATTAGAAACAAAGAAGGCAATATATGCTTAGAGGCGCAGGGCAAGGCTAGAATACTCAATGATTACTTGGTATTGGTGTTTGCTAAGCAGGTGGATGCTGACAAAAAATCGGTAGAAGTGGAAAAGGTCGAAGCAATGGAAGGGGTAAAAATTGATAGAAAGGATGTACTAGAAAGGCTGGGTATACTTAGAGTGGACAAGTTGCCTGGTCCAGATGCCACCTGTCAAGCTGCCAAACACTGACATTCTGTGTCGTTTGATGAGTCCTTGTGTTCAAGACTCATCAAACCTTTCAACTTTGCAGAAATCACCTGGCTGTTGTTTCGGAGGATCCAACAGCCAGTCTGTGATATCTACAATGGAGATGTTGGGACTCCGGCTCCATAGTGGCTGAAGGCTGTAGGCAGAAACAAAGGTAAGTGAACATTTTCTAACACCTTACACTCACCTTACATACTTACCACTCCACATTTGCACCCATTATTCACCTCTACATCGCACTTTCAGACCCCTCTGACCCCCGCAGCCCTCCTAATCATCTCCTACACCCTGATGGAGTTCTCCTGTTAACTACCTGTTAACAGGCACTGACTGGGCTTTAATCCCTTTCCCGCCTCGAGGAGACGAGACCCAGGGCAGGACAGCTTCAGACCTCCAGGCAAGAGGGCACAGAGGCGGGTTGAGGGGCGGGTTTGCCACCCGCCCCCAAATTCTGCAACTTTACCGGCAGTCCCGCCTCCATATCTGCCTCCTTGGGGCTGACAAAATCTAACCCTCGATGTTTTCAATGGGAGACTAGATAGGCACTTGAGGGAAATAAACTTGCAGGGCTACAGGGATAGAGCAGGGGAATGGGACTGACTGGATTGCTCTACAGAGTGTTGGCACGGACTTGATGGACTGAATGGCCTCCTTCTGTGCTGTATGAATCTATGACTCTAATCTCTTATCATGGAGAAATCAAATATTCAACACACTGTATGTTTGAAACAAAGTTAATTTATTCAATTTTAATACAGAATATTAATCTCCATCCCAGTTATAGGGGTTATTAAGATCAGCAGAAACAAACTCTAACTGCCAGAATGAACATGATTCAGTGCTCAATGCAATCCCAGTAAACTCTGTTCTATTCACTAATGCGGCCTTTCAATGGCTGGGGTTTTACCCAGCATTCCCCGCGGGGGAGAATGTGCCGCACCTGGACTACAGGAGCCCAGCGCGCAGGCGCAGAACCCACCTGGGTTTGGAGCATGCGCGGTGCGTGAATTGTTTGAACAGTGAGGGAACAGACCAGTTCCGAATTATCACAAAGAAGCAGGCGAACGGAGCGGATTAAAGGACTGTCAACTGGGCGGGGAGGCTTCATAAACAACTGGTACAGGCCACAAACGCCGAATCATAACCTGAAGGTCTCACGTTTGCAACTTTGGAGCTTCTTCCAGTCATACGCAAAGGATAACGGCCGCCATCTTGATTCAGTGAGCAGCAAAGCGTATGCGCAGCCATCTTGGTGAGGCATAGAGTGGGCGGGGCTTCAGTGTCTGTTCCCAACGTGGTCCGAGGGCCCGGCAGAGTAAAACATTGACTCAGTTATTTGATTCAGACTCTCCACACTTCAGATTTCTCCTGAACGCGCTGGTAAAAGCAGAACATACGGTTAACATCCCACACAATTCTAACAGAAGAGCCCCAGAGCTGGGCTGCCCTACTACAGTCCCAGGGTAGAATCCCCAAGTACAGTCTCAGGGCTAGAATCCCCATGTACAGTCCCAGTGTTAGAATCCCCATGTACAGTCCCAGGGTTAGAATCCCCATGCACAGTCCCAGGGTTAGAATCCCCATTTACAGTCCCAGGGCTAGAATCCCCATGTATAGTCCCAGGGTTGGAATCCCCATGTACAGTCCAAGGGTTGGAAACCCCATGTACAGTCCCAGGGTTGGAAACCCCATGTACAGCCCCAAGGGCTAGAATCCCCATGTACAGCCCCAAGGGCTGGAATCCCCATGTACAGTCCCAGGGTTGGAATCCTCATGTACAGTCCCAGGGTCGGAATCCCGATGTTCAGTCCCAGGGTCGGAATCCTGATGTTCAGTCCCAGGGTCGGAATCCCCATGTAACGTCCCAGGGTTTGAATCCCAATGTACAGTCCCAGGGTTGGAATCCCTGTGTATAGTCCCAGGGTTGGAATCCCCTTGTACAGTCCCAGGGTTCGAATCTCCATGTAAAGTCCCAGGGTTCGAATCTCCATGTACAGTCCTAGGGTAAGCATCCCCATGTACAGTCCCAGGGTAAGCATCCCTATGTACAGTCCCAGGGTAAGCATCCCCATGTACAGTCCCAGGGTTGGAATTCCCTTGCACAGTCCCAGAATTACAATCCCCATGTACAGTCGCAGATTAGAATCCCCATGAACAGTCCCAGACTGGAATCCCCATGTTCAGTCCCACAGTTGCAATCCCCATATACAGTCCCAGGTTCGGAATCCCCATGCACAATCCCAGGTTTGAAATCCCCATGTGCATTCCCAGGGTTAGAATACCCATGTACAGCCCCAAGGCCTAGAATCCCCATGTACAGTCCCAAGGGCTGGAATCCCCATGTACAGCCCCATGGTTAGAATCCCCATGTACAGTCCCAGGGTCAGAATCCCCTTGTACAGTCCCAGGGTCAGAATCCCCTTGTACAGTCCCAGGGTCGGAATCCCCATGTACAGCCCCATGGTTAGAATCCCCATGTACAGTCCCAGGGTCAGAATCCCCTTGTACAGTCCCAGGGTCAGAATCCCCTTGTACAGTCCCAGGGTCGGAATCCCCATGTACAGACCCAAGGGCCAGAATCCCCATGTACAGTCCCAATGGTTAGAATCCCCATGTACAGTCCCAGGGTCAGAATCCCCTTGTACAGTCCCAGGGTCGGAATCCCCTTGTACAGGCCCAGGGTCGGAATCCCCGTGTACAGGCCCAGGGTCGGAATCCCCGTGTGCAGTCCCAGGGTCGGAATCCCCGTGTGCAGTCCCAGGGTCGGAATCCCCGTGTGCAGTCCCAGGGTCGGAATCCCCGTGTGCAGCCCCAGGGTCGGAATCCCCGCGTGCAGTCCCAGGGTCGGAATCCCCGTGTGCAGTCCCAGGGTCGGGATCCCCGCGTGCAGTCCCAGGGTCGGGATCCCCGCGTGCAGTCCCAGGGTCGGGATCCCCGCGTGCAGTCCCAGGGTCGGAATCCCCGCGTGCAGCCCCAGGGTCGGAATCCCCGCGTGCAGCCCCAGGGTCGGAATCCCCGTGTGCAGTCCCAGGGTCGGGATCCCCGCGTGCAGTCCCAGGGTCGGGATCCCCGCGTGCAGTCCCAGGTTCGGGATCCCCGCGTGCAGTCCCAGGGTCGGGATCCCCGCGTGCAGCCCCAGGGTCGGAATCCCCGTGTGCAGTCCCAGGGTCGGGGTCCCCGCGTGCAGTCCCAGGGTCGGGATCCCCGCGTGCAGTCCCAGGGTCGGGATCCCCGCGTGCAGCCCCAGGGTCGGGATCCCCGCGTGCAGTCCCAGGGTCGGGGTCCCCGCGTGCAGTCCCAGGGTCGGGATCCCCGCGTGCAGTCCCAGGGTCGGGGTCCCCGTGTGCAGTCCCAGGGTCGGGATCCCCGCGTGCAGTCCCAGGGTCGGGGTCCCCGCGTGCAGTCCCAGGGTCGGGATCCCCGCGTGCAGTCCCAGGGTCGGGGTCCCCGCGTGCAGTCCCAGGGTCGGGGTCCCCGCGTGCAGTCCCAGGGTCGGGATCCCCGCGTGCAGTCCCAGGGTCGGGATCCCCGCGTGCAGTCCCAGGGTCGGACTCCCCGCGTGCAGTCCCAGGGTCGGGGTCCCCGCGTGCAGTCCCAGGGTCGGAATCCCCGCGTGCAGTCCCAGGGTTGGAATCCCCGCGTGCAGTCCCAGGGTCGGAATCCCCGCGTGCAGTCCCAGGGTTGGAATCCCCGCGTGCAGTCCCAGGGTCGGGATCCCCGCGTGCAGTCCCAGGGTCGGGATCCCCGCGTGCAGTCCCAGGGTCGGGGTCCCCGCGTGCAGTCCCAGGGTCGGGATCCCGCGTGCAGTCCCAGGGTCGGGGTCCCCGCGTGCAGTCCCAGGGTCGGGGTCCCCGCGTGCAGTCCCAGGGTTGGAATCCCCATGTGCAGTCCCAGGTGTGGAATCTCCATGTGCAGTCCCAGGGTTGAAATCCCCTTACATTCCCAGGGTTGGAATCTCCATTTACAATCCCAGGATTGGAATCCCCATCTGCAGTCCCAGGGTTGGAATCCCCATGTACAGTCCCAGGTGTGGAATCCCCATGTACAGTCCCAGGTGTGGAATCCCCATGTGCAGTCCCAGGGTTGGAATCCCCATTTACAATTCCAGAGTTAGAATCCCCATGTGCAGTCCCAGGTGTGGAATCTCCATGTGCAGTCCCAGGGTTGGAATCCCCATGTACAGTCCCAGGGTTAGAATCCCCATTTATCGTCCCAGGGTTGGAATCCCCATGTACAGTCCCAGGGTTGAAATCCCCTTACAGTCCGTGGGTTGGAATTCCATTGTGCAGTCCCAGGTGTGGAATCTCCAGTTACAGTCCCAGGATTGGAATCCCCATGCAGGGTCCCAGGGTTCGAATCCCTCAGCAACACCGAGTGCAGGTCTCGGGCCCCGAGTCAGAGCCGGCGGACGTGCGGCCAGGACCCCGGCACCATTAACCCCAGGGTGCAGCGCCTCCCCCAGACAAGAAACACAACAACTTGCATTTATACAGCAGAGGGAGCAACTCAGAGCTGGTTAGCATCAGGGTGGGCGGTGGATGTGGAACTCGGTCCCTGGCCTCCTGTGTTGGTCTTTCTTGTTGCATCAGTTTGAGCTGGAGTGGAGAGGGGGGAGAAGCTGCTGGGTTTAACCCTCAGTACTTCTGAGTCCAATGGGACCCAACAATTTCCAATGTGGGACTGTGAAGGGAGGTGGATTCTAGGGGAGTTTAAGTTGCTAAACAGACACTGTCCATACAGTGTAGAAGAGCATCATTTTTGGAACAAGTATTTCTGTAGAGCTTTTCAATCCATTTTATATATACAGATTTTTTAATTCATTCGATGTGGGTGTCACTAGCAAGGCCAGCAGATATTGCCAGTCCCCAGTTGCCCGTTGAGAAGGTGATGCTGGGCCTTCTTCTTGAACCTCTGCAGTCCGTGTGGTGAAAGTACTCTCAGAATGCTGTTAGGTGAGGAGTTCCAGGATTTTCACCCAGCGATGATGTAGGAACGGTGATATATGCCCAAGTCAGGATAGTGTGTGACTTGGAGGCGAACTGGGAGGTGATGGTGTTCCCATACACCTGCTGCCCTTGTCCTTGTAGGTGGTGGAGGTCGCGTGTTTGGGAGGTGCTGTCAAAGTTCTAGTCGAGTTACAGATTTATAAAATCACTCCTTCACCCCTCCCCCTCCCACCTCACTCTCTCTCCTCACATATAGGCCAGAGTCTTGTGTAGGCCCAGACTGGGTGGCGGGTTCCCTTCCCTGAAGGACATTAGTGAACCAGTTGGGTTTTTACGACAATCCGGCAGCTTTCATGGTCACTTTTTTCTAGTGCTGGCCCCACAAATTCCCAGATTCATTCAGCTCAATTTCACAACCTGCCTTTGTGTTTTTGTGGGTTCTCTCTCACCCTCCCTTTTTCCTGCTTTAAATTCATTCTACAGAAGGGGAGGATTTGCAGATGGGAAATTCAAATCAAACCAAACATCACTTCAAGATCTGACAGTCACTCGATTCATCAGGACCTTTGAGCATGGAAGCAGAAAGCACCGTTCAGAGCGGGGAGAAACCATACACGTGTTCTGTGTGTGGACGAGGCTTCAGCCGATCCTCTGATCTGTCGACACACCAGCGAGTTCACACCGGGGAGAGGCCGTTCACCTGCTCCGAGTGTGGGAAGGGATTCACTCATTCATCCACCCTGCTGACACACCAGCGAGTTCACACTGATGATAGACCTTTTAAATGTTCTGACTGTGAGAAGAGATTTAAAAGCAAACAGCCCCTGCTGACACACCAGCGAGTTCACACTGATGATAGACCTTTTAAATGTTCTGACTGTGAGAAGAGATTTAAAAGCAAAAAGGATCTGCTGACACACCAGCGAGTTCACACTGGGGAGAGGCCGTTCACCTGCTCTGAGTGTGGGAAGGGATTCACGTGTTCATCCGACCTTCTGAAACACCAGCGAGTTCACACCGGGGAGAGGCCGTTCACCTGCTCTGAGTGTGGAAACGGATTCACTCAGTCATCCAGCCTGCTGACACACCAGCGCGTTCACACTGATAAGAGACCTTTTAAATGTTCTGACTGTGAGAAGAGATTTAAAAGCAAAAAGGATCTGCTGAGACACCAGCGAGTTCACACTGGGGAGAGGCCGTTCACCTGCTCTCAGTGTGGGAAGGGATTCATGTGTTCATCCAACCTGCTGACACACCAGCGAGTTCACACTGGGGAGAGGCCTTTCATCTGCTCCGAGTGTGGGAAGGGATTCACTCAGTCATCCAGCCTGCTGACACACCAGCGAGTTCACACTAATGATAGACCTTTTAAATGTTCTGAGTGTGAGAAGAGATTTAAAAGCAAACAGCACCTGCTGATACACCAGCGAGTTCACACTGGGGAGAGACCATTCACCTGCTCTGAGTGTGGGAAGGGATTCACGTGTTCGTCCGACCTTCTGACACACCAGCGAGTTCACACTGGGGAGAGACCGTTCACCTGCTCTGAGTGTGGGAAGGGGTTTACTCATTCATCCAGCCTGCTGACACACCAGCGAGTTCACACTGATGACAGACCTTTGAAATGTTCTGACTGTGAGAAGAGATTTAAAAGCAAAAAGGATCTGCTGACACACCAGCGAGTTCACACTGGGGAGAGACCGTTCACCTGCTCGGAGTGTGGGAAGGGGTTCACTGATTCATTCCACCTGCTGATACACCAGCGAGTTCACACTGGGGAGAGGCCTTTCACCTGCTCAGAGTGTGGGAAGGGATTCACTCAGTCATCCAGCCTGCTGACACACCAACGAGTTCACACTGGGGAGAGGCCATTCACCTGCTCCGAGTGTGGTAAGAGATTCACGTGTTCATCCCACCTGCTGAGACACCAGCGAGTTCACACCGGAGAGAGACCGTTCATCTGCTCTCAGTGTAGGAAGGGCTTCACTCGGGCTTCCCACCTGCTGACACACCAGCGAGTTCACAAATGACTGCAGGGGTTGCATTCTGATGTTATTGCTGCTGTTAATTACATCCTGGACTGAATCGTGTTCATTCTGACAGTTCGGGTTTGTTTCTGCTGATGTTAATAAACCCTGTAACTGGGCTGGAGTTTAATATTCTGGATATATGTCAAATAAATCAGCTTTGCAATAAATACATTGTTGTGGGTATTTGTCGTTCCCACCCGAGTGTTTAGCATCACCTGGCTGGAGCTCAGAAAGGACAATCTGGGGGGAGGATCGTACGGCTGGAACGTCTCTCTTCACTGACGGCAATATCCCCGTGTGGGTTAATCTTGAGGTCTGTAAGGAATGTGTCCCAGCCGATCTCTCCCATGGGTCAGAGCTCCTAGGCACAGAACAGAAGGCTGCTTTACAACTGTGTTTAGAGTCAGGAAGAACAACGGTGAATGCTGGAAACGTGCTGTCAAATCAGAGATTGGTGTCAAACTGCGATCTGTTCCTGACTGAAAGTGAAATGGCAGGGTTAAGTTTCCAGTCTAAAAATGACTGGTAATTATTCTGTAAAGGTTTAACGTGTTCGTAGAATCACAGAATGGTTACAGCACAGAAGGTGGCCATTCGACCCATTAAGCCCGTGCCGGCTCTCTGCAAGAGCACTTCAGCTAGTCCCACTCCCCCACCTTTCCCTCGTAGTCCTGCAAATGTTTGTCCTTCAGGTACTCATCCAATTCCCTTTTGAAAGCCACGATTGAATCTGCCTCCACCACCCTTTCAGGCAGTGTATTCCTGATCCTAACCACTCAGTGCGTGAAAAGTTTTTCCCCATGTCACCTTTGGTTCTTCTGCCAATCACCTTAAATCTGTGTCCTCTGGTCTGCGACCCTTCCGCCAATGGGAACAGTTTCTCTCTATCTGCTGTGTCCAGACACCTCATGATTTTGAACACCTGTATCAAATCTCCCCTCAATCTTCTCTGCTCCAAGGAGAACAACCCCAGCTTCTCCAGTCTATCCATGTAACTGAAGTCCCTCATTCCTGGAATCATTCTCGTAAATCTTTTCTGCACCTTCTGTAAGGCCTTCACATCCTCCTGAAGTGTGGTGCCCAGAATTGGACACAGTACTCCAGTTGGGGGCCGAACCAGTGTTTCATCATAATTTCCACACTTTTGTACTTTATACCACTTTATACCTTCCTCCAGTCCGAAAAACAACCGTTCACCACTACTCTCTGTTTCCTGTCACTTGGCCAATTTCCTATCCATGCTGCCACTGTTCCTTTTATTCCATGGGTTTCAACTTTGCTGGTAAGCCTATTATGTGGCACTTTATCAAACGCCTTTTTGAAATCCATGTACACCTTATCTGTTACCTCATGAAAAAACTTTATCAAGGTGGGCAGCACAGTGGCAAATGGAATTCAATGTGGGGATGTGTGAGGTAATGCATTTGTGGAGGGCTAACAAGGAAAGGGAATACATATTAAATGGTAGAACACTGAGTCGTGTAGAGGAACAGAGGGACCTTGGAGTGCATGTCCACAGATCCCTGAAGGTAGCAGGCCAAGTAGATAAGGTGGTTAAGAAGGCATACGGAATGCTTGCCTTTATTAGCCGTGGCATAGAATACAAGAGCAGGGGGGGTTATACTTCAACTGTATAAAACACTAGTTCGGCTTCAGCTAGAGTACTGCGTGCAGTTCTGGTCACCACATTACAGGAAAGATGTAATTGCACTAGAGAGGGTACAGAGGAGATTTACAATGATGTTGCCGGAAGTAGAGAATTTTGGCTATGAGGAAAGACTGGATAGGCTGGGTCTGTTTTCCTTGGAACAGAGGAGGCTGAGGGGAGACCTTATTGAGGTGTATAAAATTATGAGGGGATTAGATGAAGTGGATAGAAAGGACCTATTTCCCTTTGCAGAAGGGTCAAAAACCAGGGGCACAGATTTAAAGTAATTGGTGGAAGGTTTAGAGGGGATTTGAGGGGAAATGCCTTCACCCAGAGGGTTGTGGGGGTCTGGAACTCACTGCCTGAAAGGGTGGGAGAGGCGGGAACCCTAACCACATTTAAAAAGTACTTGGATGTGCACCTGGGATGCTGTAACCTACAGGGCCACGGACCAAGAGCTGGGAAGTGGGATTAGGCTGGATAACTCTTTGTTGGCCGGCACGGACACGATGGGCCGAAATGGCCTCCTTCCGTGCTGTAACTTTCTATGATTCAACACGATTTGCCTTTAACAAATCTGTGCTGGTTTTCCTTAATTAATCCACACCTATCCAAGTGACTATTAATTCTGTCCCTGATTACTGTTTCTAAAAGCTTCCCCACTACCGAGGTTAAACTGACTGGCCAGTAGTTGCTGGGTTTAAACAGCACCAGTTTTTAAACAATAGTGTAACAGTTGCAATTCTCCAGTCCTCTGGCACCACTCCCACATCTAAGGAGGATTGGAATATTATGGCCAGTACCTCCGCGATTTTCTCCCTCAATTCCGTCAGCATCCTAGGATGCATCCCATCCACTCCTGGTGATTTATCTACTTTAAGTACAGCCAGTCTTTCTAATACCTCCTCTTTATCAATTTTTATCCAATCAAGTATCTCCACTACCTCCTCCTTCACTGTCTCTGGCAGGATCCTGTTCCTTGGTGAAGACAGATGCAAAGTACTCGTTTAGTACCTCAGCCATACCCTCTGCCTCCATGTATAGGTCTCCTTTATGGTCCCTAATCGGCCCCAACCATCCTCTTACTACCCGTTTACTATTTATATGCCGATAGAAGACTTTTGGATTACCTTTTATGTTGTCTGCCATTCTATTCTCATACCCTCTCTTTGCCCCTCTTAGTTTCTTTTTCACTTCTCCTCTGACCTTTCTATATTTAGCCTGATTCTCAGATGTATTTGCAACCTGACATCTGTCATACGTGCTCTTTTTCTGCTTCATCATATTCTCTATCTCGTCATCCAGGGAGCCCTGACTTTAGTTGCCCTGCCTTTCCCCTAGTGGGAATGTACCTCAACTGCACCTGAACTATTTCCTCTTTAAAGGCAGCCCATTGTTCCATTACAGTTTTGCTGCTAATTTTTGATTCCAGTTTACCCGGGCCGGATCTGTTCTCATCCCACTGGAATTGGCCTTCCCCCAGTTAAACATTTTTACTCTAGATTGCTCCCTATCCTTTTCCATAGCTAATCTAAACCTTATGATACTATGATCATTGTTCTCTAAATGTTCACCTACTGACACTTGACCCACCTCATTCCCCAGAACCAGATCCAGCAATGCCTCCTCCCTCGTTGGGCCAGAAACGTACTGATCAAGAAAGTTCTCCTGAACACATTTCAGAAGTTCTTCCCCTTCTCTGCCTTTAACACTATTATGATCCCAGTCTACATTAGAATAGTTGAAGTCCCCCATTATTAATCTATATATATAAACGAGTCCTTCTGTCTGTCCTTCTGTCTGTCCTCGGGTGTGCGTCTGTCCGGCTATGCGCTCGAAAGTTACAGAGCGTACCTACGCGTGCGTTACGTCGAAAGAAAGCTTACCTTTCCGAAACACTGGTAAGCGTATTTACGTTTCGGCCGGACGAAGATCGCGCCCGCGGTATCCGAAAAACCTTCAACATTCTGCTCATTAGCATCTCTTTATCCGCTCATTAGCGACAGAGTGACCTCGAGGTCGACCAATCGTACGCCGGGTTGCTGGCGCGTGCGGCCGGGCCCTCCTACGGTCGAGTGACGGGACGATTGACCAATCCTACGCTTTGGTGACCTGACGGTCGACCAATCGGTGCGTGTGTGGGCGGGCCAAATCGTTCTGAACCGAGGTGAGTCGCCGCCATCTTGATTCCAAACTTTTCCTTTCTTTTTCCCGCTTTCTGCGTCTTTAAAAAAAAACTTTGCTTTTAAAACACACATTGTTTTTAACAAAAAAGATTTAGAAAGTAATTAACTTATCTAATCTCATTAATTTTCCTACCTTTCCCCGTTTTTCCAGGTAGGCCTCAAAGCCTCGGCCTCTCCTCCGCACCCACGCCCGAGCTAGGCACCTCCCGGCCCCAGTCAAGAAGCGGCCCCCGATCGCCGCCATCTTTATGAAGGCTGGAGGGGCGGGCCTCAGCCGAGCGCCGCTACCGCCGCCATCTTAGTAAAGGCTGCTGCGGCGGTGGCGGCACGGAGCTCCGCGGAGCAGGTGAGCGGCGGTGTCTAACTCCCCACCCCCCCCCGCCCCCCCCAAGTCTGTGTCTCTCTCTCTTCCCCGCGCCTCCTGAATGCGCGGGGGGGGGGAAGAGGCCCGGCGCACGCCGCATTCGGAGACTTCAACTCCGTGACAGGTAAGGAGGGTCTTCGTTCACGTTGGGCGGCGGGCGGGTTCCTCGGGTGCTGATCCCTGGTGGTGTGGGGCCGGAGCCCGGCTCTTAGCTTGCCCCGGACAGCGGGCGGACGGCGGGGCCTGGAGTAGCAAATCGTGCACCACGGCAGAAGAAAAACTGAGAGCGACAGAGGGGAACAGACGTCAGAGAGGGAGAGGGGCAGGGAGGGAGAGGGGCAAGGAGGGAGAGGGAAGAGAGAGAGGGTGGGGGAGGGGAGAGAGCGAGAGGGCGGGGGGAGGGGAGAGAGCGAGAGGGCGGGGGGAGGGGAGAGAGAGCGAGAGGGCGGGGGGAGAGAGAGCGCGAGAGGGCTGGGGGAGAGAGAGCGTGAGAGGGCGGGGGGAGAGAGAGCGCGAGAGGGCGGGGGGAGAGAGCACGAGAGGGGCGGGGGAGAGCGCGCGAGAGGGCGGGGAGAGAGAGCACGAGAGGGCGGGGAGAGAGCGCGAGAGGGCGGGGGGAGAGAGCGCGAGAGGGCGGGGGGAGGGGAGAGAGAGCGCGAGAGGGCGGGGGGAGGGGAGAGAGAGCGCGAGAGGGCGGGGGGAGGGGAGAGAGACGGTGAGAGGGCGGGGGAGGGGAGAGAGGGCGGGGGAGGGGAGAGAGGGCGAGAGGGTGGGGGGAGGGGAGCGAGAGGGCGGGGGGAGGGGAGCGAGAGGGCGGGGGGAGGGGAGAGAGAGGGCGGGGGGAGGGGAGAGAGAGGGCGGGGGGAGGGGAGAGAGGGCGGGGGGAGGGAGAGAGGGAGGGGAGAGAGAGGGCGGGGGAGGGGAGAGAGAGGGCGGGGGGAGGGGAGAGAGAGGGCGGGGGAGGGAGAGAGAGGGCGGGGGAGGGGAGAGAGAGGGCGGGGGAGGGGAGAGAGAGGGCGGGGGGGAGAGAGAGGGCGGGGGAGGGGAGAGAGAGGGCGGGGGGAGGGGAGAGAGAGGGGGCGGGGGGAGGGGAGAGAGAGGGGGCGGGGGGAGGGGAGAGAGAGGGGGCGGGGGGAGGGGAGAGAGAGGGCGGGGGGAGGGGAGAGGCGGGGGGAGGGGAGAGGGGCGGGGGGGAGGGGGCGAGAGGGCGGGGGGAGGGGGGCGAGAGGGCGGGGGGAGGGGAGAGAGAGGGCGGGGGAGGGGGGAGAGAGGGCGGGGGAGGGGGGAGAGAGGGGGGCGGGGGGGAGGGGGGAGAGAGAGGGCGGGGGGAGGGGAGAGATAGGGCGGGGGGAGGGGAGAGAGAGGGCGAGAGGGCGGGGGAGGGGAGAGAGAGGGCGGGAGGGCGGGGGGAGGGGAGAGAGAGGGCGGGGGGAGGGGAGAGAGAGGGCGGGAGGAGGGGAGAGAGGACGGGAGGGCGGGGGGAGGGGAGAGAGAGGGCGGGAGGGCGGGGGGAGGGGAGAGAGAGGGCGGGGGGAGGGGAGCGAGAGGGCGGGGGGTGGGGAGAGAGGGCGGGGGGCGGGGGGGAGAGGGCGAAGGGGCGGGGTGCGGGGAGAGAGAGGGCGGGGGGGCGGGGAGAGAGAGGGCGGAGGGGCGGGGAGAGAGAGGGCGGGGGGCGGGGAGAGAGACGGCGCGGGGGGGGCGGGGAGAGAGACGGCGCGGGGGGGCGGGATGGCGCGGGGCGGCGGGGGGCGGGACGGCGCGTGGGGTCGGGGGGCGAGACGGCGCGAGGGGGCGGGGGGCGAGACGGCGCGGGGGGGCGGGGGGCGAGACGGCGCGGGGGGCGGGGTGCGATACGGCGCGGGGGGCGAGACGGCGCGGGGGGGCGGGGGGCGAGACGGCGCGGGGGGGGGGCGGGACGGCGCGGGGGCGAGACGGCGCGGGGGGGCGTGGGGCGAGACGGCGCGGGGGGGGCGAGACGGCGCGGGGGGGCGGGGGGCGAGACGGCGCGGGGGGGGCGGGGGGCGAGACGGCGCGGGGGGCGAGACGGCGCGGGGGGCGGGGGGCGAGACGGCGCGGGGGGGCGGGGGCGAGACGGCGCGGGGCGGGGGGCGAGACGGCGCGGGGGGGGGGCGGGGGGGGGGGGGCGAGACGGCGCGGGGGGCGGGACGGCGCGGGGGGGCGGGGGGGCGCTGGGGGGGCGGGGGGCGGGACGGCGCGGGGGGGCGGGGGGCGAGACGGCGCGGGGGGGCAAGACGGCGCGGGGGGGCGAGACGGCGCGGGGGGGGCGGGGGCGAGACGGCGCGGGGGGGGAGACGGCGCGGGGGGCGGGGGGCGAGACGGCGCGGGGGGGCGGGGGGCGAGACGGCGCGGGGGGGCGGGGGGCGAGACGGCGCGGGGGGGCGAGATGGCGTGGGGGGCGCGGGGGGGCGAGACGGCGCGGGGGTCGGGGGGCGAGACGGCGCGGGGGGGCGTGGTGCGAGACGGCGCGGGGGGCGAGATGGCGCGGGGGGGCGGGGGGCGAGACGGCGCGGGGGTCGGGGAGCGAGACGGCGCGGGGGGGGCGGGGTGCGAGACGGCGTGGGGGGCGGGGGCGAGACGGCGCGGGGGGGCGAGGGGGCGGGGGGCGAGACGGCGCGGGGGGCGTGGGGCGAGACGGCGCGGGGGGGGCGGGGGGGCGAGACGGCGCGGGGGGGCGAGACGGCGGGACGGCGCGGGGGGGCGAGACGGCGCGGGGGGGCGAGACGGCGCGGGGGGGCGGGGGGGCGAGACGGCGCGGGGGGCGGTGGGCGAGACGGCGCGGGGGGCGAGACGGCGCGGGGGGGCGGGGGGGAGAGACGGCGCGGGGGGCGAGACGGCGCGGGGGGCGGGACGGCGCGGGGGGCGAGACGGCGCGGGGGGGGGGCGGGGGGCGAGAGAGCGCGAGAGGGCGGGGGGAGGGGGGCGAGAGAGCGCGAGAGGGCGGGGGGAGGGAGGCGAGAGAGCGCGAGAGGGCGGGGAGCGCGAGAGGGCGGGGGGCAGGGGGCGAG
>NC_140990.1:147583213-147664299 GCF_052327205.1 Somniosus microcephalus | reverse complement strand
TTTAGGGCCACACCCAGTGTTTAGAAGCTGTTGCTAAGCAACAGTGTTTGTTGTCAAATACGGAGATAAGAATCTCTGTATCTCTCAACATTAACTCTGGAGAGGGTGGGTGCCGGATAGCACAAAGTTTCCTGTACTTTAAGTTTATCTCCCCCCTCCCTTTCCACCCCCACACCCCCTCCCCCCAAACACACTCCCTTCCCCCCTTCCCCCCCACCCCTCCTTCCACCCCCTCCCCAAACCCCTCCCCACCACACCCCTTCCCCCCACACACCCCCTCTCCCCTCCCCCCCCCTTCCCCCTCCCCCACACCCCCTTCCCCCCTCCCCACCCCCTTTCCCCCCTACCCCTCCCCTTCCCCTCCACTGCCCCCTTCCCCTCCTACCCCCTCTCCCCCTTCCCCCCTCCCCTTCCCTCCTTCCCCTCCCCTCCCCTTCCCCCCTCCCCTTCCCCCCTCCCATCCCCTCCCCACATCCCCCCCTCCCCTTCCCCCATCCCCCTCCCCTTCCCCCTTCCCCCATCCCCCTCCTCCCTCTCCATCCCCCCCTCCCTCTCCATCCCCCCTCCCCCTCCCTCTCCATCCCCCCCTCCCCCTCCCTCTCCATCTCCATCTCCCCCTCCCCCTCCCTCTCCATCTCCCCCTCCCTCTCCATCCCCCCCTCCCCCCCCTCTCCATCCCCCACTCCTCCCCCCTTCCCCTTCCCCACTCCTCCCCCCTTCCCCTTCCCCCACTCCCCCCTACCCCTTCCCCCACTCCTCCCCCTTCCCGCACTCCCTCTCCCCCTCCCCTCCCCTTCCCCCCCTCCACTCCCCCCCTCAGCCCCCTCTCCCCCTCCACTCCCCCCCGTCGCTCTCCCTCTTCCCCCAGTCGCTCTCTCTCTTCCCCCCCAGTCGCTCTCTCTCTCTCTTCCCCCCCAGTCGCTCTCTCTCTCTCTTCCCCCCCAGTCGCTCTCTCTCTCTCTCTCTCTTCCCCGCCCAGTCGTTCTCTCTCTCTCTTCCCCCCCAGTCGCTCTCTCTTCCCCCCCGTCGCTCTCTCTCTTCCCCACCAGTCGCTCTCTCTCTTCCCCCCCAGTCGCTCTCTCTCTTCCCCCCAGTCGCTCTCTCTCTTCCCCCCCAGTCGCGCTCTCTCTTCCCCCCCAGTCACTAGCTCTCTTCCCCCCCAGTCGCGCTCTCTCTTCCCCCCCAGTCGCGCTCTCTCTTCCCCCCCAGTCGCGCTCTCTCTTTCCCCCCAGTCGCGCTCTCTCTTCCCCCCCAGTCGCGCTCTCTCTTCCCCCCCCAGTCGCGTTCTCTCTTCCCCCCCAGTCGCGTTCTCTCTTCCCCCCCCAGTCGCGCTCTCTCTTCCCCCCAGTCGCGCTCTCTCTTCCCCCCCCAGTCGCGCTCTCTCTTCCCCCCCCAGTCGCGTTCTCTCTTCCCCCCCAGTCGCGTTCTCTCTTCCCCCCCCAGTCGCGCTCTCTCTTCCCCCCCCAGTCGCGCTCTCTCTTCCCCCCAGTCGCTCTCTATCTTCCCCCCCAGTCGCGCTTTCTCTTCCCCCCCAGTCGCGCTTTCTCTTCCCCCCCCAGTCGCGCTCTCTCTTCCCCCCCAGTCGCGCTCTCTCTTCCCCCCAGTCGCGCTCTCGCTTCCCCCCCAGTCGCGCTCTCTCTTCCCCCCCAGTCGCGCTCTCTCTTCCCCCCCAGTCGCGCTCTCTCTTCCCCCCCAGTCGCGCTCTCTCTTCCCCCCCAGTCGCGCTCTCTCTTCCCCCCCAGTCGCGCTCTCGCTTCCCCCCAGTCGCGCTCTCGCTTCCCCCCCAGTCGCGCTCTCGCTTCCCCCCCAGTCGCGCTCTCGCTTCCCCCCCAGTCGCGCTCTCGCTTCCCCCCCAGTCGCGCTCTCGCTTCCCCCCAGTCGCGCTCTCGCTTCCCCCCCAGTCGCGCTCTCGCTTCCCCCCCAGCCGCGCTCTCGCTTCCCCCCCAGCCGCGCTCTCGCTTCCCCCCCAGCCGCGCTCTCGCTTCCCCCCCAGCCGCGCTCTCGCTTCCCCCCCAGCCGCGCTCTCGCTTCCCCCCCAGCCGCGCTCTCGCTTCCCCCCCAGCCGCGCTCTCGCTTCCCCCCCAGCCGCGCTCTCGCTTCCCCCCCAGCCGCGCTCTCGCTTCCCCCCCAGCCGCGCTCTCGCTTCCCCCCCAGCCGCGCTCTCGCTTCCCCCCCAGCCGCGCTCTCGCTTCCCCCCCAGCCGCGCTCTCGCTTCCCCCCCAGCCGCGCTCTCGCTTCCCCCCCAGCCGCGCTCTCGCTTCCCCCCCAGCCGCGCTCTCCCTTCCCCCCCCAGCCGCGCTCTCCCTTCCCCCCCAGCCGCGCTCTCGCTTCCCCCCCAGCCGCGCTCTCGCTTCCCCCCCAGCCGCGCTCTCTCTTCCCCCCCAGCCGCGCTCTCGCTTCCCCCCCAGCCGCGCTCTCGCTTCCCCCCCAGCCGCGCTCTCGCTTCCCCCCCAGCCGCGCTCTCGCTTCCCCCCCAGCCGCGCTCTCGCTTCCCCCCCAGCCGCGCTCTCGCTTCCCCCCCCAGCCGCGCTCCCGCTTCCCCCCCAGCCGCGCTCCCGCTTCCCCCCCAGCCGCGCTCCCGCTTCCCCCCCAGCCGCGCTCCCGCTTCCCCCCCAGCCGCGCTCCCGCTTCCCCCCCAGCCGCGCTCCCGCTTCCCCCCCAGCCGCGCTCCCGCTTCCCCCCCAGCCGCGCTCCCGCTTCCCCCCCAGCCGCGCTCCCGCTTCCCCCCCAGCCGCGCTCCCCGCTTCCCCCCCAGCCGCGCTCTCGCTTCCCCCCCAGCCGCGCTCTCGCTTCCCCCCCAGCCGCGCTCTCGCTTCCCCCCCAGCCGCGCTCTCGCTTCCCCCCCAGCCTCGCTCTCGCTTCCCCCCCATCACAATCTTATATGTTTCAATAAGATCGCCTCTCATTCTTCTGAACTCCAATGAGTAGAGTCCCAATCTACTCAACCTCTCCTCATATGACGACCCCCTCATCCCCGGATTAACCTAGTGAAACTTCTTTGTACTGACTCGAGACCATGTATGTCTTTTCTTAAGTATGGACACCAAAACTGCATGCAGTATTCCAGGTGCGGTCTCACCAATACCTTGCATAACTGCAGCAATACCTCCCTATTTTTATATTCTATCCCCCTAGCAATGAAAGCCAACATTCCATTGGCCTTCTTAATCACTTGCTGCAGCTGCATACTAACCTTTTGAGTTTCGTGCACCAGGACCCCCAGATCCCTTTGCCAAATCTCTGCCCACTTACTTAGCCTGTCGATGTCCCCTTGCAGGTTTTTTATGTCCTTCTCACTCACTACTTTCCCTCCCATCTTAGTATCATCTGCAAACTTTGATATGTTACACTCGGTCCCCTCCTCCAAATCGTTAATATAGATTGTAAAGAGTTGGGGACCCAGCACTGACCCCTGCGGAACACCACTAGTTACTGATTGCCAGTCTGAGAATGAACCATTTATCCCAACTCTCTGCCTTTTGTTAGATAGCCAATCCTCTATCCATGCCAGAATATTACCCCCAATCCCGTGATTTTTTATCTTAAGCAATAATCTTTTGTGTGGCACCTTGTCAAATGCCTTTTGGAAGTCTAAATACACTACGTCCACTGGTTCCCCTTTATCCACCCTATACGTTACTTCCTCAAAGAACTCCAGCAAATTTGTCAAACATGACCTCCCCTTCATAAAACCATGCCCTATTAAATTATGATTATCCAAATGTCCTGTTACTGTCTCCTTACTAATGGACTCCAAAATTTTACCTACCACAGATGTTAGGCTAACCGGTCTATAGTTTCCAGCCTTCTGTCTACTGCCCTTTTTAAATAAGGGTGTTACATTAGCAGTTTTCCAGTCTGCCGGGACCTTTGCTGAGTCCAGGGAGTTTTGGAAAATTATTACCAATGCATCCACAATCCCTACCGCCACTTCCCTCAAGACCCTAGGATGTAAGCCATCAGGTCCAGGTGATTTATCCGCCTTGAGTCCCATTATTTTACCGAGTACCACTTCCTTAGTGATTTTGATCGTGTTTAGCTCCTCCCCCCCTTTAGCCCCCTGTTTGTCCAGTGTTGGAATATTCTTAGTGTCTTCTACTGTAAAGACTGATGTAAAATATTCATTCAGTGTTTTTGCCATCTCCATATTTCCCACCATTAATTTCCCGGTCTCATCCTCTAAGGGACCAACATTTACTTTAGCCACCCTTTTTCTTTTTATATAACTATAAAAACTCTTACTATCTGTTTTTATATTTTTTGCTAATTGACTTTCATAATCTATCTTCCCTTTCTTAATCAATCTTTTTGTTATTTTTTGCTGTCTTTTAAAGTTTTCCCAATCCTCTATCCTCCCACTAGATTTGGCTACCTTATATGCCCTTGTTTTTAGTCGAATACTATCCTTAATTTCTTTACTTAGCCACGGATGGCTGTCTTTTCTTTTACACCCTTTTCTTCTCAGTGGAATATTTTTTTTTTGGAAGTTGTAAAATAACTCCTTAAATGTACACCACTGATCATGTATCATCTTACCCTTTAATCTATTTTCCCAATCCACTCTACTCAATTCCACTCTCATACCTTCATAGTCTCCTTTATTCAAGCTTAGCGCGCTTGTTTGAGATCCAACCTTCTCACCCTCTAATTGAATATGGAATTCAACCATGTTATGGTCACTCATTCCAAGGGGATCCTTTACTAGGACATTTTTAATTAATCCCGTCTCGTTACACAGGACCAGATCTAAGGTTGCTTGCCCCCTGGTCGGTTCAGTTACATACTGCTCAAGAAACCCATCCCTAATACACTCAATGAACTCATCCTCAAGGCTGCCCTGCCCAATTTCATTTGACCAATTAATATGATAGTTAAAATCCCCCATAATTATAGATGTTCCCTTATTACAAGCCTCAACTATTTCCTGATTGATACTCCGTCCAACAGAGTTGCCACTGTTCAGAGGCCTATAGACTACGCCCACTAGCGTTTTTTTCCCCTTATTATTCCTTACCTCCACCCAAACTGATTCATTATCCTGATCTTTTGACCCAATATCATTTCTCTGTATTACAGTGATTCCTTCCTTTATTAACATAGCCACCCCACCTCCCCTTCCTTCCTGCCTGTCCTTCCTGATCGTTAAATAACCTGGTACGTTTAATTCCCAGGCATCGTCACCCTGCAGCCATGTTTCTGTAATGGCCACAAGATCATACCCATATGTAGTTATTTGTGCCATTAACTTGTCTATTTTGTTATGAATGCTACGTGCATTCAGATAGAGAACTTTCAAAGATGTTTTGTGACACTTAGTTCCTGCTTTTGCCCTTTTTATTACTTTACCTTTTACTCCATACCTTCTGCCCCTTCCTGACATGCTCTGGTTTTTAATTTCCCCACTGCTACCTAAGTCTATGACCTTCTCTCTTGTCATTTTTATTATTTGCGCTCTGGGAACCTCCCCCCCACTAGTTAGTTTAAAGCCCTCTCTACAGCCCTAGTTATATGATCCGCCAGGACTCTAGTCCCAGCACTGGCCAAGTGAAGCCCGTCCCAACGGAACAGCTCCCTCCTGCCCCAGTACTGGTGCCAGTGTCCCAGGAAGCAAAACCCATTTCTCCCACACCAGTCTTTGAGCCACGCATTTAACTCTCTAATTTTATTTGTCCTAGTCAAATTCGCTCGTGGCTCAGGTAATAATCCAGAGATTATTACCCTTGTGGTTCTGCTTTTTAATTTGGCCCCTAGCTGCTCAAACTCCCTCAGCAGAACCTCCTTCCTTGTCCTATCTATGTCGTTGGTACCAACATGGACCACGACAACTGGATCCTCCCCCTCCCACTCCAAGTTTCTCTCCAGTCCAGAGGAGATGTCCTTAACCCTGGCACCGGGCAGGCAACACAGCCTTCGGGACTCTCGCTCTCGGCTGCAAAGAACTCTATCTATCCCCCTAACGATACTATCCCCTACCACTACAACATTTCTTTCAACTCCCCCCACTTGAATGCCCCCCTGCTCCACGGTGCTGTGGCGAGGTTGCTCATCCTCCCTGCAGTCCCTGCTCCTGTCCCCACAGGGAGTAAGAGCCTCGAACCTGTTGGACAAGTGCAAGGGCTGCGGCTCCTCCAACACTACCTCCTGGATCCCCGTACCTGCCTCACTTCTAGTCACACCATCCTGACCCTGGCCACGGACTACATCTGAATTAATTAATCTAATTGGTGTGACTACCTCATGATACACAGAGTCCAGTTAACTCTCCCCCTCCCTGATGTGTCTCAGTGTTTGAAGCTCGGACTCCAGCTCTTCAACACGGAGCCGGAGTTCCTCGAGCAGCCAACACTTACTGCAAATGTGATCACCGTGAGCATCAATGGTGTCCACCAGCTCCCACATATTGCAGCAGCAACACATCACCTGATCACCCATTCTATGTAATTAATTAAATTTATTAATATTATTCTTAAATATCCTCTGCCCCGATTCTAGATGGTGAATATCACACCTTAGAAACTATAAACCAAAGAGATTTAAGCTTAAAAGGGAGAAATACTCACCAACCAATCACTTACCCGCTTTCTGGTGACGTCACACTTGGATTACTTTTTACCTCTCTCCTCCCAGACTGGAGACTGGTACGTCTTACCTGGTCTCTGGGGCTTTTATAGCCCCGCTCTGCCACTCAGGATTCCCGCCGACACTGTGAGGCCTTACCTGGTCTCTGGGGACTTTATAGCCCCGCTCTGCCGCTCAGGATTCCCGCCGACGCTGTGAGGCCTTACCTGGTCTCTGGGGACTTTATAGCCCCGATCTGCCACTCAGGATTCCCGCCGACGCTGTTGAAGATGGTCACAATTACGGCATCTCTGAGATCCCCTGGCATGCTCTCCTCCTTCCAGATAAGAGAAATTAGTTCATGAATTCACGCCAGTAATGCTTCTCTGCCATGCTTTAGTGCCTCGGCGGGGATTCCATCTGCTCCTGAGGCCTTGTTCTTCAGTTGTCGGATGGCCTTTTCAACCTCATGCCAGGCTGGGGTTGTGCTGAGATGGTGGTGGGTAGCATGCTGTGGGATGGAGTTGAGGACACTCATGTCGAAGACAGAGTCATGGTTAAGGAGATCTTCGAAGTGCTCCTTCCAGCGGGCACTGACTGCTTCCCTGTCCTTGATGAGTACCTCTCCGTTCTTGGCCCGCAGTGGGGAAGGGCCTTGGGTACTTGGGCCGTAGATGGTCTTGACTGCGCTAAAGAATCCACGCACGTTGTGGTTGTCGGCTAGCTGCTGGATCTCCTGCGCTTTCTCCACCAACCATCTGTTCTTTAGGTCGTGAGTTTTTTGTTGGACCTCGGCCTTCAGGCTTCTGTAGAGCTGATTTCTTGCTCTCGAGTTCTGTTGCTGTTTCCAGATCAGGAATGCCTTGCACTTGCGGCTTATTAGCTCCTGGATCTCCTGGTCATTCTCGTCGAACCAGACTTGGTGTTTCCTGGTTGAGTGACCGAGCGTCTCTTCACAGGTGCTGATTATGGAGGCCTTGAGTGCAGACCAGACACTGTGGGCACTCTGTGTCTCTGCACCACTGGGAGTCGTCAGGTTGTTTGTGAGGCGTAGGCTGAATAGGGCTTTCTTAGCAGGGTCTTTGAGTGCTCCAGCGTTAATTTTCCTGTGGCATTGTTTCTGTTGCCACCGCTGTTTTGGGGCTACATTGATGGAGATGACAGAGCGGATTAGGCGGTGGTCTGTCCAGCAGTCGTCAGCTCCTGTCATGGTGTGGGTGATGCGGACATCCTTGCAGTCCCTCATTCGGACGATGACGTAGTCCAGCAGATGCCAGTGCTTGGAACGAGGGTGCTGCCATGAAGCCTTGTACTTGTCTCTCTGACAGAACAAGGTGTTGGTTATGACGAGGCCATGTTCTAAGCATTTCGACAGGAGGAGGGTACCATTGGAGTTGGCTTTCCCTACCCCCTCTCTGCTGATCACACCTCCCCAGAGGTCTGTGTCCTTTCCAACTCTGGCATTAAAGTCACCAAGGAGGATCAGCTTGTCGCCCGTTGGGACTCGGGCCAGAGATTGTTCGAGGCTGGAGTAGAATTCCTCTTTAGTCTTGCCTGTGGCTTCCAGTGTTGGGGCGTACGCACTGATGACCGTGGCGCACTGGTTTCGGGCTAGGGTGAGTTGAAGAGTCATGAGGCGCTCGTTTATACCACTAGGGGAGTCTCTGAGACGCCTGACCAGTTCATTTTTTATGGCGAAGTATCTAAACGGTCTCTCTCCAGTGTGACTGTGCTGGTGTGTCAGTAAATGGGATGGTCGATCGAATCACTTTCCACATACAGAGCAATGAACGGATTCTCCCCATTGCGAACAAGCGAGTTTCTCAGTTGGTGAGATGAGCGAGTGAATCTCTTTCCACACTCAGCTGGTGAACAACCTCTCCCCGGTGTGATTGTATTCATGAGTTTCCACCACAGACGGGCGACTGAATGCAATCCTACAGTCCCCACATTTACACCGTTGATTTGGGTGGGTGCACAAGTCTCACAAGCTAGACGATTTACTAAAGGTGGATCCACCCACAGAACACGTGTCCTGTTTCTCCCCGCTGTGATTGGTGTTCTACCCTTTTATATCCAAAGGCCGATGATATTCAGGTCCTGATGAATCGAATGACTCTGTCGGATCTTGACGCGATGTTTGGTTTGAGTTTCCCCACTGCAGATCCTCCCCTTCTAATACCCTGCAAATGGTGGTTACACAACTTGTTACTTTAAATACAGGATAGAAATTCAGAACAGACAATTTTAGATTCTATGGAACATTCTGTCTCTTCCTGTCCCTCCTAAACTGCAAATTCCCCATTCTACATACTCTCCCTCCATCCTTACTGTCTAAAAACAACATTCATTGCACAATCTGGGATTTTGTTTCTCCCCTTTTCTCCAAAAGTTTCTGAATCTGGCTGGGTGCAATTCCACAGACATTATTTAACCTGTAGTGCCTCACCATCAGCCGATTCAGTGATTCTCAGCAGGAATTCCAGTGTGGAAGGCATCACAGCCGAGTCCAATCCTGCCCTCAATTGACATCCATACACTTCCCAGTTCAGGTCACTGGATCAGCAGCAAGTGCAGTGGCACTGGCTGATTTTTACACTTAGCCCAGTGGTACTGAGGCCAATTATAACCCCTGAACTGCTGCCTTGGCTGAGAGCAACTAACAGACCAGATTAAGGATAGAACTTGGTTGCCTTCCCAGTCAATAGTGCAGAGTGTTTTGAAGTGAGGGAGGTGGTGGGGTGGGGGAGAGGGTTAGAACAGAATATTTTGAAATGAATGCTATTCCATCTTTAAAGGAAAACTTTGTCACACTGCAAAATTCTGAAATCTTTGAAAATTAACCAAGCAAGTCAAATGGATTGTCAAAAAACAGTGAGACATTGTAGAAAGGCTCAAGTCACTGAAATAGACAATGTACGGAAGGGAGCAACTGTTAATGGTAACTCTCTTAGTGAAGTCTGCTGGCACTCCAAGATAAATGAAACTGTCCCTTTAAATATCTGCCCCATTCCACAGGCAGTGGGAGGAGGAACAGCGCGCGGTCTCCTTTATAACCTAACCCAGTTGGCCACGCGCGGGGACCTGCACTGTGTGTGGGCGGGGCCTTGGGAACCCGCTCTATGTGTGGACTACTTACACTGAGACACCAATTCCAGGACCATTTACACTGAGTCTATAAATGGGAATCAGAGAGCCTCAGTATGGGGAATGGTCATGGTGGTGAAACTATCTCTAGTGAGGGCGGGTAATGCATGAAGATGTGACGGCGGAATCAGATGGTTACTGGTGGGGCCTGGTGATATTTGAAACAATTATCTCAAATAAAGAAATAGTGCAAAGTATGTTAATAACGAGATTAAATCAAAGAGACCATCAGAATCAGCAATGACAATTACAAAGATCAGAACATTTCAATGGCTATCACATGCAGTAGGTGTGGAGGAGTTTTTACTAAATCAGATCCAAAAAGGGTTAAACGGTATAGAAAATAACAAATTTACATAGAAACCATAGAAAATAGGAACAGTAGTAGGCCATTCGGCCCCTCGAGCCTGCTCTGCCATTCAATGAGATCATGGCTGATCATCCAAATTCAGCACCCTGTCCCTGCCTTCTCCCCATATCCCTTGATCCCTTTAGCCTCAAGAAATATATCTAACTCCTTCTTGAATATATTTAATGAACTGGCCTCAACTGCCTTCTGTGGTAGAGAATTCCACAGGTTCACCACTCTCTGGGTGAAGAAATTCCTCCTCATCTCTGTCCTAAATGCCTCACTCCTTATCCTTAGACTGTGACCCCTGGTTCTGGACTCCCCCGCCATTGGGAACATCCTTCCTGCATCTAGTCTGTCTAGTCCTGTTAGAATTTTATAAGTTTCAATGAGATCCCCTCTCATTCTTCTAAACTCCAGCGAGTATAAGCCCAATCGACCCAATCTCTCTTCATACGTCATTCCTGCCATCCCAGATATCAGTCTGGTGAATCTTCGCTGCACTCCCTCCATGGAAAGAACATCCTTCCTCAGATAAGGCGACCAAAACTGCACACAATACTGAAGGTGTGGTCTCACCAACACCCTGTACAACTGCAGCAAGACATCCTTGTTCCTGTACTCGAACCCTCTCGCTACAAAGGCCAAAATACCATTTGCCTTCTTAACTGCCTGCTGCACCTGCATGCTTACCTTCAGCGACTGGTGCACAAGGACACCCAGGTCTCGTTGCAATTCCCCTTCTCCCAATCTATTGCCGTTCAGATAATAATCTGCCTTCCTGTTTTTGCCACCAAAGTGGATAACCTCGCATTTATCCACATTATACTGCATCTGCCATGCACCTGCCCAATCACCCAACCTGTCCAAATCATACTGGAGTTTCTTGGCATCCTCCTCACAGCACACACGCCCACCCAGCTTTGTGTCGTCTGCAAACTTGAAGATATTACATCTAGTTCCCTCGTCTAGATCATTAATATATATTGTGAATAGCTGGGGTCCTAGCACTGATCCCTGCGGTACCCCACTAGTCACTGCCTGCCACTTGGAAAAAGACCCGTTTATTCCAACTCTTTGCTTCCTGTCTGCCAACCAATTCTCTATCCAAATCAGTACCTTGCCCCCCAATCCCACGTGCCTTAACTTTACATGCTAATCTCTTATGTGGGACCTTATCGAAAACCTTCTAAAAGTCCAAATACACCACATCCACTGGTGCTCTCTTATCTACTCTACCAGTTACATCCTCAAAAAAATCCAGCAGTTTAGTCAAGCACAAGTTACCTTTTGTAAATCCATGTTGACTTTGTCCGATCCTGTCACTGTTTTCCAAGTGCTCTGCTATTACATCTTTTATAGTGGACTCTAGCATTTTCCCCACTACCGATGTCAGGCTTACCGGTCTATAATTCCCCGTTTTCTCTCTACCACCTTTTTTTGAATAGTGGGGTAACATTAGCTACCCTCCAATCTATGGGAACTGTTCCAGAGTCCATAGAATTTTGGAAGATGACCAATAATGCATCTACTATTTCTAGGGCCACTTCCTTAAGTACCCTAGGATGTAGATTATCAGGCCCTGCTGATTTATCGGCCTTCAATCCCTAACACCATTTCCCTAGCAATACTGATTTCATTCAGTTGCTCCCTCTCATTAGACCCTATGTTCCCTGACATCTCTGGGAGGTTAATTGTGTCCGCTTTTGTGAAGACAGAACCAGAGTATGTATTTAATTGGTCTGCCATTTCTTTGTTCCCCATTATAAATTCCCCTGATTCTGACTGCAAGGGACCTACGCTTGACTTCACCAATCTTTTTCTCTTCATATATCTATAGAAGCTTTTACAGTCAGTTTTTATGTTCCCTGCAAGCTTACTCGCATACTCTATTTTCCCCCTCTTAATTAATCCCTTTGTCCTCCTTTGCTGAATCCTAAACTGCTCCCAATCCTCAGGTTTACTGCTTATTCTGGCCAATTTATATGTCCTCTCCTTGGATCTTATGCTATCCCTAATTTCCCTTGTTAGCCACGGTTGAGTCACCTTTTTTGTTTTATTTTTATGCCAAACAAGGATGAACAAATTCTGTAGTTCATCCATGCGATATTTAAATGTTTGCCATTGCCTATCCACCGTCAACCCTTTGAGTAACATTCCCCAATCAATCCTACCCAACTCGCGCCTCATACCATCGTAGTTTCCTTTATTTAAATTCTGGACCCTAGTCTCTGAGTCAACTACTTCACTCTCCATCTTATTGAAGAATTCTATCATATTATGATCGTTCTGCCCCAAGGGGCCTCGCACAACAAGATTGCTAATTATTCCTTTCTCATTACATAATACCCAGTCTAAGATGGCCTGATCTCAATTGGTTCCTCGACATATTGGTCCAGGAAACCATCCCGTATACACTCCAGGAATTCCTCCTCCACAGTGTTGTTACTAATTTGGTTAGCCCAATTTATATGTAGATTAAAGTCACCCATGATAACTGTTGTGCCCTTACTGCATGCATCTCTAATTTCCTGTTTAATGCCATCCCCAACCTCCGCATTACGGTTTGGGGGTCTGTATACAACTCCCACTAATGTTTTCTGCCGCTTGGTATTTCTCAGCTCTACCCATACAGATTCCACATCACCAGAGCTAATATCCTTCCTTACAATTGTGTTAATCTCCTCTTTAACCAGCAATGCTACCCACCTCCTTTTCCTTTTTGCCTGTCATTCCTGAATATTGAATATCCCTGGAAGTTGAGTTCCCAGCCTTGGTCACTCTGGACCCATGTTTCCATAATCCCAATCATATCATATCCATTTACATCTATTTCTGCAGCTAATTCAACCACCTTATTATGAATGCTCCTCGCATTAAGACACATAGGGCTGGATTTTCAGTTGCTTGCGCCAGCAGTTAGCGCCTTAAGAGAAGTGAATTTCGGGCGCTATGCGTGTAGCGCCCGGGCGCAGCGCAGTTTGCGCCTCGCCCCAAATTAAGTTGGCCGTTAGCGCCGGCACAAAGTTTAGTGCCCGCCCGGATGCGCGCGCAGAAAATGACGTCACATCCTCGTGCAACGCCCTTTGGCCGCTCCGATTCCAAACTTCAGTTGGACCGCCCCATTGTGCAGCTGGCGGCCGGAGCGTTTGAAAAAAGGAACGCAACACAACCAGCGCGGGCCCCGGGGGGCGCAAATTAAAGGGGACGTACCCTCCAGTATAAAGCCCAGCCATTTTGCAGCAAACACTCTTGTGCAACGCATTTCTGGACACACAACAAGGAGGATAGCTAACTGGTTTCAAGCAGCAACAGCTCAGGTATTTTTGGACTCAGGCCAGAGCGCTGCAAGTGGCCTTTTGGAAATTTGACTGTTTGCCAGGATTTGATGGGGGTTGCATGGGGTGCCAACGCGGAGCTGCAGCGCCATGTCCGTAGGGCTCGCAGACGCATTGTGAGAGGGGCAGCCCTGGCTAGAGGCAGAGGGGGCTACAGGCGTCGGCCATGTAGGCCTTACCCAGTCAGGCTATACCGCCAGCAGCGCTCCTACCTCAACATGACTGACGCGCGATGTGTTAGAAGGCTCCGATTCCGAAAGGAGGTGGTTGCAGAGATCTGCCACCTGCTTCGCAGAGATCTGCGTCCAAAGCTCAGGTGCAGGACGTCTCTGTTGGTGGAAGTGAAGGTGACGGTGGCATTGAACTTCTATGCCGCCGGCTCCTTCCAATCCGCTGCTGGGGACATAGCAAACATCTCCTAGTACGGCGCGCATCGCTGCATCCGCCAGGTGACCGAAGCACTGTTCAGAAGGAGAAGCCAATTCATCTCCTTCCCCATGGCCCTGCAGAGCCAGCATCAGCGCGCCTTGGGATTTGCAAGACTCGGGGGCTTCCCCTTGGTGCAGGGCGCCATTGACTGTACGCATGTGGCTTTGCGGGCCCCTCTGGAGCATGGCGAGCAGTATCGCAACAGGAAGGGCTACCATTCTCTGAATGTGCAGCTGGTGTGTGACCACAAGCAGCGCATCATGGCTGTCAATGCCAGCTTCCCAGGCAGCAGCCACGATGCGTTTATCCTGCGGCAGAGTACTGTGCATGACATGTTCGAGGCACAGCCTCCCCCAAGAAGATGGCTACTCGGGGACAAAGGCTATCCTTTGTGTACCTGGCTCATGACCCCGCTCCGCGCGCCCAGGACCGCTGCTGAAGAGGCCTACAACGAGAGCCATCAAACTACCCGCAACATCATCGAGCAAACTATTGGGGTCCTCAAGCAGCGGTTCCGCTGCCTTGATCGCTCCGGAGGAGCTCTGCAGTATTCGCCGGACCGGGTCTCCCAATTTGTGGTAGTTTGCTGCATGCTACACAACCTGGCTACCCGCAGGACTCAGGCACTGCCACCTGACGTAGGAGGAGGAGCAGGAGGAGGAGGAGGAGGAGCAGGAGTACGTTCCCAGGAGGGAGCGACCAGGGCCAAGGGCCGCGCGACGCCACCTTATTACATGTTACTTCTAAGCCCCCTGTCAGGGAATGCCTTGTGGCCATGAGGGAAGATGAATGCAGCCGCTCCGCAAGCCCTCAGCCGGCGAAGCCACCAAACACTAACAAGAACAACCATGGAGACTGTATGAATAAAGATAATTATTTATTACACAAAAATGAAAACCCCGTCCCACATGAATCCCCAAAAACAATCAACGGGCCCCACAAAAAGCCCAACAAACGACTCACTCCCACAAACTGGGGAGGAGTAACTCCACATTTGTACAAACCTGGCCTCAACCTCGGCCTTAACACAAAAAATAAGCCCACGAACCAAACAACCATGGGCAAAAGAAAGATGGCCACCGCCATATAAAACGAAAGCTGGCCACACCCTCTACTGAGTGGCCCGCGAGGGCGAGACCTTGTCCAGCCTTTTGCCTCCCATGCCCGGCCTGCTGCTCCTTCGCAAGCTCTGCCCAGTGGCTGCTGCGAGGCTGGGGGAAGGCGCCTGAGGCTCAGATGTCCTTCCGCCAGATGCCGCTGGGGGGGCGGCCTACACGGCCTTTGGGCCTCGAGGGGCCGGCTGCTGAGTGGCGCACCTGAGCCTGGCCAACATCAGCTCCAGCCGCTTGCCCTTGACGCCCCAGTGGGGGAGTGGCGGCGACGGATGGCGCAATGTGGGCAAGCTGGCGTCTGGGATGCGCTGGCTGGTGCTGTGGCGCGCTAGCACTCGGCCGGGCCCGCACTGCAGGATCCGCAACAATCAGCCGAGGGGCGGCTCGCTGGGATGCTCCAGCGCAGCGGCTGCCCTGGCGATGCCTGCCTGAGACAGCGCGTGTGGCAGCAGTGAGTGCCCCTGTTGCCCTGGTGTGCACCCGCATCACACCCGCCAGGGTCTTGACGGCATCAGTGAGCATGCGGCCACTCGCGGCAGTTGATGCCCCGAACTCGCGCACACTGGTCGCCAGCGACTCGATGGCCTCAGGCATGCGCCCCACCACGCTCATGAGCTCCGTGTGGCGCCGGTCCGAATCCTCGGCCATCTTGTCCAGCTTCCGCGCCTCCTCCGAGGTGAAGGTGTCCGGACTGGAGTCGGGACTCTCCCGCTGGGGAGCAGGGGACCGAACTAGGGGAACCTTGCCACGTTGGTGGCGGCGAGTGTCCCGATCAACTGCACTCTCCTCTGATCCTTCCCCCCTTTGGGGGGAAGGCCGCGGCCCACGCGCAGGGCTCCTGGGTGGCTGGACGCCACTGGTCCCAGAAGCTGCAATCCCCTGCGACAGTTGGTCCAGGCACTCGTCCAGTGAGGACGTGTCAATCATTTCGTCCTCTCCTGCGGGACCTGAGTGTTCCCCTGATGGTCCGGCTTGCTCTTGCTCCTCCTCCTCCTCCTCCTCCTGCTCGGAGGGGCTGTCACTGGCAGCTTCAGGGTCCTGGTTGTCACCAGCTGAAAGCAGGAATGCACAAGAGTAGCTTCAGAGTGAGGAGACGGCGTCAGCGAGGGAGTTAGGACTGGTGGCATTCAGCGCATTGGTGGGACAGTGGCAAAGGAGGTAGCTCGGATGCGCAAGTGCGACGCGAGAGGGCCAAAAGGCGAGGTCCTTACCATTGCCGGGCAGTGGAGGGTCAGCTACTCCGCACGCTGTGGGCACGATCAGCCGGGCTCCCACGAGCCCACACACGCGCTCCTCCAGGCGAGTGAGCTTCTGCAGCTTGGCGCGGCCTCCCCTGGTCCTGGCACGGGCCTGGCGATTATAGGCAACTTTAGCCTGCAATAGAAAGGACGGGCTGTAAGTACGGAGTGTAGCCCTGATGTAGTGTGCACTGCCTCCCATGGTGGAATAGCTTGGCCAGAGTGTAGCCCTGATGTACTGTGCACTGCCTCCCATGGTGGAATAGCTTGGCCAGAGTGTAGCCCTGATGTAGTGTGCACTGCCTCCCATGGTGGAATAGCTTGGCCAGAGTGTAGAGTGCAGAATGGGCAATTGATGCTCATGACTGTCCCAAAGCTGCTGACTGAGGGCTGGCCATTAGGACTTTCAGCTCCCTTTGCCCATCATGTCAGGTGTACATGCAAGAATGAGGAGGAGACTGGAAAGGGTACTCACCCTGACAATCCTGGTCAGGTCGTTGTATTTTTTACGACATTGTGGGTCCTGGGGGCATCGCCGGTGAACGTCACCCTGTTGGCGATCTGCTTCCAGGCTCTGGTGTATTCTTGGTGGTTCGGATTCCTCCCAGTCTCTGGGAACAAGATCCTGCACCTCTTCACCAGAGCTGTCACCATTATTTCCAGATCACCCTCTGAGAAGCGCAGGGCACGCTCACGGGCCTTCTCTGGCGTTGCCATGACTCCCTGGGGCTGAGCAGCAGTGTTGAGGCCTATTTGCAAAGCTGCAGTGTGCAGGGCGTGGCAGCAGACCAAATCGTCCCTTCCCCCTTTAAGAGCTGGTCGGCGCCATGGGGTCTGCTGTCAATCAAAAAATGACTGCACCCGCGCTGCGCCCCGCCTCGGCGCTATCCCTCTGCACCGCCGGCTTAGCGCCTAAAGATAGTAGTGGAACGCCTCTTTTAGCGCTCCACCAACCTCTTAGGGCGAAGCCACTGAATTTCCGGCAAGGGGGCGCAACTTTGGGGCGGGCGCTAACATCGGGCGGGCGCTAACGTTAGCGCCCCAAAACTGGCTATACTGAAATTCTAGGCCATAGTCTTCAGGCTTGTTTTTTTAACACTCTTAGACCGTTTAGAATTATTATTTACTGTGGCCATGTTTGATTTAAACCCTTGATTTCTCTGACTGCCACTTTTGCTTTTCTCCTTCCTGTCTTTTGCTTCTATCCTTGTTTCCCTTTCCTCTCTCTCCCTGCACAGGTTCCCAACCCCCTGCCATTTTAGTTTAAATGCTCCCCCACAGCACTAGCAAACACTCCCCTTAGGACATCGGTCCTGGTCCTGCCCAGGCGCAAACCGTCCAGTTTATACTGGTCCCACCTCCCCCAGAACCGGTTCCAATTTCCCAGGAATTTGAATCCCTCCCCCTTGCACCATTCCTCTAGCCACGTGTTCATCTGAAATATCCTTCTATTTCTACTCTGACTAGCACATGGCACTGGTAGCAATCCTGAGATTACTACCTTTGAGGTCCTATTTTTTAATCTACCTCCTAACTCCTTATATTCAGCTTTTAGGACCTCATCCCGGTTTTTACCTATATCGTTGGTACCTATATGCACCACGACAACTGGCTGTTCACCCTCCCCTTCCAAAATGCTCTGCAGCCGCTCCGAGACATCCTTGACCCTTGCACCAGGGAGGCAACATACCATCCTGGAGTCTCATTTGTGGCCGCAGAAATGCCTATCTATTCCCCTTACAATAGAATCCCCTATTACTATAGCTCTCCCACTCTTTTTTCCTCCCATCCAGCAGAACCACCCACGCTGCCAGGAAGTTGGCTGCCACTGACTTCCCCTGATAAGCCATCTCCCTCAACAATATCCAAAGCGGTATATCTGTTTGAGAGGGGGATGGCCACAGGGGACCCCTGCTCTACCTGCCTGTGCCTACTACTCTGCCTGGCGGTCACCCATTCCCTTCCTGCCTGTGCAGCCTTTACCTGTGGTGTGACCAATTCATTAAACATGCTATCCACGATGACCTCAGCATCGCGAATGCTTGAGTATGTATCCATTCGCAGCTCCGGTGCCACAATGCGGTCTGCCAGTAGCTGCAACTGGATACACTTCCCGCACACATGGTCGTCAGAGACACAGGAAGTGTCCCTGATTTCCCACATAGTGCAGGAGGAGCATACCACGGCGCTGAGCTGTACTGCCATGACTTACCCTTTAATTAATTCAAAATAAGTTAAATCAAATCAATCCCACCAATTTCACTACAATTTAAATGATATCCTCAAGGGCCCTTTTTTACCAGCAGTCCCCGCTACACATCAGAGACACTAGAAACCATAAACCACAAAATTTAAGTTTGAAAAAAGCGAGAAAGAGAGAAATACTCACCAACCAATCACTTACATGCTTTCTGGTGATGTCACACTTCGATTTCCTCTCACAGGTCCGCCTCTCCCACTCTCGGAGTTTGGTATTAAATCAGCCTCTCCCACTCTTGGAGCTCGGTTTAAATCAGCCTCTCCCGCTCTCGGAGCTCAGTTTAAATCAGCCTCTCCCAGATCCGCCTCTCCCGCTCTCGGAGCTCAGTTTAAATCAACCTCTCCCGCTCTGGGAGCTCGGTTTAAATCAGCCTCTCCCGCTCTGGGAGCTCGGTTTAAATCAGCCTCTTCCGCTCTCGGAGCTCGGTTTAAATCAGCCTCTCCCGCTCTCGGAGCTCAGTTTAAATCAGCCTCTCCCGCTCTGGGAGCTCGGTTTAAATCAGCCTCTTCCGCTCTCGGAGCTCGGTTTAAATCAGCCTCTCCTGCTCTCGGAGCTGGGTTTAAATCAGCCTCTTCCGCTCTCGGAGCTCGGTTTAAATCAGCCTCTTCCGCTCTCGGAGCTCAGTTTAAATCAGCCTCTCCCGCTCTGGGAGCTCGGTTTAAATCAGCCTCTTCCGCTCTCGGAGCTCGGTTTAAATCAGCCTCTCCTGCTCTCGGAGCTCAGTTTAAATCAGCCTCTCCCGCTCTCGGAGCTCGGTTTAAATCAGCCTCTCCTGCTCTCGGAGCTCAGTTTAAATCAGCCTCTCCCGCTCTCGGAGCTCGGTTTAAATCAGCCTCTCCTGCTCTCGGAGCTCAGTTTAAATCAGCCTCTCCCGCTCTCGGAGCTCGGTTTAAATCAGCCTCTCCTGCTCTCGGAGCTCAGTTTAAATCAGCCTCTCCCGCTCTCGGAGCTGGGTTTAAATCAGCCTCTCCCGCCTCTCCTCTTGCAGGTCCGCCTCTCTCGCTCTCGGAGCTCAGTTTAAATCAGCCTCTCCCGCTCTCGGAGCTGGGTTTAAATCAGCCTCTCCCGCCTCTCCTCTCGCAGGTCCGCCTCTCCCGCTCTCGGAGCTTGTTTAAATCAGCCTCTCCCGCTCTCGGAGCTCGGTTTAAATCAGCCTCTCCCGCTCTCGGAGCTGGGTTTAAATCAGCCTCTCCCGCCTCTCCTCTCGCAGGTCCGCCTCTCCCGCTCTCGGAGCTCGGTTTAAATCAGCCTCTCCCGCTCTCGGAGCTCAGTTTAAATCAGCCTCTCCCGCGTCTCCTCTCCCAGGTCCGCCTCTTCCGCTCTCGGAGCTCAGTATTGTGTGCAGTTTTGGTTGCCTTATCTGAGGAAGGATGTTCTTGCCATGGAAGGAGTTCAGCGAAGATTCACCAGGCTGATACCTGGGATGGCAGGAATGACGTATGAGGAGAGATTGGGTCGATTGGGCTTGTACTCGCTGGAGTTTAGAAGAATGAGAGGGGATCTCATTGAAACTTATAAAATTCTGACAGGACTGGACAGACTAGATGCAGGAAGGATGTTCCCGATGGTCGGGGAGTCCAGAACCAGGGGTCACAGTCTAAGGATAAGGGGTAAGCCATTTAGGACTGAGATGAGGAGGAATTTCTTCACCCAGAGAGTGGTGAACCTGTGGAATTCTCTACCACAGAAAGCAATAGAGGCCAATTCATTAAATATATTCAAGAAGGAGTTGGATATATTTCTCAAGGCTAAAGAGATCAAGGGGTATGGGGCGAAGGCAGGGACAGGGTACTGAATTTGGATGATCAGCCATGATCGCATTGAATGGCGGAGCAGGCTCGAGGGGCCGAATGGCCTACTCCTGCTCCTATCTTCTATGTTTCTATGTTTAAATCAGCCTCTCCCGCTCTGGGAGATCAGTTTAAATCAGCCTCTCCCACTCTTGGAGCGCGGTTTAAATCAGCCTCTCCCGCTCTCGGAGCTCGGTTTAAATCAGCCTCTCCCGCTCTCGCTCGGTTTAAATCAGCCTCTCCCGCTCTCGGAGCTTGGTTTAAATCAGTCTCTCCCACTCTCAGAGTTTGGTTTCAATCAGCTTCTCCCGCTCTTGCAAATCTTATGCAAGTTAGTTCTATAAAGGGGTGGTTCAAAGGAAGTTTAGATGAGTAAAACACTCCGCAAGCCATGTAATTAAAAGGAACAGGTTTGGGCTTTGATGTGGTACAAGGCAAACTAGGTGAGAAGTGATATCAATTAGAGTAAGAAAAGGCCAAAAAATGGAACAGTCGGCAACAGGACATCAATTTTATTATGGAGAAATCAAATAGTCAAACATAATATTTGTTATATACAAAGCTGATTTATTCAATATTTATACAGAATGTACAGCAGCTGGACCTAGGAGTGGAGCAGCGAGGCGGAGCATAAAAGTGGCGGCAGCAGCGAGGCCCGACCACAGCGGATGGACCTGGGATTGGAGCAGCGAGGCGGAGCATAAAAGTGGCGGCAGCAGCGAGGCCCGACCACAGCGGATGGACCTGGGATTGGAGCAGCGAGGCGGAGCATAAAAGTGGCGGGGGAGAGAGGTAAAAAGTAATCAAAGTGTGACATCACCAGGAAGCAGTTAAGTGATTGGTTGGTGAGTATTTCTCTCTTTTTAAACTTTAACTCTGTGGTTTATAGTTTCTAAAGTCTCTGTGGTGTAGCGGGGACTGTTTATAAACCAGGGCCCTTAAATATATCATTTAGCTGTAAGGTAACTTCAATTCTGCGGTTTATATTTTCTAGGGTCTCTGTGGTGTAGCTGGGACTTCTGCCATACAAGCCCCCTAGAGTATATCTTTAATGGGTGGTATTGAATTAATTTAAATTAATTAAAGGGTAAGTCATGTCATGACAGCCCAGCCCCGTGTTATGCTCCACCTGCGCTATGTGGGAATTCAGGGACACTGCCGGGGTCCCTGACGACCATGTGTGCCAGAAATGTATTCAGCTGCAGCTTCTAGCAGACCGCATTGAGACGCTGGAGCTGCGGATGGATGAGTTCTGGAGCATTCGCGATGCGGAGGGTGTCGTGGATAACACGTTTAGTGAGTTGGTCACACCGCAGGTAAGGGCTGCACAGGCAGAAGGGAAATGGGTGAACATCAGGCGGAGCAGTAGAAGCAGGCAGGTAGTGCAGGGGACCCCTGTGGCCATCCCCCTCTCAAACAGGTATACCGATTTGGATACTGTTGAGGAGGATGACTTACCAGTGGAAGGCAGCAGCAGCCAACTTCCTGGCACCGGGGGTGCCTCTGCTGCTCAGGAAGGGAGGAAAAAGAGTGGGAGAGCAATAGTAGTGGGGGATTCTATCATAAGGGGAACAGATAGGCGTTTCTGTGGCCGTAGACGTGACTCCAAGATGGTTTGTTGCCTCCGTGGTGCCAGGGTCAAGGATGTCACTGAATGGCTGCAGGGCATTCTGAAGGGGGAGGGTGAACAGTCAGAGATCATGGTTCACATTGGGACCAACGACATGGGTAGGAAGAGGGATCAGGTCCTACAGCAAGAATTTAGGGAGCTAGGTAGCAGATTAAAGAGCAGGACCTCAAAGGTTGTAATCTCTGGATTACTCCCGGTGCCACGTGCTAGTGAGTATAGGAATAGGAGGATAGAGCAGATCAATGCGTGGCTAAAGAGTTGGTGCAGGAGGGAGGGCTTTAGTTTCCTGGATCACTGGGTCTGCTTCTGGGGAAGGTGGGACTTGTACCAGTCGGACGGGTTGCACCTGAACCAGAACGGGACAAATATCCTTGCGGGGAGGTTTGCTAGCACTGTTGGGGGTTTAAACTAACTTGGCAGGGGGATGGGATACAGAGTGGAGCTATAATAGGGGGTGATGTACAGCCAAATATAGAGGAAAAAACAAGTCAGCTTGGAAGGCAGAGCAAATATGTAACGGCACAAGGGAGTAGGGCAAGGCTGGATGGCATTTATTTTAATGCAAGGAGCCTTGCGAATAAGGTGGATGAACTGAAGGTGTTGATGAACACATGGGAGTATGATATTGTTGCTATCACGGAGACATGGTTGAGGGAGGGGCAAGACTGGCATCTCAATATTCCGGGGTATAGAATCTTCAGGCGAGATGGGGGGGGGGGGTAAAAGAGGAGGGGGTGTCGCAATATTAATTAAGGAGTCAATTACTGCTGTAAGGAGGGATGATATATTAACACGTTCCTCTAATTAGGCCATATGTGTAGAACTTAAAAACAAAAAAGGGGCAAGCACTTTGCTGGGAGTGTACTATAGGCCCCCAAACAGTCAGGGGGAGATAGAGGAACAGATATGTAGGCAAATCTCAGAGAAATGTGCAAATAATAGGGTAATAATAGTGGGGGATTTCAACTTCCCCAATATTAACTGGGATAGTCAGAGTGTGAAAGGCTTAGAGGATGCAGAATTCTTAAAGTGCATCCAGGAGAGCTTTTTGAGCCAGCATGTAGAAAGTCCTACAAGAGAGGGGGCGGTACTGGACCTAATTCTAGGGAACGTGGCCGGGCAAGTGGTAGAAGTGTTAATAGGTGAGCACTTTGGTGACAGTGACCATAATTCGGTGAGATTTAAGGTAGTCATGGAAAAGGACAGAGATGGACCGGAAATAAAGGTTCTAAATTGGGGGAAGGCCGATTTTAATATGATAAGGCAGGATCTGGCCAAAGTGGACTGGGATCAGCTACTTGTAGGAAAATCCACATCGGAGCAATGGGAGTCTTTCAGAAAGGAAATTGAGAGAGTACAATGGCAACATGTTCCTGTAAAGGTCAAGGGTGGGACCAACAAGCCCAGGGAACCGTGGATGTTAAGGGATATACGAGAATGGATTAGGAAAAAAAGGGGGGCTTTTGGCAGATACAAACGACTAAAGACAGAGGAAGCCCTAGAGGAGTATAAAAAGTGCAGGGGGATACTTAAAAAAGAAATTAGGAGAGCGAGGAGGGGCCATGAAATAACACTGGCGAGCAAAATAAAGGAAAATCCTAAGGTGTTTTATAAGTATATTAAGGGCAAGAGGATAACTAGGGAAAGAGTAGGGCCCATTAGGGACCAAAGTGGCAAGCTGTGTGTGGAGCCAGAAGATGTAGGTGGCGTTTTAAATGAATTTTTTGCATCTGTTTTCACTATGGAGAAGGACGATGTCGACATAGAAATTGGGCAGGGGGACTGTGATATACTTGAACATATTAGCATCGAGAGGGAGGAGGTACTAGTGGTTTTAGCAGGCTTAAAAGTGGATAAATCCCCAGGCCCGGACGAGATGTATCCCAGGCTGCTATGTGAGGCAAAGGAGGAGATTGCAGGGGCTATGACACAAATTTTCAGAACCTCTCTGGCCACAGCGGAAGTGCCAGAGGACTGGAGAACAGCTAACGCAGTACCATTATTCAAGAAGGGTAGTAGGGATAAACCAGGGAATTACAGGCCAGTGAGCCTAACATCAGTGGTAGGGAAATTATTGGAAAAAATTCTGAGGGACAGAATTAGCCTCCACTTGGCGAGGCAAGGATTAATCAGGGATAGTCAGCATGGCTTTGTCAAGGGAAGATCATGTCTGACCAATTTGATTGAATTTTTCGAGGGGGTGACTAGGTGTGTGGATGAGGGTAGTGCAGTGGATGTGGTATACATGGATTTCAGTAAGGCTTTCGATAAAGTCCCGCATAGGAGACTGGTCAAGAAGGTAAGAGCCCATGGGATCCAGGGTGCCTTGGCACATTGGATCCAAAACTGGCTTAGTGGCAGAAGGCAGAGGGTGATGGTGGAAGGTTGTTTTTGTGACTGGAAGCCTGTGTCCAGTGGGGTACCGCAGGGATCGGTGCGGGGTACCGCAGGGATCGGTGCTGGGTCCCTTGCTGTTTATGGTCTACATTAATGATTTGGATGTGAATGTAAAAGGTATGATCAGTAAGTTCGCAGATGACACGAAAATTGGTGGGGTGGTAAATAGCGAGGAGGGTCGGCTCAGGCTGCAGGACGATATAGATCGGTTGGTCAGATGGGCGGAACAGTGGCAAATGGAATTTAACCCTGAAAAGTGTGAGGTGATGCAATTTGGAGGGACTAACAAGGCAAGGGAATACACAATGAATGGTAAGACCCTAGGAAAGACAGAGGATCAGAGGGACCTTGGTGTGCATGTACATAGATCCCTGAAGGCAGCAGAACAGGTGGATAAGGTGGATAAAAAGGCATATGGGATACTTGCCTTCATTAGCCGAGGCATAGAATATATGCATCACCTCATACTTTTCAGGGTTAAATTCCATTTGCCACTGTTCCGCCCATCTGACCAACCCATCTATATCGTCCTGCAGCCTGAGCCGACCCTCCTCGCTATTTACCACCCCACCAATTTTCGTGTCATCTGCAAACTTACTGATCATACCTGGAGCTGCGGGTGGATGGGTTGTGGAGCATTCACGATGCTGAGAGGGTCGCGAATTACTCGTACAGTGAGTTGGTCACACCGTAGGGTAGGGCTGCATAGGCAGAAGGGAAATGGGTGACCACCAGGCGGAACAATAGAAGCAGGCAGGTAGTGCAGGAGACCCCTGTGGCCATCCCCCTTTCAACCAGGTATACCGCTTTGGATACTGTTGAGGGGGATGACTTACCAGAGGAAGGCAGCAGCAGCCAACTTCCTGGCACTGGGGGTGCTCCTGCCGCCCAGGAAGGGAGGAAAAAGAGTGGGAGAGCAATAGTGGTAGGGGATTCTATAGTAAGGGGAACAGATAGGCGTTTCTGTGGCCATAGGGCAGCATGGTGGCATAGTGGTTAGCACTGTTGCCTCACAGCGCCAGGGACCCGGGTTCGAATCCGGCCTCGGGTGACTGTCTGTGTGGAGTTTGCGCTTTCTCCCCGTGTTTGCGTGGGTTTTCTCCGGGTGCTCCGGTTTCCTCCCACAGTCCAAAGATGTGCGCGTTAGGTTGATTGGCTATGATAAATTGACCCTTGGTGTTAGGGGGATTAAATACGTGGGGTTACGGGGATAGGGTGGGATATGTGTTGGTGTAGGGGTTACAGGGATCGGGTGGGATATGTGTCGGTGCAGGCTCGATGGGCCGAAATGGCCTCTATCTGCACTGTGGGGTTTCTGTGATAGACGTGAATCCAGGATGGTTTGTTGCCTCCCTGGTGCCAGGGTCAAGGATGTCACTGAGCGGCTGCAGGGCATTCTGGAGGGGGAGGGTGAACAGCCAGAGGTCGTGGTCCACATTGGTACCAACGACATAGGTAAAAAGAGGGATGAGGTCCTGCAGCAAGAATTTAGGGAGCTAGGTAGAAGATTAAAGAGCAGGACCTCAAAGGTTGTAATCTCTGGATTACTCCCGGTGCCACGTGCCAGTGAGTATAGGAATAGGAAGATAGAACAGATGAATGCGTGGCTAAAGAGTTGGTGCAGGAGGGAGGGCTTTAGTTTCCTGGATCACTGGGTCTGCTCCTGCGAAAGGTGGGACTTGTACAAGTCGGACGGTTTACACCTGAACCAGAGGGGGACCAATATCCTTGCGGGGAGGTTTGCTAGCACTGTTGGGGGGGGTTTAAACTAACTTGGCAGGGGGATGGGATACAGAGTGGAGCTATAGTAGGGGGTGAATTACAGCCAAATACGGAGGAAAAAACAAGTCAGCTGGGAAGGCAGAGCAAATATGTGAAGGCAAAAGGGAATATGGCAGGGCTGGAAGGCATTTATTTTAATGCAAGGAGTCTTGCAAATAAGGTGGATGAACTGAAGTTGTTGTTGAACACATGGGAGTACGATATTGTTGCTATCACGGAGACATGGTTGAGGGAGGGTCAGGACTGGCAGCTCAATATTCCGGGGTATAGAATCTTCAGGCGAGACAGAGGGGGGTGTAAAAGGGGAGGGGGTGTTGCAATATTAATTAAGGAGTCAATTACTGCTGTAAGGAGGGATGATATATTAGCGGGTTCCTTTAATGAGGCCATATGGGTAGAACTTAAAAACAAAAAGGGGGCAAGCACTTTGCTGGGAGTGTACTATAGGCCCCCAAACAGTCAGGGGGAGATAGAGGAACAGATATGTAGGCAAATCTCAGAGAAGTGCAAAAATAATAGGGTAATAATAGTGGGGGATTTCAACTTCCCCAATATTAATTGGGATAGTCAGAGTGTGAAAGGCTTAGAGGGTGCAGAATTCTTAAAGTTCATCCAGGAGAGCTTTTTGAGCCAGCGTGTAGAAAGTCCTACAAGAGAGGGGGCGGTACTGGACCTAATTCTAGGGAATGTAGCCGGGCAAGTGGTGGAAGTGTCAGTAGGAGAGCATTTTGGCGACAGTGACCATAATTCGGTGAGATTTAAGGTGGTCATGGAAAAAGACAAAGATGGCCCGGAAATAAGGGTTCTAAATTGGGGGAAGGCCGATTTTAATATGATAAGGCAGGATCTGGCCAAAGTGGACTGGGAGCAGCTACTTATAGGAAAAACCACATCAAAGCAGTGGGAGACTTTCAGAAGGGAAATAGAGAGAGTACAATGCCAACATGTTCCCGTAAAGGTCAAGGGTGGTACCAACAAGCAAAGGGAACCTTGGATGACAAGGGATATACAAAAATGCATTAGGAAAAAAAGGGGGGCTTTTGGCAGTTACAAAAGACTAAAGACGGAGGAAGCCCTAGAGGAGTATAAAAAGTGCAGGGGCATACTTAAAAAAGAAATTAGGAGAGCGAGGAGGGGCCATGAAATAACACTGGCGAGCAAAATAAAGGAAAATCCTAAGATGTTTTATAAGTATATTAAGGGCAAGAGGATAACCAGGGAAAGGGTAGGGCCCATTAGGGACCAAAGTGGCAATCTGTGTGTAGAGCCAGATGATGTAGGCGGGGTTTTAAATGAATTTTTTGCACCTGTGTTCACTATGGAGGAAGACGATGTAGACATAGAAATCGGGCAAGGGGACTGTGATATACTTGAACATATTAGCATCGAGAGGGAGGAGGTACTAGCGGTTTTAGCAGGCCAAAAAGTGGATAAATCCCCAGGCCCGGGCGAGATGTATCCCAGGCTGCTGTGTGAGGCAAAGGAGGAGATTGCAGGGGCTCTGACACAAATTTTCAGAACCTATCTGGCCACAGGGGATGTACCAGAGGACTGGAGAACAGCTAACGTAGTACCATTATTCAAGAAGGGTAGCCGGGATAAACCAGGGAATTACAGGCCAGTGAGCCTAACATCTGTGGTAGGGAAATTATTGGAAAAAATTCTGAGGGACAAAATTAGTCTCCACTTGGAGAGGCAAGGATTAATCGGGGATAGTCAGCATGGCTTTGTCAAGGGTAAAGCATGTCTGACCAATCTGATTGAATTTTTCGAGGGGGTGACAAGGTGTGTGAATGAGGGAAATGCTGTGGATGTGGTATACATGGACTTCAGTAAGGCTTTTGACAAAGTCCCGCATAGGAGACTGGTCAAGAAGGTAAGAGCCCATGGGATCCAGGGTGCCTTGGCACGTTGGATCCTAAACTGGCTGAGTGGCAGGAGGCAGAGGGTGATGGTCGAAGGTTGCTTTTGTGACTGGAAGCCTGTGTCCAGTGGGGTACCTCAGGGATCGGTGCTGGGTCCCTTGCTGTTTGTGATCTACATAAATGATTTGGATGAGAATGTAAAAGGTATGATCAGTAAGTTCGCAGATGACACGAAAATTGGTGGGGTGGTAAATTGCGAGGAGGAAAGCCTCAGGCTACAGGACGATATAAACGGGTTGGTCAGATGGGCGGAAAAGTGGCAAATGGAATTTAACCCTGAAAAGTGCGAGGTGATGCATTTTGGACGGACAAATAAGGCAAGGGAATACACAATGAGTGGTAGGACCCTAGGAAGTACAGAGGGACCTTGGTGTACATGTACATAGATCCCTGAAGGCAGCGGAACAGGTAGATAAGGTGGTTAAAAAGGCATATGGGATACTTGCCTTCATTAGCCGAGGCATAGAATATAAGAGCAGGGAGGTTATGATGGAGCTGTACAAAACGCTGGTAAGGCCACAGCTGGAGTACTGTGTGCAGTTCTGGTCGCCTCACTATAGGAAGGATGTGATTGCTTTGGAGAGGGTGCAGAGAAGATTCTCCAGGATGTTATCTGGGATGGAGCGCCTCAGCTATGAAGAAAGACTAAACAGGCTGGGGTTGTTTTCCTTGGAGCAAAGAAGGCCGAGGGGGGACCTGATTGAGGTGTACAAAATGATGAGCGGCATAGATAGGGTAGATAAAGAGGAACTTTTCCCCTTAGTAGGGGGGTCAATAACAAGGGGGCATAGATTCAAGGTAAGGGGCAGGAGGTTTGGAGGGGATTTGAGGAGGAACTTTTTCACCCAGAGGGTGGTTGGAGTCTGGAACTCACTGCCTGAAAGGGTGGTAGAGGCAGGAACCCTCACAACATTCAAGAAGCATTTGGATGAGCACTTGAAATGCCATTGCATACAAGGCTATGGACCAAATGCTGGAAAATGGGATTAGATTGGACAGGGCTTGATGGACGGCGCAGACACGATGGGCCGAAGGGCCTCTTTCTGTGCTGTATAACTCTATGACTCTATGAGTAACCTCTTCTGGGTTCCTTCACTCAGGAGTCCACAGACAAATTTGTCCCGTAGGGTATCTGCCAGTCCTGCTCCGAACTGGCAGTGCTTTGATAGCTTGCGTAGTTCCGTAAGGTAATCAGCATTGCTCTCATCTTTATGCTGATTTCTCCTGTGGAATTTAAATCTTTCTGCTATCAGCAGCGGTGCAGGATTTAGGTGTTCCTGTAGGATAGCAACAATTTCGTTAAAACTCTTCGCCTTCGGTTTGGCTGGAGTAATCAGGTCCCGCAATAGGCCGTACGTTCTTGCGCCCATTAAGTTTAGCAGTACCGATGCCTTTTTTTCATCGGCTACTTCGTTTGCCTCGCAATATACCTCGACTCTTTCCACATACGTGGTCCAGTCTTCTATTGCATTATCGAAGGCAGTGATATAGCCAGTCTTCGGCATCTTGGAAATCTAAGATGGAGGAGATTGGTGTCGGTGACTATGGGGTTGGTTTATATCAGACAGGAGGAGATTGGTGTCAGTGACTGTGGGGCTGGTTTATATCAGACAGGAGGAGATTGGTCAGTGACTGTGGGGCTGGTTTATATCAGACAGGAGGAGATTGGTCAGTGACTGTGGGGCTGGTTTATATCAGACAGGAGGAGATTGGTCAGTGACTGTGGGGCTGGTTTATATCAGACAGGAGGAGATTGGTGTCAGTGACTGGGGCTGGTTTATATCAGACAGGAGGAGATTGGTGTCAGTGATGTGGGGCTGGTTTATATCAGACAGGAGGAGATTGGTGTCGGTGACTGTGGGGTCAGTTTATATCAGACAGGAGGAGATTGGTGTCGGTGACTGTGGGGTCAGTTTATATCAGACAGGAGGAGATTGGTGTCAGTGACTGTGGGGTTGGCTTATATCAGACAGGAGGAGATTGGTGTCATGGAATCAGAAATTTACAGCACAGAAGTAGACCATTCTGCCCGTCGTGTCTGTGCAGGCCGAAAAGAGCTATCCAGCCTGATCCCACTTTCCAGCTCTGCCCTGTAGTTTACGGCACTCCAAATGCATATCCAGGTACTTTTTAAATACGATGAGGGTTTCTGCCTCTACCATCCTTTCAGGAAGTGAGTTGCAGGCTCCCACCACCCTCTGGGTGAAAAACTTTCTCCTCTAATCCTTTTACCAATTACTTTAAATCTTTACCCCCTGGTTATTGACCCCTCTGCTAGGGGAAATAGTTCCTTCCTATCCACTCTATCTAGGCCCCTCATATTTTTATACACCTCAATTAAATCTCCCCACAGCCTCCTCCATTCCAAAGAAAACAACTCCAGCCTATCTAATCTTTCCTCATAGCTAAAATTCTCCAGTCCTGGCAACATCCTCATCAATCTCCTCTGTACCCTCTCTAGTGCAATCTCATCTTCCTGTAATGTGGTGACCAGAACTGTACTAACTTGAGCAGTACTCTAGCTAACTAGTGTTTTGTACAGTTCTAGCATAACCTTCCTCCTCTTACATTCTATGCCTCGGCTAATAACGGAAAGTATCCCGTATGCCTTCTTAACCACCTTATCTACCTGTCCTGCTGCCTTCAGGGATCTGTGGACATGCACTCCAAGGTCCCTTTGTTCCTCTACACTACTCAGTGTCCTACCATTTATTGTGTATTCCCTTGCATTGTTAGCCCTCCCCAAATGCATTACCTCACACTTCTCCGGAATGAATTCCATTTGCCATTTTTCAGCCCACCTGACCTGGATATCTTCCTGCAGTCTACAGCTTTCTTCCTCACTATCAACCACATGGCCAATTTTTGTATCGTTTGCAAACTTCTTAATCATGCTTCCTACATTGAAGTCCAAATCATTGATATATACCATAATAAGCAAGGGACCTAGTACTGAGCCCTGCAGAACCCCACTCGAAACCACTTTCCAGTCACAAAAACATCCATCGACCATTACCCTTTGCTTCCTGCCACTGAGCCAATTTTGAATTCAACTTGCCACTTTCCCTTGGATCCCATGGACTTTTACTTTTCCGACCAGTCTGCCATGTGGGAACTTGTCAAAAGCTTTGCTAAAATCCATGTAGAATACATTAAACGCGCTACCCTCATCAACCCTCCTTGTTACCTCCTCAAAAAAGTCAATCAAGTTAATCAGACACGACCTTTCCTTAACAAATCCGTGCTGACTGCCCTTGATTAATCCATGTCTTTCTAAATGACAAATGACGATTAATACTGTCCCTCAGAAATGTTTCCAACAATTTGCCCACCACTGAGGTTAGGTTGACTGACCTGTAATTACTCGGTCTATCCCTTTCTCCCTTTTTAAACAAAGGTACAACGTTAGCAGTCCTCCAGCACCACACCTGAAGCCAGAGAGGATTGAAAAATGATGGTCAGTATTATGTCCGTGTATAATTGAGACACGGACTGCAGGAGTTGATTATAGCAGGTCTTTACTGAATGGAGACAACCTGGAACTGAAACTACAGAAGCCTGCTAGGGCCTTTTATACAGGGGTGGTCACTGCCGGTACTGCAGTCTAAGACCAGTTATTCCCTTAAAGGTACATACACAACAGTCAGGGCCTCCGTTATTTCCTCCCTTGCTTCTCTTAACAGCCTGGGATACATTTCATCCGGGCCTGGTGATTTACCTACTTTCAAAGATGCTAAACCCTTTAATACTTCCTCTCTCACTATGTTTGTCTCATCTAATACTTCACACTCCTCCTTAACTACAATGTCTGCATCGTTTCTCTCTTTTGTGAAGACAGACACAGAGTATTCATTATGAACCATACCCACGTCTTCTGCCTTCACACACAAGCTTCCATTTTGGTCTCTAATAGGCCCGACTCTTTAGTTATCTGCTTGCTCTTTATGTATTTATATAACATCTTTGGGTTTTCCTCGATTTTACTTGCCAAATTTTTTCCTGCCCTCTCTTTACTTTCCTAATTTCCTTTTTAATTTCACCCTGCACTTTCTATACTCCTATAGGCTTTCTGCAGTATTTAGCTCTTGGTATCTGACATAAGCTTCCCTTTTTTGCCTCATCAAACCCTGTATAGATTTGGGAGGCCCACCCTTTTTCTTTGTGGGAACATATTTGCTCTGAACCCTCACTATCTCCTCCTTGAATGCCTCCCACTGCTCTGACACTGATTTACCTTCAAGTAGCTGTTTCCAGTCCACTTTTGCTAAATCACATCTCAGCTTATTAAAATTGGCCTTTCCCCAATCGAGAACTTTTACACCTGATCTATCTTTGTCTTTTTCCATAAATACGCTAAATCTAACTGAATTATCATCACTACCACCAAAATGCACTCACACTGATACCCCTTCCACCTGTCCAGCTTCATTCCCTAAAACTAAGTCCAGAACCACCCCCTCTCTTGTTGGGCTTGCTATGTACTGGTTAAAAAAGTTCTCCTGAATGCATTTTAAGAATTCTGCACACTCTATACCTTTTATACTGATTGTATCCCAGTTAATGTTAGGGTAATAGGAATCTCCCACTATTATTGCCCTATTGTTTTTGCACATCTCAGAAATTTGTCTAATTATTTTCTCTTCTATCTCCCTCTGTCTATTTGGGGGTCCCAGCAGTGTAACTGCCCCTTTACGTGATGTTTGGTCTGAGCTTCCTGTCAGTAAATGCTCCACTTCTAAAACCCTGTAAAATAAGTTTAGAAAGGGACAAGAGGGAGAATGTTGCCCGTGTTCCCCTTTCCCAACCCAGGGACAGTGAAGCCGATTTTCAGGCCACAGCTGCTGCACAGGTTGGTTGAAAGGATCAACAGTAATGGTGGCTGCAATACCCACAAGCCCCCGCGCTCCAGAAGCCACGTTAAGTGGGCGCTGACAACGCGCATGCGCCACTATCGATGGAACTTTCTCAGCGTCGCATATGCTCACCTTCCTATGGTCCATCTCCGACTCTTCCCTTCATCGACTTCTCTGTCTCCATTTCTGAGGATAGGCTATCGACAAACATCCACTATAAGCCCACTGACTGCCACAGCTACCTGGGCTACACTTCCTGCCACCCCGCTTCCTGTAAGGACTCTATTCCATTCTTCCAGTTTCTCTGTCTCCGTCACATCTGTTCTGACGATGCCATCTTCCATACGAGTGCTTCCGACATGTCTTCCTTTTTCCTCAACCGAGGATTCCCCTCTACCGTGGTTGACATTTTCTGCACTTCTACTGTCACCCCTTACCCCCCTCCCAAAACCACGATAGGGTTCCCCTTGTCCTCACCTTTCACACCACCAGCCTCCACATTCAATGGATCATCCTCCACCATTTCCGCCACCTCCAGCGTGATCCCACCACCAAACACATCTTCCTCTCCCCTTTCAGCATTCCGAAGGGACCGCTCCCTCCACAATACCCGGGTCCACTCCTCAATCACCCCAACACTCCCTCCCTTTCCCATGGCATCTTCCCGTGCAAGCGCAGGTGTAAGGGGTCGTTTTAACGAGCTTATGGTGTGCTAAATCGGTTTTGATTTTCGCACTACTCGTGAGCGGTTTCGAAGCGCTCCCCCCTCACGGTTCTAGACACTGGGCTTATTACCAGACAACCTTTGTGTGTTGGCCCAACTCGTGACTCGGAAGACAAATGGTCAGATGAGACAGATTGAGTTTTAAATCAAAATGATCTTTATTTTTGAAAGAGAATGTACACAGAGAAAAATGGCAAGAATAAATGCAGACGAAAAAATAACGTTTCTCACAGAGGACTAAATTATACACTGAGAAAAATAACTTTAAAGCATATAAACAGTTCTAAAATAGCGATAAGCTAAAAGCGGGGGTGAGGGAAGCACACGGACACATCGAGGGATAAATCACACTCCTGACTTACAAATACCCTTAACGTTACAAACCCTCCCGTTACTGAATATACCTCAATTATGTCAGTTAAGTAGAGTTGGGCCTTTATGCTCACCAGAATTTCAAAACCCTTCTGGACCTTGGTACTTCTTGTTACGTCTGGAATTTCCGATCTTCCTTATGGGACCGGCTCCTGGACCCTGTTACTTGGTGTCGTCTGGGACCTCCGACCTTCCTTATGGGACCGGCTCCTGGACTCGCTCTCCTGTACAAACTTTGGAAGTCCGCCGAAATCCTCGAGCCGTTTTCTGTTCCGCACGGTCCTCGAACTCCTGATGGTAACTGGACTTGGACTTCACGGTGTGAACCGTCTCCGGAGGAGTCTTCCTTACTCTGGTCGAATCTTAGACTGGCTTGCTGACGATTTACCTGAACGGTTATACTCTTTTCTGGCCCTAATCTTGGCGCCAAATCAACCGTTTTCCTTTGTTAAGGTTGCTTTAACAAAAGCAAGCACATTAATTTTAACTGCTCGCAAATCGAACTAATGGGAATCCGATTAGTGTCCCTTCGTTTGTGTGTGCTCAGCAGTTTCTGAGATCGGTTACCGCTTTGCCATAATGGGAATCCGTTTAGTGTCCCTCCGTTTGTGTGTGCTCAGCGGTTTCTGAGATCGGTTACCGCTCTGCCAGCGATTAGCGCACCTCCAGGTGCTAATAGTTTTGTTTACTGCTGTAACCACATTACAATATCAAAAACAGTAAGGTTCTGGATTCTTCTAATCGATGATGACTCAGACTGCTTTAAGGTATTGTGTGTGTGTCCTTTTGAACTGGGCCATGAGAACTGCCAACTCCATTCTGTGTTCTCACAATGTGGCCACTTCAGGGGCCCTACCCGTATACTGTATTTCATGGATTTTTGCGAATCCTACACAGGAAATGTAACACCTACCCTTTTACCTCCTCCCTTCCCACTGTCCAGGGCCCCAAACGCTCCTTCCAGGTGAAACAGCGATTTACTTGTACTTCTTGCAATTTAGTAAACTGTATTCACTGCTCACGATGTGATCTCCTCTACATTGGGGACGGTGGCATAGTGGTTAGCACTGTTGCCTCACAGCACCAGGGACCCGGGTTCGAATCCGGGTGACTGTCTGTGTGGAGTTTGCACATTCTCCCTGTGTTTGCGTGGGTTTCCTCCGGGTGCTCCGGTTTCCTCCCACAGTCCAAAGATGTGCGGGTTAGCATGATTGGCTATGATAAATTGACCTTTAGTGTTAGGGGGATTAAATACGTGGGGTTACGGGGATAGGGTGGGATATGTGTTGGTGTAGGGGTTACGAGGATCGGGTGGGATATGTGTCGCTGCAGGCTCGATGGGCCGAAATGGCCTCTATCTGCACTGTGGGGTTTCTGTGATTCTGTAAACAGAGATTGGGTGATCGCTTTGCGGAACATCTCCATTCAGTCTGCAAGCATGACCCCGAGCTTCCAGTCACCTGTCAGTTTAATTCTCCACTCCCATTCTGATCTCTCTGTCCTCGACCTCTTACATTGTTGCAACGAAGCTCAACGTAAGCTCGAGGAACAGCACCTCATCTTTCAATTAGACACTTTACAGCCTTTCGGACTCAACATCGAGTTCAACAATTTCAGACTGTAACCTCGGTCCCTATTTTTTCCAGACCGCAGCTGCTGGTGATTCTGCCATTCCCATTTAAACCTCTTCTAGACTCATCTTTTGTTTCTTTACTTGTCCCATTACCATCTCCTTTTGCCTCACACCATCCTCCCTTTTGTTATTTAATCTCGCCTGCCTTCCACCCTATCACAGACCTTCCCTTTTGTCCTTTCTCTGCCCCACACTTGTTTAAAACCTGTTACATCTCTAACTTTCTCCAGTTCTGATGAAGGCTCATTGCCCTGACCCGTTGACTCTGCTCCTCTCTCCACAGAGGCTGCCTGACCTGCTGAGTCTTTCCACCATTTTCTCTCACTATCTCAGGAGGAAAAAACCTGTCCCACAATCCTGCGCCTACGCGCTGGGCTCCGGTCGCCGTGGAAACGGCACGGGGCCGCCTGCGTAGGGACCGCGTGACCCCGGAGCTGAGCCCTGACTGACGGGAGCTCGGAGCAATAGGAAGAGTGGGGCGGGACTGGAGGACCGAGCGGGCGGCTGGTCCTCCAACCAATGGCGGCGCAGCAAGGGGGCGGGACCTAGTGAGCAGTTCAGGTGTGCTGGAGCCGATTGTGACGCGCTGTCCCCAGGTGAGAGCAGCTCAGTCAGCACAGAGCTGGGCAGGAATCTGGGAGAGGGGCTACAGTCAGCACAGAGCTGGGGCTGGAATCTGGGAGAGGGGCCACAGTCAGCACAGAGCTGGGCAGGAATCAGTGAGAGGGGCCACAGTCAGCACAGAGCTGGGCAGGAATCAGTGAGAGGGGCCACAGTCAGCACAGAGCTGGGGCTGGGGGAGAGGCCACAGTCAGCACAGAGCTGGGGCTGGGAGAGAGGCCACAGTCAGCACAGAGCTGGGGCTGGGAGAGAGGCCACAGTCAGCACAGAGCTGGGGCTGGAATCTGGGAGAGGGGCCACAGTCAGCACAGAGCTGGGGCTGGAATCTGGGAGAGGGGCCACAGTCAGCACAGAGCTGGGGCTGGAATCTGGGAGAGGGACCACAGTCAGCTCAGAGCTGGGGCTGGAATCTGGGAGAGGGGCCACAGTCAGCACAGAGCTGGGGCTGGAATCTGTGAGAGGGGCCACAGTCAGCACAGAGCTGGAGCTGGAATCTGGGAAAAGGGCCACAGTCAGCACAGAGCTGGGGCTGGAATCTGGGAGAGGGACCACAGTCAGCTCAGAGCTGGAGCTGGAATCTGGGAGAGGGGACACAGTCAGCACAGAGCTGGAGCTGGAATCTGGGAAAAGGGCCACAGTCAGCACAGAGCTGGAGCTGGAATCTGGGAGAGGAGCCACAGTCAGCACAGAGCTGGAGCTGGAATCTGGGAGAGGAGCCACAGTCAGCACAGAGCTGGGGCTGGAATCTGGGAGAGGAGCCACAGTCAGCTCAGAGCTGGGGCTGGAATCTGGGAGAGGAGCCACAGTCAGCTCAGAGCTGGGGCTGGAATCTGGGAGAGGAGCCACAGTCAGCTCAGAGCTGGGGCTGGAATCTGGGAGAGGAGCCACAGTCAGCTCAGAGCTGGGGCTGGAATCTGGGAGAGGAGCCACAGTCAGCGGGCCTGGCAAAGGGCCAGAGCGACAGAAGCTTCATTAAAGAAGCTTATTTAAAGACACATTTCCTGCAGTTTCACAGACAGCCTTGTTCACTCTGCAAAAACTCTGGAATATTTAATAATGAAATAAGCATGTCAAAACCATTAGGTGAGGCAGTTTAAAAGGACAGTCCCTGACCAGAGATTGCTGGATGCTGACACTCGCTGCTCACAAGGATAGAATGTCCCATTCCCCGGGTACCGACATCCAGCACCTCGATCACAGCAAAAATTCACAGAACAATGGCAATATAACTTGTAGAAGGAGCTTTACTCTGTATCTAATCCGTGCTGTACCTGCCCTGGGAGTGTTTGATAGGACAGTGTAGAGGAAGCTTTACTCTGTATCTAACCCGTGCTGTACCTGCCCTGGCAGTGTTTGATGGGACAGTGTAGAGGGAGCTTTACTCTGTATCTAACCCATGCTGTACCTGCCCTGGGAGTGTTTGATGGGACCGTGTAGAGGGAGATTTACTCTGTATCTAACCCATGCTGTACCTACCCTGGGAGTGTTTGATGGGACAGTGTAGAGGGAGCTTTACTCTGTATCTAACCCATGCTGTACCTGCCCTGGCAGTGTTTGGCAGGACAGTGTAGAGGGAGCTTTACTCTGTATCTAACCTGTGCTGTACCTGCCCTGGGAGTGTTTGATGGGACAGTGTAGAGGGAACTTTACTCTGAATCTAACACGTGCTGTATCTGCCCAGGATGTTTTCCTAGAACAGTATGTAATGGAACCAACCAGTGTGCAGGCTATCTTGGATCTGCTACTATGTAATGAGACAGAATTAATAAATGATCTCATAGTAAAGGATCCTCTAGGAAAGAGTGATCATAGCATGGTTGAATTTCAAATTCAGTTGGAGGGTGAGAAAGTTGTATCCCAAACCATTGTCTTGATCTTAAACAAAGGCAATTATAAAGGCATGAGGGCAGAACTGGCTAAAGTGGACTGGAAAAACAAATTAAAGGGTAAGGAAGTTGAAATGCAGTGGCCGAAGTTTAAGGAGATATTTCAGAACTCTCAACAAAAATATATTCCAGTGAGAAAGAAAGATTTTAAGAGAAGGGAGCACCATCCATGGCTAACTAAGGAAGTGAAGGATGGTATCAAATTGAAAACAAAGGCATACATTGTTGCCAAGATTGGTGGGAGATTAGAGGATTGGGAAATTTTTAAAAACCAGCAAAGGATGACTAAAAAAATAATAAAGAGAGAGAAGATGAATTATGAGAGTCAGCTGGCAAGAAACATTAAAACAGATAGTAAGAGCTTCTACAGTTACATAAAAAGGAAGAAGGTAGCTAAAGTAAACATTGGTCCCTTAGAGGACGAGACTGGGGAATTAATAATGGGGAATGGGGAAATGGCAGAGACTGAACAAATATTTTGCATTTGTCTTCACTGTAGATGAAACTAACAACATCCCAATAATGGATAATCAAGGGGCCACAGGGAGTGGGGAACTAAAGACAATCACTATCACTAAGGAAATAGTACTCGGTAAAATAATGGGACTAAAAGATGACAAGTCCCCTCGACCAGATGGCCGACATCCCAGGGTCTTAAAAGAAGTGGCTGCAGAGATAGTGGATGCATTGGTTGCAATATACCAAAATTCTCTCGACTCTGGAGAGGTTCCAGCGGATTGGAAAACTGCTAATGTAACACCCCTATTTAAGAAAGGAGGGAGACAGAAAGCAGGAAACTATAGACCAGTTAGCCTAACATCTGTCATTGGAAAAATGCTGGAGTCCTTCATTAAGGAAGCAGTAGCAGAGCATTTAGAAAAACATACTGCAGTCAAACAGAGTCAGCATGGTTTTAGGAAAGGGAAATCATGTTTAACAAATTTGCTGGAGTTCTTTGAGGATGTAACAAGCAGGGTGGACAAGGTTGAGCCAGTAGATGTGGTGTATTTGGATTTCCAGAAGGCATTCGATAAGGGGCTACATAAAAGGTTACTGCATAAGATAAGAGCTGACGGAATTGGGGGTAATGTATAAGCATGGATAGAGAATTGGCTAACTAACAGAAAGCAGAGAGTTGGGATAAATGGGTCATTTTCTGGTTGGCAAACGGTAACTAGTGGGGTGCCACAGGGATCGGTACTGGGGCCCCAACTATTGACAATCTACATTAATGACTTGGATGAAGGGATTGAGTGTAATGTAGCCAAGTTTGCGGATGATACAAAGATGGGTGGGAAAGCAAGTTGTGCAGAGGATGCAAAGAATCTGCAAAGGGATATAGACAGGCTAGGTGAGTGGACAAATATTTGGCAGATGGAGTACAATGTGGGAAAGTGTGAGGTTATACACTTTGGCAGGAAAAATAAAAAAACAAACAATTATTTAAATGGAGAGAGATTACAAAATGCTACAGTTCAGAGGGACCTGGGGGTCCTTGTGCATGAAACACAACAAGTTAGCATGCAGGTACAGCAAGTAATCAAAAAGGCAAATGGAATGTTGGCCTTTATTTCAAGGGGGTTGGAGTATAAAAGCAGGGAAGTCCTGCTACAACTGTACAGGGTATTGGTGAGACCACACCTTGAGTACTGCGTACAGTTTTGATCTCCTTATTTAAGGAAGGATATACTTGCATTGGAGGCAGTTCAGAGACGATTCACTAGGTTAATTCCAGAGATGAGGGTTTTGACTTATGAGGAAAGGTTGAGCAGGCTGGGCCTATACTCATTGGAATTTAGAAGAATGAGAGGTGATCTTATCGAAACATATAAGATACTGAGGGGGCTCGACAGGGTAGATGCAGAGAGGATGTTTCTCCTCATGGGGAAATCTAGAACTCGGGGGCACAGTTTTAGAATAAAGGGACGCCCTTTTAGAATTGAGATGAGGAGGAACTTCTTCTCTCAGAGGGTTGTAAATCTGTGGAATTCTCTGCCCCAGAGAGCTGTGGAGGCTGGGTCATTAAATACATTTAAAGTGGAGATAGACACATTTTTGCAAGATAAGGGAGTGAAGGGTTATGGGGAGCGGGCTGGAAAGTGGCTTTAAGCCCAAGATCAGCCATGATCTTATTGAAAGAGGGAGCTTTACTTTGTATACAAACTGTGTTATCCCTGCCTGGGAGTGTTTGATTGGACCTGGAAGAATGAGAGGTGATCTCATTGAAACATATAAGATTCTGAGGGGGATTGACAGGATAGAGGCTAAGTGGTTGTTTCCCCTGGCTGGAGTGTCTAGAACTAGGGGGCATAGTCTCAGGATAAGGGGTCGACCATTTAAGACTGAGATGAGGAAGAATTTCTCCACTCAGAGTTGTGAATCTTTGGAATTCTCTACCCCAGAGGGCTGTGGAACTCAAGTCGTTGACTATATTCAAAGCTCAGATAGATTTTTGGACTCTAGTGGAATCAATGGTTATGTGGATCTGGTGGGAAAGTGGAGTTGAGTTCGAAGATCAGCCATGATCTTATTGAATGGTGGAGCAGGCTCGAGGGGCTGAATGGACAACTCCTGATCCTAATTCTTATGTTCTTAAGGTGACCACTGCTTTACTTTGTTCATTCACAGGATGTGGGCATCGCCAGCAAGGCCAGCGTTGATTGCCCACCCCAAATTGCCATCGAAGGTGGGTGTGAGCAGCCTTCTTGAATACAACTGAGTGATTTGCCAGGCCATTTCAGAGGGCTGCTAAGAACATAAGAAATAAGAGCAGGAGTAGGCCACACGGCCCCTCAAGCCTGCTTCACCATTCAATAAGATCATGGCTGATCATCGACCTCAACTCCACTTTCCCGCCCGGTCTCCATATCCCTTGATTCCCCTAGAGTCCAAAAATCTATCTATCTCAGCCTTGAATATACTCAAAGACTCAGCATTCACAGCCCTCTGGGGCAGAGAATTCCAAAGATTCACAACCATCTGAGTGAAGAAATTACTCCTCATCTCAGTCTTAAATGGCCGACCTCTTATCCTGAGACTATGCCCCCTATACCTGTGACCTCTTCCACCTAGAAAGACAAGGGCAGCAGGCGCATGGGAACACCACCACCTCCAAGTTCCCCTCCAAGTCACACACCATCCTGACTTAGTATATCGCCGTTGCTTCATCGTCGCTGGGTCAATATCCTGGAACTCCCTCCCTAACAGCACTGTGGGAGTACCTTCACCACACGGACTGCAGCGGTTCAAGAAGGCAGCTCACCACCACCTTTTCAAGGGCAATTAGGGATGGGCAATAAATGCTGGCCTTACCAGCAATGCCCACATCCCATAAACTAATAAAAAAAAGTTCTAGACACTCCAGCCAGGGGAAACAACCTCTCAGCATCTATCCTGTCAATCCCCTTCAGAATCTTAGTACGATAGCAAAATACTGCAGATGTTGGAAATCCAAAATAACAACAGAAAATGCTGGAAAAACTCAGCAGGTCAGGCAACATCCGTGGAGAGAAATTTGAGTTGACGTTTTCTTTTTTCTTTCTCTCTGGCTTTTGCCCTGCCAGTACACTTTACACCTAATCCCAGCCTATTACCATCTCGTCTAGCTTCTAATCTCTTTTACTTCTTTTGTTTCTTTTATTCTTTTGTCCGATCGCAGCCCTGCCTTCGATCTAGTTTCTTTTCTTTCCAGTTTTGAAGAAGGGTCCAACCCGAAACGTCAACTCAAATTTCTCTCCACGGATGTTGCCTGACCTGTTGAGTTTTTCCAGCATTTTCTGTTGTTATTTCCCTTCAGAATCTTGTATGTTTCAGTGAGATCACCTCTCATTCTTCTAAACTCCAGAGAGTATAGGCCCAATCTACTCAATCTCTCATCATAGGACAGCCCTCTCATCCCAGGAATCAATCTAGTGAACCTTCGTTGTACCGCTTCCAAGGCAAGTATATCCTTCCTTAGGTAAGGAGACCAAAACTGTGCACAGTACTCCAGGTGTGGTCTCACCAAGGCCCTGTACAATTGTAGCAAGACTTCCTTACACTCCAACCCCCTTGCAATAAAGGCCAACATGCCATTTGCCTTCCTTATTGCTCGGTGTACCTGCATGCTAGCTTTCTGTGTTTCTTGCATGAGGACACCCAAATCTCTCTGAACACCAACATTTAAAAGTTTCTCATCATTTAAAAAGTATTGTTTTTCTATTCTTCCTACCAAAGTGAATAACCTCACATTTCCCTACATTATACTCCATCTGCCACCTTACTGCCCACTCACTTAACCTGTCTATATCCCTTTGCAGATTCTTTGTGTTCTCCTCACAGCTTACTGTCCCACCTAGCTTTGTATCATCAGCAAACTTGGATACATTACACTCGATCCCTTCATCTAGGTCATTAATATAGATTGTAAATAGCTGAGGCCCCAACACTGATCCTTGCGGCACCGAACTAGTTACAGCCTGCCAACCTGAAAAAGATCCGTTTATCCCTGCTCCCTGTTTTGTGTCTGTTAACCAATCCTCTATCCATGCTACTATATTACCCCCAACCCCATGAGCCCTAATCTTGTGTAATAACCTTTTATGTGGCACCTTATCGAAGGCCTTTTAGAAATCCAAATATACTACAGCCACTGGTTCCCCTTTATCTACCCTGCTAGTTACATGCTCAAAAAACTCTAATAAATTTATCAAACATGATTTCCCTTTCAAAAAACCATGTTGACTCTGCCTAATCATGTTACTATTTTCTCAGTGCCCTGTTACCACTTCCTTAACAGTGAATTCCAGCATTTTCCCGACAACTGATGTCAGGCTAACTCGCCTGTAGTTCCCTGTTTTCTCTACCTCCTTTCTTGAATAGCGGTGGTACATTTGCTACATTCCAATTCACTGGGACCATTCCAGAATCTGGGGAATTTTGGAAGATCACAACCAATGCATCCGCTATCTCTGCAGCCACCTCTTTTAGAACCCTAGGATGTAGGCCGTCAGATCCAGGGGATTTGTCAGCTTTTAGTCCCATTAGTTTCTCTGGTACTTTTTCTCTACTTATATTAATGACATTAAGTTCCTCACCCTCATTAGACCCTTGGTTTCCCACAATTTTTGGGATGCTTTCTGTGTCTTCTACTGTGAAGACAGATACAAAATACTTGTTTAACGTTTCTGCCATTTCCTTATTCCCCATAATAATTTCTCTTGTCTCAACCTCTGATCGATTGAATCCCTTTCCACATACAGAGCAGTGAACAGATTCTCCCCATTACGAACATGCTAGAGTGTCAGTAGGTGAGATGGGGCAGGCTCGAGGGGCCGTATGGCCTACTCCTGCTCCTAATCCTTATCATAGAAATTTACGGCACGGAAGGAGGCCATTTCGGCCCATCGTGTCCACGCCGGCCGACAAAGAGTTATCCAGCCTAATCCCACTCTCCAGCTCTTGGTCTGTAGTCTTTTAGGTTACAGCTCTTCAAGTGTACATCCAAGTACTTTTTAAATGTGGCGAGGGTTTCTGCCTCTACCATCCTTTCAGAGCAGGGAGGTTATGCTTGAATTGTATAAAACACTTGGGCACCATCAGCTTTTCAAAGATCTCTGAGCTTCTCTAATGGCTGCTTTCGTCTCTCTCCATTGTGGGTGATATTTCTCCCTATTCTCCTGTAAACTGAATCCATCTTGATCTGAACTGGGTTCAATGTGAGACAGTTCGGGGAGTCAGGCATCATTCACCCCTAGACCTACACTGACAGGTTAAACCCCAGACTGTTCCTTAGTAAGGATTCCTCTGGTTCCTCACCATACATTTCTCAGGATACTGAAACCCAGCTTTCTCAGTCCGCTCCTGGAGGCCCCACTCCGAGCCTACAACGTTCAGCAGGGTCAGTGGTGGAGTTCCACAACGGGAGTGATCCCAGAGTAACTGTCGGGATCGCACCCCGTGGATGTTCCGGGTCGTGTATTTCCAGTTATCCTGGTGTCTAACACGCACACATCAATAAAAGAGGGAATTCCTGGAAACTTGCTGCAGGTTCTTCTTTATCTGGAGATCAAATGTCTGTTGTATAATTGTACCAGCAGTTAACAGGCTCCTGTGAACTCCTCCCTCTGCTATTTTAATGCAGACTTTAACTAATTTATTTTAAACGGGTTTATTTTAAATGAGCCAACACCTGCCTTAAAATGGTAGACTCGGGATTGTCACACACACATTAAATCTTCGTGGAATAAATACCAGTCATTTTTAGACTGGAAACTTAACCCCGCCATTTCACTTTCAGTCAGGAACAGATCGCAATTTGACACCAATCTCTGATTTGACAGCACGTTTCCAGCATTCACCGTTGTTCTTCCCGACTCTAAACACAGTTGTAAAGGAGCCTTCTGTTCCATGCCTAGGAGCTGTGACCCGTGGGAGAGAGCGGCTGGGACACATTCCTTATCAGCCTCAAGATTAACCCGCACGGGGTCATTGCTGTCAGTGAAGAGAGACGAGAAAGACCAAAGTGCCGTTTGCCCCTCTCAGTGTGGCCCTGAAGGACTGTTTCCAGGCTGTAGATCTGTTCCCACTGTACGAACCTCCTCCCAGATTGTCCTTTCTGAGCTCCAGCCAGGTGATGCTAAACACTCAGGTGGGAATGACAAAAATCCACAACAATGTGTTTAAAGCTAAGCTGATTTATTTGCCATATGATGGGCCTTCAATAACCACAAAACTAGAAATTATAGACTTAAACAAGTTGGCTTTTAATCACTAAGATCAGAGCTAACATCTCAACACGCCGACTGGTTCACAGGAATGAGTCATACAGATCCTGGGATCTTTATGTAAGAGAAGTCAGGGGCGGAGCCAAGAGCCACGACCTGGAACCTCCCAGGTTAGTCGGGAAAGAGGAAGTGAAACTATACACAGTGGGGGAGGGTAATATACATGAGTGCAAAATGAATACAGGATCAAGACAAACAGATTTCATTACATTCACCCCTTCTATAGATTTAGTCCATCGGGGTGATGGTTCTTAAAAGTTGGTATAAGTGAGTCTGTCAGGAGGTTTTGCAGTTCTCAGTGATCGGCGCAAAGCCGGTTGGGGTGCCTCTAGGGGAGTGGATTCTGGTTCCTCCGCTGTCCGGGCCTCCGCAGTGTCTTCCAGGTTATCTGCAGTGTCCTCCAGGTTAAAGTTGGGTATTGATACCTCTGGGCATCCTGTCTCTTTGTAGTGTAGGTCTTCATCGGGTAGTCTCCCATCGTTCTCTCCGCTCCCTGAGGGAGCGAGGTCTTTTATGGAAACAGTGTCCTCTCACCCGTCAGAGTATTCGATATAGGCGTACTGAGGGTTTGCATGGAGGAGCTGTACCTTTTCCACAAGGGGGTCCGTTTTATGGCCTCTTACGTGCTTCCGCAATAGGACTGTCCCCGGAGACGTCAGCCACGCGGGTAGAGATATGCCCGAGGTGGATTTCCGGGGGAAAACGAACATCTTTTCGTGAGGGGTAGCGTTAGTGGCAGTACATAACAGAGACCTTATGGAGTGGAGCACGTCTGGGAGGACTTCCTGCCAGCGGGAGGTCGGAAGGCCTTTTGACTTTAAGGCTAACGTGACAGCCTTCCAAACAGTAGCATTCTCCCTTTCCACTTGCCCATTACCCCGGGGGTTGTAGCTAGTGGTTCTGCTGGTGGCTATCCCCTTCGAGAGCAAGAACTGGTGCAGCTCGTCACTCATGAATGACATCCCCCTATCGCTGTGTATGTAGTTTGGCATGCCAAACATGCAGAATAGATTACAGAGACACTTGATGACCGTGGCACTGGTCATGTCTGGGCAGGGAATGGCGAAGGGGAAGCGGGAATATTCATCAATGATATTGAGGAAGTATACGTTACGGTCGGCAGAGGGAAAGGGTCCCTTGAAGTCCAGACTTAGGCGCTCGAATGGCCGTGTAGCTTTGATAAGGTGTGCACGGTCAGGCCTGTAGAAACAAGGCTTGTATTCCGCACAGATGCGGCAGGCTCTGGTCATTGCCCTGACCTCCTCGATGGAGTGGGGCAGATTGCGGGACTTTATAAAATGGTATAGTCGGGTGACCCCTGGGTGACAGAGGTCGTTGTGGAGACCCTGTAATTTGTCCGTATGAATGCTGGCACACATTCCCCGCGATAGGGCATCTGGGGGTTCATTAAGGGCTCCCGGCCTGTACATAATATCATAGTCGAACGTGGATAGTTCGATCCTCCACCTGAATATTTTGTCATTCTTGATTTTCCCCCTTTGTTATTAAACATGAAAGCCACTGACCGCTGGTCGGTGAGCAGGGTGAAACGTTTGCCGGCTAGGTAGTGTCTCCAGTGCCGCACTGCCTCCACTATAGCCTGTGCCTCCTTCTCGACCGAAGAGTGCCTGATTTCAGGTCCCTGAAGGGTTCGGGAGAAGAAGGCCACAGGTCTCCCAGCCTGATTGAGGGTCGCAGCTAAGGCAAAGTCTGACGCATCGCTTTCGACTTGAAAGGGAATGCATTCGTCCACTGCACACACTGCAGCCCTTTCAATGTCCTGTTTAATACTGGTGAAAGCCTCCCGAGCTTCAGCTGATAGTGGGAAGGACGTCGATTTAATGAGGGGTCGGGCCTTATCAGAGTAATTGGGCACCCATTGGGCATAATACGAAAAAAATCCCAGGCACCTTTTTAAAGCTTTGGGATTGTGTGGCAGGGGCAGTTCCTTTAGGGGGCGTAATCGGTCAGGGTCCGGTCCAATTACCCCATCTTCCACCACACAGCCGAGGATACAGAGACGGGTTGTGTTGAAGACACATTTGTCTTCGTTGTAGGTTAGATTCAGCTTTAGGGCAGTTTTTAAAAATCTCGCAAGATTTAGATCGTGGTCTTGCTGGTTGTGCCCGCAGATAGTGACATTGTCCAGATAGGGGTAGGTAGCTTGTAGTTTATTCTCGTCAACCATGCGGTCCATCTCACGTTGGAAGACCGAGACCCCATTTGTTACCCCGAAGGGCACTCTGAGAAAATGGTAGAGGCGCCCGTTCGCCTCGAAGGCGGTGTATGGGCGGTCCTCCGTTCTAATGGGGAGCTGGTGATACACGGATTTGAGGTCAATAGTCGAGAAGACTCGGTATTGCGCAATCTGGTTGACCATTTCTGATATGCGGGGTAAAGGGTAGGCGTCCAGCTGGGTATAAGTATTAACAGTCTGGCTGTAGTCAATTACCATCCGTTTCTTTTCGCTATTTTTAACTATGACTACTTGGGCACGCCACGGGCTGGTACTGCATTCAATAATGCCTTCCCGCAGGAGTCTGTCCACTTCCGCCTTGATAAAGTGTCTGTCTTCCAGACTGTACCGTCTACTTTTGGTCGCTATGGGCCTACAGTTCGGAGCGAGATTAGCGAATAAAGAGGGCGGGCTGATTTTTAAGGTAGATAGGCCACAGACTGTGAGTGGCGGCTGGGACCCGCCATATGCTAGCGTGACACTTTCGTGGTGGCACTGGAAGTCCAGGCCCAAGATTACATTATCACAGAGTTCTGGCATCACGAGGAGTTTAAAATCCTTGTAGTCCATGCCTTTTACAGTCAGTGTTACCACACAGTAGCCCAAAATGTCCGAAGTGTGGGGCTTAGCAGCCATAGCAATTCTGCTCCGTGTAGGGGTTACCATTAATGAGTGCCGCCGTACCAGGCTAGGGTGGATAAAACTCTCGGTACTCCCACAGTCAATTAAACATTTCATTAAATTCCCGTTTACCTGTATGTCCATCATGGATTTTGTCAACGGGTGTGGCCTGGATTGATCCACCATGATCGAAGCCACTGTTGGGCCCTGGGCGGCCGTTGAGTCGGGAAAAGATGGCGGATCCCAAGATGGCGGCCCGCACAGCACGCACGAGGCGATGACGGAGTTGGAAATCGGATTCCCCCTGCAGACTTTGCTAAAATGCCCCTTTTTCTTATATTTGAAGCATGTAGCGTCCTTCGCTGGGCATCGTTGTCTGGGGTGCTTGGCCTGGCCGCAGAAGTAGCATTTCAGGCCTCGAGACATTGCCGCTGTAGTAGGACTCCTGGGTGAACTTCTGTGTGGGGACTCCGGCGGCGTAGAGCTGGTCTGAGACCTGGATGGGGAAGATGGCTGATTCCAAGATGGCGGCCCCCTCGGCGCGCACGAGGCGGTGAGGGCCGCATGGCCGGAAGAATAAGAGTCAGAGTTTTTCTGGGCCACGTCCAGCGATCGCGCAGTGGCCACTGCCTTTTTTAAGTCCAGGACCTCCTTCTCCAGCAGTCTCTGCCGGATATAATTCGATTTGAGGCCCGTGACGAAGGAATCGCGGACAAATTCATCAGAGTACGCGTTGGCCGTCACGGCCTTGCAGTTACAGTCCTGGACCAGGTCCTTTAGGCCCTGTAAGAAATCGTCCATTGATTCCTCTGGTCGCTGCCTGCGTGTAGCCAGCAGATGTCTGGCGTACACTTCATTTACCGGCCTCTGGTATTGGGCCTTCAGGATAGTGATGGCCTCCATGTAAGAGGTGGCGTCCCGGATGAACGAATAAATCCGATGACTTACGCGAGTAGTCAGTAGACTCAGTTTATCTACCTCGCTAGCGGATGAGGCCCCCGCGAAGAGTTCGAAGCATTTGAGCCAGTGTCCAAATTGATTTGATGCTTCAGCAGAATGTGGATCCAAGTCCAGATGCTCTGGTCGATCCATCCTAGTATTCTTTAGTGATTAAAATTGATGGGCCTTCAATAACCACAAAACTAGAAGTTATAGACTTAAACAAGTTGGCTTTTAATCACTAAGATCAGAGCTAACATCTCAACACGCCGACTGGTTCACAGGAATGAGTCATACAGATCCTGGGATCTTTATGTAAGAGAAGTCAGGGGCAGAGCCAAGAGCCAAGACCTGGAACCTCCCAGGTTAGTCGGGAAAGAGGAAGTGAAACTATACACAGTGCGGGAGGGTAATATACATGAGTGCAAAACGAATACAGGATCAAGACAAACAGATTTCATTACACCATATATCCAGAATATTAAATCCTATAACTGGGCTGGAGTTTATTAACATCAGTAGAAACAAACCTCAACTGTCAGTGTGAACATGGTTCAGTCCAGGATGTAATTAACAGCAGCAATAACATCAGAATCCAACCTCTGCAGTCACTTGTGAACTAGCTGGTGTCTCAGCAGGCTGGATGACTGAGTGAATCCCTTCCCACACTCTGAGCAGGTGAACGGTCTGTCCCCAGTGTGAGTGCGCTGGTGTGTCCGCAGGCTGGATGACTGAATGAATCCCTTTCCACACTCTGAACAGGTGAATGGCCTCACCCCGGTGTGAACTCGTCGATGACTTTCCAGCTCACATGGGTAGTTGAATCCCTTCCCATAGTCCCCACATTTACACGGTTTCTCCCCGGTGTGACTGCACTGGTGTCTCAACAGGCCAGAGGATCAGCTGAAGCCTCGTCCACACACAGAACACGTACAGTTTCTCCCCGCTCTGAACGGTGCTTTCTGCTTCCATGTCCAAAGGTCCTGATGAATTGAGCGACTCTGGCAGATCTTGAAGTGATGTTTGGTTTGAGTTTCCCATCTGCAAATCCTCCCTTCTAACACGCTGCAAAATTAATTTAAAACAGGTAAAAGGGAGGGTGAGAGAGAACTCACAAAAACACAAAGGCAGGTTGTGAAATTCAGCTGAATGAATCTGGGAATTTGTGGGGCTGGCACTAGAAAAAAGTGACCATGAAAGCTGCTGGATTGTCGTAAAAACTCAACTGGTTCACTAATATCCTTCAGGGAAGGGAACCCGCCACCCGGTCTGGGCCTACACAAGACTCTGGCCTCTATGGGAGCAGAGAGAGTGAGGTGGGATGGGGAGGGGTGAAGGAGAGCGACTTTATACATCTGCAACTTGATAGCACCTTCCAAACACGTGACCTCCACCACCTAGAAGGACAAGAGCAGCAGGTGCATGGGAACACCATCACCTCCCAGTTCCCCTCCAAGTCACACACTATCCTGACTTGGGCACATATCGCCGTTCCTACATCGTCACTGGGTGAAAATCCTGGAACTCCTCACCTAACAACATTTTGAGAATCCCAAAACTGTCCACAGTACGCCAGGCGTGGTCTCACCAAGGCCCTACATAATTGCAGTAAGAATTCTTTACTCTTATACCCCAATGCATTTGTAATAAAAGCATTTGCTTGCTGTACCTACATGTTAACTTTCTGTGATTCATGTACAAGGACACGTAGGTCCCTCTGAATACAAACAAATTCGAGTCTCTTAGCATTTAAATAATATTCTGCTTTTCTAATTTTTCCCAACAAAGTAGATAACTTCACATTTTTCCACATTATATTCCATCTGCCATGTTCTTGCCCACTCACTTAACCTGTCTATATCCCTTTGCACGCTCTTTGTGTCCTCCTCACAGCTTACTGTCCCACCTAGCTTTGTATCGTCAGCAAACTTGGATACATTACACTCGGTCCCCTCATCGAAGTCATTGATATAGATTGTAAATAGCTGAGGCCCAAGCACTGATCCTAGCTGTACCCGACTAGTAAACAGTGACTGGGGCCGAACCCCACCATCACACAGCACCTTCAGTATAGGCTCACAGCTCAGAATTACCACTCGGCAAGGTACTGGAGGGCAAACAGTGACTGGGGCCGAACCCCACCATCACACAGCACCTTCAGTATAGGCTCACAGCTCAGAATTACCACTCAGCAAGGTACTGGAGGGCAAACAGTGACTGGGACCGAACCCCACCATCACACAGCACCTTCAGTATAGGCTCAGAGCTCAGAATTACCACTCGGCAAGGTACTGGAGGGCAAACAGTGACTGGGGCCGAACCCCACCATCACACAGCACCTTCAGTATAGGCTCACAGCTCAGAATTACCACTCGGCAAGGCACTGGATGGCAAACAGTGACTGGGGCCGAACCCCACTATCACACAGCACCTTCAGTATAGGCTCACAGCTCAGAATTACCACTCGGCAAGGTACTGGAGGGCAAACAGCGACTGGGGCCGAACCCCACCATCACACAGCACCTTCAGTATAGGCTCACAGCTCAGAATTACCACTCGGCAAGGTACTGGATGGCAAACAGTGACTGGGGCCGAACCCCACTATCACACAGCACCTTCAGTATAGGCTCACAGCTCAGAATTACCACTCGGCAAGGTACTGGAGGGCAAACAGCGACTGGGGCCGAACCTCCAGGAGAGAAAGGGAGAAAATTCCGAGCCTGCGATGAATCTGGATTTCAAACAGCGAGGATGTGGCGAGGAGGGGGGAGTGTGTGCGATGGGGGATTTACAGATTAGGAGGGGCAAGAGGAAAGAATGTTCTAGAGAAACCAGAACTGTCTGTTCAGAATTTCTATCCTGTACCGACAGTGATAACTTGTAAATTATGAAGACAGGTTGCCTAGACTAGGATTCTATTCCCTTGAATATAGAAGATTAAGCGGCGATCTAATTGAGATGTTTAAGATGATTAAAGGAGTTGATCGGGTAAACAGAGAGAAACTATTTCCTCTGGTGGGGGAGTCCACAGCAAGGGGACATAACCTTAAAATCAGAGCCAGGCCGTTCAGGGGTGATGTCAGGAAGCACTTCTTCACAAAAAAGGGTACTGGAAATCTGGAACTCTCTCCCCCAAAAACTGCTGCAGCTGGGGGTCAATTGAAAATCTCAAGACCGAGTGTGCTAGATTTTTGTTAGTCAAGGGTACTAAGGGTTACGGAACCAAGACGGGTAGATGGAGCTAAGATAAAGATCAGCCAGGATCTAATTGAATGAGGGAACAAGCTCGATGGGCTGAATGGCCTCCTGTTTCTTCTTACAGTGATGGCTTTTGTAAACAGCTTTTACAGGGTATTAGGATGGGGAGGATATGCAGACAGGATTAATCCTGGGCCCTTCCTGTTCCTGTGACAGACTGAACCAATCACTCAGATTGAATTATTCCTCTCTCCAGCCTGTAACCTGGGTATTATGTAACGAGAAGGGATTAACTAACAATCTTGTTGTACGAGACCCCTTGGGTCGGAGCGATCATAATATGATCGAATTCTTCATTAAGATGGAGAATGAAGTAGTTGACTCAGAGACTAGGGTCCTCAATCTAAATAAAGGAAACTACGATGGTCTGAGGAGCAAGTTGGGTAGGATTGATTGGGGAATGTCACTCAAAGGGTTGACGGTGGATAGGCAATGGCAAACATTCAAAGACCGAATGGATGAGCTACAGAATTTGTTCATCCCAGTTTGGCATAAAAATAAAACAAAAAAGGTGACTCAACTGTGGCTAACAAGGGAAATTAGGGATAGCATAAGATCCAAGGAGAGGACATATAAATTGGCCAGAAAAAGCAATAATCCTGAGGATTGGGAGCAGTTTAGGATTCAACAAAGGAGGACATTAATTAAGAAAGGGAGAATAGGATATGAGTGTAAGCTTGCAGGGAACATAAAAACTGACTGTAAAAGCTTTTATATAGATATGTGAAGAGAAAAAGATTGGTGAAGTCAAGCGTAGGTCCCTTGCAGTCAGAATCAGGGGAATTTATAATGGGGAACAAAGAAATGGCCGACCAACTAAATACATATTTTGGTTCTGTCTTCACAAAGGAGGACACAAATAACCTCCCAGAGATGCCGACGAACATAGGGTCTGATGAAAGGGTGGAACTGAAAGAGATCAGTATCTGTAGGGAAATGGTGTTGGGAAAATTGATGGGACTGAAGGCTGATAAATCCCCAGGGCCTGATAATCTACATCCTAGGGTGCTTAAGGAAGTGGCCCTAGAAATAGTAGATGCATTGCTGGTCATCTTCCAGAACGCGTATAGACTCTGGAACAGTACCCATGGATTGGAGGGTAGCTAATGTTACCCCACTATTCAAATAAGGTGGTAGAGAAAAAGCAGGGAATTATAGAGATCTTCATTAAGATGGAGAATGAAATAGTTGACTCAGAGACTAGGGTCCTCAATCTAAATAAAGGAAACTACGATGGTCTGAGGAGCGAGTTGGGTAGGATTGATTGGGGAATGTCACTCAAAGGGTTGACGGTGGATAGGCAATGGCAAACATTCAAAGACCGAATGGATGAGCTACAGAATTTGTTCATCCCAGTTTGGCATAAAAAGAAAACAAAAAAGGTGACTCAACTGTGGCTAACAAGGGAAATTAGGATCTTTTTTGTTTTATTTTTATGCCAAACTGGGATGAACAAATTCTGTAGCTCATCCATTCGGTCTTTGAATGTTTGCCATTGCCTATCCACCGTCAACCCTTTGAGTGACATTCCCCAATCAATCCTACCCAACTTGCTCCTCAGACCATCTTAATTATAGAGATTATAGTAAGCCTGACATCGGTAGTGGGGAAAATGCTAGAGTCCATTATAAAAGATGTAATAGCAGAGCACTTGGAAAGCAGTGACAGGATCGGACAAAGTCAACATGAATTTACAAAAGGTAAATTATGCTTGACTAATCTACTGGAATTTTTTGAGGATGTAACTGGTAAAATAGGTAAGGGAGAACCAGTGGATGTGGTGTATTTAGACTTTCAGAAGGCTTTCGATAAGGTCCCGCATAAGAGATTAGCATGCAAAATTAAGGCACATGGGATTGGGGGCAAGGTATTGACTTGAATAGAGAACTGGTTGGCGGACAGAAAGCAAAGAGTTGGAATAAACGGGTCGTTTTCCGAGTGGCAGGCAGTGACTAGTGGGGTACCGCAAGGATCGGTCCTAGGACCCCAGCTGTTCACAATATATATTAATGATCTGGACGAGGGAATTGGATGTATTATCTCCAAATTTGCAGACGACACAAAGCTGGGTGGGAGGGTATGCTGTGAGGAGGATGTCGTGAAACTCCAGTACGATTTGGACAGGTTGGGTGATTGGGCAGAAACATGGAAAATGCACTATAATGTGGATAAATGTGAGTTTATCCACTTTGGTGGCAAAAACAGGAAGGCAGATTATTATTTGAATGGTAATAGATTGGGAGAAGTGGAAGTGCAAAGAGACCTGGGTGTTCTTGTGCACCAGTCGCTGAAGGTAAGCATGCAGGTGCAGCAGGCGGTTAAGGCGGCAAATGGTATGTTGGCCTTCGTAGCAAGAGGGTTCGAGTACAGGAACAAGGATGTCTTGCTGCAGTTGTACAGGGCCTTGGTGAGACCGCACCTTGAGTATTGTGTGCAGTTTTGGTCGCCTTATCTGAGGAAGGACGTTCTTGCCATGGAAGGAGTGCAGCGAAGATTCACCAGGCTGATGCCTGGGATGGCAGGAATGACGTATGAGGAGAGATTGTGTCGATTGGGCTTATACTCACTGGAGTTTAGAAGATTGAGAGGGGATCTCATCGAAACCTATAAAATTCTGTCAGGCCTGGACAGACTAGATGCAGGAAGGATGTTTCTGATGGCCGGGGAGTCCAGAACCAGGGGTCATAGTCTAAGGATAAGGGGTAAGCCATTTAGGACTGAAATGAGGAGGAATTTCTTCACCCAGAGAGTGGTGAACCTATGGAATTCTCTGCCACAGAGGGCGGTGGAGGCCAGTTCATTAAATATATTCAAGAAGGAGTTGGATATATTTCTTAAGGCTAAAGGGATCAAGGGATATGGGGAGAAGGCAGGGACAGGGTACTAAATTTGGAAGATCAGCCATGATCTCATTGAATGGAGGAGCAGGCTCGAAAGGCTGAATGGCCTACTCCTGCTCCTATCTTCTATGTATCTATGTATCTAACCGAGGAAACTTGTAACTGAGGCTGATATTCCACTTCCGTGAGCCGGGGATGCAGGCGGTGCTGCACACAGAGGGAGCAGCAAACTGGGTTCAGAGTGGGCACACTGGGATTGCACTTGACCTGGGTTTTACAGTGAGCATGTGCTGGGGCCCAAGCTCATTGGCAAACGGATGGATTCCAACCCCTGGGACTGTACACGGGGATTCCAACCCCTGGGACTGTACACGGGGATTCCAACCCCTGGGACTGTACACGGGGATGCCAACCCCTGGGACTGTACACGGGGATGCCAACCCCTGGGACTGTACACGGGGATGCCAACCCCTGGGACTGTACACGGGGATGCCAACCCCTGGGACTGTACACGGGGATGCCAACCCCTGGGACTGTACACGGGGATGCCAACCCCTGGGACTGTACACGGGGATGCCAACCCCTGGGACTGTACACGGGGGTGCCAACCCCTGGGACTGTACACGGGGGTGCCAACCCCTGGGACTGTACACGGGGATTCTAACCCTGGGACTGTACACGGGGATGCCAACCCCTGGGACTGTACACGGGGATGCCAACCCCTGGGACTGTACATGGGGATTCTAACCCTGGGACTGTACATGGGGGCCCAGCTCTGGGCTCTTCTGTTACAATTGTGTGGGATGTTAACCGTGTGATCTGCTTTTACCAGCGCCTTCAGTGGAGATGGTGAGCTATCGTCCAAATTTCCCGGGCACTAGGACCCGGTTGGGAGCAGACACTGAAGCCCCACCCATTCTTTTTTGCTGCACCAAAATGAACGCGCATGGGCTTTGCTCTCACTGAATCAAGATGGCAGCCGTTAGCCTGGGCCTGTGACAGGGAGAAGCCCCGAAGCTGCAAACGCGGGACCTTCAAATTATTATTTGGGGCTTGCGGCCTACACCAATTGTTTCTGAAACCGGACCGTCAGCTCCTTCAGGCCGTTTCTTATCGATTGATGCGGAGTTGGCCTGTAACCACCGTCTCTGTATTTATAGGTACTGCGCATGCTCCAAACCCAGGCGGGTTCCGCGCCTGCGCACTGGGTTCCTGTAGTCTGGGTGCGACACATTCTCCCCCGCGGGGAATGATGGGTAAAAGCTCCGCCATTGAAAGGCCACATTAGTGAATAGAACAGGATTTGCTGGGATTGCAATGAGCACTGAACCATGTTCATTCTGGCAGTTAAAGTGTGCTTCTGCTGATCTTACTACCCCCTATACCTGAGATGGAGATGAATATTCTATATAAATATTGAATAAATCAGCTTTGTATATAACAAATATTATGTAAGACAATTTGATTTCTCCATGATAAAAGGAGACTAATTGATGTCCTGTTGCCGACTGTTCCATTTTTTGGCCTTTTCTTACTCTAACTGATATCACTTCTCACCTAGTTTGCCTTGTACCACATCAAACCCCAAACCTGTTCCGTTTGAGTACATGGCTTGTGGAGTGTCTCGCTCATCTGAACTTCCTTTGAACCACTCCTTTGTAGAACTATCTTGCATAAGATTTGAAATCTGTTATTTTCTATACCATTTAACCCTTTTTGGATCCAATTTAGTAAAAACTCCTCCACATCTACTGCATGTGATAGCCGTTGAAATGTTCTGATCTTTGTAATTGTCATTGCTGATTTTGATGGTCTCTTTGATTTAATCTCTTGTTATTGACATACTTTGCACTATTTCTTTATTCGAGATAATTGTTTCAAATATCACCAGGCCCCACCAGTAACCATCTGATTCCACCATCACATCTTCATGCATTACCCGCCCTCACTAGAGATAGTTTCATGACCATTCCCCATACTGAGGCTCTCTGATTCCCATTTATAGACTCAGTGTAAATGGTCCTGGAATTGGTGTGTCAGTGTAAGTAGTCCACACATAGAGCGGGTTCCCAAGGCTCCGCCCACACACAGTGCAGGTCCCCACACATGGCCAACTGGGTTAGGTTATAAAGAGACTGCGCACTGTTCCTCCTCCCACTGCCTGTGGAATGGGGCAGAAATTTAAAGGGACACAGACTCCCCTTTCTCTGTGCATTTATATTTAAAGGGACAGTCTAATTTATCTTGGCGTGCCAGCAGACTTCACTAAGAGAGTTCCCATTAACAGTTGCTCGCTTCTGTACAGTGATTGTAAAGCTGTCTATTTCAGTGACTTGAGCCTTTCTACAATGTCTCACTGTTTTTTGATGATCCATTTACGTTGCTTGGTTAATTTTCAAAGATTTCAGAATTTTGCAGTGTGAAAAAGCTTTCCTTTAAAGATGGAATAGCATTTGTTTCAAAATATTCTGTTCTAACCCTCTCCCGCACCCCGCCACCTTCCTCACTTCAAAACACTCTGCACTACTGACTGGGAAGGCAACCAAGTTCTATCCTTAATCTGGTCTGTTAGCTGCTCTCAGCCAAGGCAGCAATTCAGGGGCCATAATTGGCCTCAGTACCACTGGGCTAAGTGTAAAAATCAGCCAGTGCTCCTGCACTTGCTGCTGATCCAGTGACCTCAACTGGGAAGTGTATGGATGTCAATTGAGAGCAGGATTGGATTCGGCTGTGATGCCTACCACAGTGGAAATCCTGCTGAGAATCACTGAGTCGGCTGATGGTGAGGCACTAGAGGTTAACTAATATCGGTGGAATTGCACCCAGCCAGATTCAGAAACCTTTGGAGAAAAGGGGAGAAACAAAATCCCAGATTGAGTACTGACTGTTGATTTTAGACAGTAAGGATGGAGAGAGAGTGTGTAGAATGGCGAATTTGCAGTTTAGGAGGGACAGGAGGAGCCAGACTGTTCTATAGAATCTAGAATTGTCTGAACTAAATTTCTATCCTGTATTTAAAGTAACAACTTGTGTAACCATCATTTGCAGGGTATTACAAGGGGAGGATTCGCAGATGGAAACTCAAACCAAACATCGTGTCAAGGTCCGACAGAGTCAGTCGATTCATCAGGACCTGAATATCATCAGCCTTTGGATATAGAAGGAAAAAGCACCAATCACAGTGGGGAGAAACAGGACACGTGTTCTGTGGGTGGATCCACCTTTAACAAATTGTCTAGCCTGTGAGACTCGTGCACCCACCCAAATCAATGGCGTAAATGTGGGGACTGTAGGATTGCATTCAGTCGCCCGTCTGGGGTGGAAACTCATGGATACAATCACACCGGGGAGAGGTCGTTCACCAACTGAGCGTGGAAACCGATTCATTCACTCATCTCACCAACTGAGAAACTCACTTGTTCGCAATAGGGAGAATCCGTTCATTGCTCTGTATGTGGAAAGTGATTCAATTGATCATCCCATTTACTGACACACCAGCACAGTCACACTGGAGAGAGACCGTTTAGATACTTCATGTGTGGGAGGGGATTTACTATGTTGTCCCACCTGTTGACACTCCAGAGTGTCCACATTGAGAACAGATGCTTTTAATTCTTTGACAGTGAGAAAAGCTTTCAAAGTTCAAAGCAGCTGATGCACGATCAGCGCATTGATGCTGGAGAGAGGCTGTTTCAATCTGCTGAGACTCCAGTGAGTTCACATGTGACTGCAGGGGTTTGGATTCTGTTCTTAATCACATCCAGGACTGAACCATGGCAGAGTGCCTGTGCACTTGGGTTTCTGTGTGAATTATTGATGAATTTTCTCTCACTCGGATTACAGAAACTCATTCTCCAGTCACTAATTGGGGCTTTCAATGGCGGCGCTGTTCCCCAGCATGCCGCGCGGGGGAGAATGTACCCCATTCACACTGGAGGAGCCCAGTGCGCAGGCACACTGCCCGCCAGTATTTGGAGCGTGCGCAGTGGCACTGTGATCAGAGCCATGCGAGAGGTGCGAGCGGGCCGATTTGGGAGACGTGGTTTTTGATCCGATTACGAATCAGCGGTGCTCAGAGAGGTAACATATTCGGCGGGTGAGCTTCAAAACCACCTGGCGTAGGCTGCAAGCCCGGAATGAGAATTTACATGTTCCGCGTTTGCAGCTCGGATGCTTTTACCGAGGAGCAGGCCTGCGTTGATGGCGTCCATCTTTGTAAAGGAGGTCTGAGGGTTTTGCGTCGCCCTCTTGCTTCACCGAGCGGTAGAGCGCACGCGTGGCCATCTTTGTAAAGGAGCCTCTAAGGGTCGTGGCTTCAGGGTCCCAATGAGTGAACTGAACACAGCCAGAGAGCACCTTCGGAGGAGGAGAAACAGTGGGTGTAGAACTGACCCAGCCAGAGTCAGCACCTTCAGGGGAGGAGAGGGAGGGGGGAACCAGTGAGTGTAGAACTGAACCCACCCAGAGTCAGCATCTTCAGGGGAGGAGATGGTGGGGAACCAGTGAGTGGCTGGGTCAGTTCTACACTCACTGGTTCCCCTCCCTCTCCTCCCCTGAAGGTGCTGACTCTGGCTGGGTCAGTTCTACAGAGTCAGCACCTTCAGGAGAGGAGAGGGAGGGGAACCAGTGAGTGTAGAACTGAACCCAGCCAGAGTCGGCACCTTTATACAGTCATGACGGCACAGAGCAGGCCATTCGGCCCATCAAGTCCATGCCGGCTCTCTGTACAGCAATCCATTCAGTCCCATTCCCCAGCTCTATCCCTGTAGCCTGCAAGTTTATTTCCCTCAAGTGCCTATCCAGTCTCCCCTTGAAAACATTAATTGTCTTCTCTTCCACTACGTCTGTCGGCAGCGAGTTCCAGGTCCTCACCACTTGCTGTGTTAAAAAAGCTTTTCCTCACATCCCCCTGTATCTCTTGCCCAAAACCTTAAATCTGTGTTCCCCCAGTCCTTGTACCATCAACTAGTGGGAACAGCCTTTACCCGTCTAGCCTATCCAAACCCGTCATAATCTTGTATACCTCTATCAAATCACCCCTCAACCTCCTTTTGCTCTAATGAAAACAAATCCAGCTGCTCCAACCTGTCCTTGTAGCTAAGATCCCCCATCCCCAGAACCATTCTAGTAAATCTCCTCTGCACCCTCTCAAGGGCCTTCACATCCTTCCTAAAGTGTGTTGACCAGAACTGGATGCAATACTCCAGTTGTGGCCTAACCAGCGCTTTATAAAAGTTGAGCATAGCTTCTCTACTTTTGTACTCAATACCTCTATTTATGAAGCCCACGATCCCATATGCTTTGCTAACCACTCTCTCAATATGTCCCGCCACCTTCAGGGACCTATGCACATTAACTCCCAGGTCCCTCCACACTCTTTAAAACTGTGCCATTAAGTGTATATTGCCTCTCCCTGTTCCTTCTGCCAAAATGCATCACCTCACACTTCTCTGTATTAAATTCCATCTACCACTTGTCTGCCCATTCTGCTAGCCTTTCTATGTCCTGTCCTTAAGCCAATTCCTTATCCAAGCTGCCACTGACCCACCTATTCCATGAGCCTCAATTTTGTTAACCAGCCTTCTATGTGGTACTTTGTCAGATGCCTTCCAAAAATCCATGTAAACAACATCCACTGCATTCCCTTCATCAATCCCCTCTGTTACTTCATCAAAAAATTCAATTAGATTAGTCAAACATGATCTTCCCTTTACAAACCCGTGTTGGCTTTCCTTAATTAGCTTAAACCTCTCCAAATGCCCGTTCATTTTTGTCCTTGATTATTGTTTCTCAAACTTTACCCACCACTGATGTTAAACTGACTGGCCTGTAGTTACTTGGATTTTCCTTACACCTTTTCTTGAACAATGGTGTCACATTTGCCACTTTCCAATCCTCAGGCACCTCCCCCACATCCAGGGAAGTTTGGAAAATTATGGCAAGCTCTTCTGCTATCTCCTTCCATAATTCCCTTAGCAACCAGGGATGCAAGCCATCTGGTATTTGATTCAAACTCTCCACACTTCGGATTTCTCACCATCTCTCTTGAAGGTGCTGGTAAAAGCAAAGCAGACAGTTAACATCCCGCAAAATTGTAAGAGAAGAGAAGCTGAGCCCCCCTTGTACAGTCCCAGGGTTGGAATCCCCATGTACAGTCCCAGGGTTAGAATCCCCATATACAGTCCCAGGGTTGGAATCCCCACATACTGTCCCCAGGGTTAGAGTCCCCATGTACAGTCCCAGGGTTGGAATCCCCATGTACGGTCCCAGGGCTGGAATCTCCATGTACAATCTTAGGTTTGGAATCCCCATGTACAGTCCCCAGGGTTGGAATCCCCATGTAAAGTCCCAGGGTTGGAATCCCCATGTACAGTCCCAGGGTTAGAATCCCCATGTACAGTCCCAGGTTTGGAATCCACATGTACAATCCCAGGGTTGGAGTCTCTACGTACAGTCCCAGGGTTGGAATCCCCATGTACAGTCAATTCAATTCAATTCAATTCAAATCGCTTTATTGGCATGACAAGTTACATCTTATGTTGCCAAAGCATTGAAAAACATTCATGTTTGTACACAAAAATACAGATCTATCCATACAGTGTATAAACAGATATATCCCTGAGTGTATAAATATACCTTCATATAATTTATATATACTCTTTTCTTATATTTAGTGGTTGTCCCTGTGTTTATGGCAAGCTGTAACTTAGTGTGCCGCTAGTGTTACACAATTTCTCTCTTCCCCTAGTAGGTATGGGAGTTTTTGGTCGTCATTCAAATTTCTGAATTCCGGGCATATTTTTGTGAATTTTGGGTAGAAATTTTCCCTTATGCCCTGATATTTTCTACAAGCTGTGAGGAAGTGCATCTCTGTCTCCACCACTCCCTGACTGCAGTGAGAGCATATCCTGCCCTCTCTTGGTAGTCGGGTTTGCCTGTGTCTACCTTTTTCGATCGCCAGGCTATGTTCACTAAGTCTGTACATTGTCAAGGTTGGAATCCCCATGTACAGTCCCAGGGTTAGAATCCCCATGTACAGTCCCAGGGTTGGAATCCCCATGTACTGTCCCAGGGTTAGAATCTCCATGTACAGTCCCAGGGTTGGAATCCCCATGTACAGTCCCAGGGTTGGAATCCCCATGTACAGTCCCAGGATTGGAATCCCCATGTACAGTCCCAGGGTTGGAATCCCCATGTACAGTCCCAGGGTTGGAATCACCATGTACAGTCCCAGGGTTGGAATCCCCATGTACAGTCCCAGGGTTGGAATCCCCATGTACAGTCCCAGGGTTGGAATCACCATGTACAGTCCCAGGGTTGGAATCCCCATGTACAGTCCCAGGGTTGGAATCCCCATGTACAGTCCCAGGGTTGGAATCCCCATGTACAGTCCCAGGGTTGGAATCCCCATGTACAGTCCCAGGGTGAAAATCCTCATGTACAGTCCCAAGGTTTGGAATCCCCATGTACAGTCCCAGGGTTGGAATCCCCATGTACTGTCCCAGGGTTGGAATCCCCATGTACAGTCCCAGGGTTGGAATCCCCATGTACAGTCCCAGGGTTAGAATCCCCATGTACAGTCCCAGGGTTGGAATCCCCAGACAAGAAACGCAACAACTTGCATTGACACAGCAGCGGGAGCAATTCAGAGCCGGTTAGCATCAGGGTGGGCGGTTGATGTGACACTCGGTCCCTGGACTCCTGTGTAGGACTTTCTTGTTGCATCAGTTTGAGCTGGAGTGGAGAGGGGGGAGAAGCTGCTGGGTTTAACCCCCAGTACTTCTGAGCCCAGTGGGACCCAACAATTTCCAATGTGGGACTGTGAAGGGAGGTGGATTCTAGGGGAGATTAAGTTGCTAAACTGACACTGTCCGTACAGTGTAAAAGATTATTATTTTAGGAACAAGTATTTCTGTAGAGGCTTTTAATCCATTTTATATATACAGATTTTTAAAATTCATTCGATGTGGGTGTCACTAGCAAGGCCAGCAGATAGTGCCAGTCCCCAGTTGCCCGTTGAGAAGGTGATGCTGGGCCTTCTTCTTGAACCTCTGCAGTCCGTGTGGTGAAGGTACTCTCAGATTGCTGTTAGGTGAGGAGTTCCAGGATTTTCACCCTGTGACAATGTAGGAATGGTGATATATGCCCAAGTCAGGATTGTGTGTGACTTGGAGGGGAACTGGGAGGTGATGGTGTTCCCATGCACCTGCTGCCCTTGTCCTTCTGGGTGGTGGAGGTTGTGTGTTTGGGAGGTGCTGTCAAAGTTCTAGTCGAGTTGCGGATGTATAAAGTCACTCTCCTTCACCCCTCCCCTCCCACCTCGCTCTCTCTCCTCCCAGAGTCTTGTGTAGGCCTAGACCGGGTGGCGGGTTCCCTTCCCTGAAGGACATTAGTGAACCAGATGGGTTTTTACGACAATCCGGCAGCCTTCATGGTCACTTTTTTCTAGTGCTGGCCCCACAAATTCCCAGATTCATTCAGCTCAATTTCACAACCTGCCTTTGTGTTTTTGTGGGTTCTCTCTCGCCCTCCTTTTTTCCTGTTATAAATTTGTTTTGCAGGGTGTTCGAAGGAGAGGATTTGCAGACGGGAAACTCAAACCAAACATCACTTCAAGATCTGACAGAGTTGCTCAATTCATCAGGACCTTTGAACATGGAAGCAGAAAGCACCATTCAGAGCGGGGAGAAACCGTACACGTGTTCTGTGTGTGGACGAGGCTTCAGCCGATGCTCTGGCCTGTCGAGACACAAGCGCAGTCACACCGAGGGGAGGCCATTCACCTGCACTGAGTGTGGGAAGGGATTCACTAATTCATCCCACCTGCTGCAGCACTGGCGAGTTCACACTGACGAGAGACATTTTAAATGTCAGGACTGCGGGAAGTGCTTTAAAGGTTCTGGGGAACTGATGCGCCATCAACGTGTTCACACTGATGAGAGACCGTTCAGGTGCACTCTCTGTGGGACTGGGTTCAGGCAATTTTCTAACCTCACTGTACACCAGCGCACTCACACTGGGGAGAGGCCGTTCACCTGCTCCGAGTGTGGGAAGGGATTCACTCGTTCTTCCAGCCTGTTGATACACCAGCGAGTTCACACTGGGGAGAGGCCGTTCTCCTGCTCCGTGTGTGGGAAAGGATTCACTCGTTCTTCCAGCCTGTTGATACACCAGCGAGTTCACACTAGGGAGAGGCCGTTCACCTGCTCCGTGTGTGGGAAGGGATTCACTCAGTCATTCAACCTGCTGACACACCAGCGAGTGCACACCGGGGAGAGGCCATTCACCTGCTCCGTGTGTGGGAAGGGATTCACTCAGTCATCCAACCTGGAGAAACACCAGCGAGTTCACAAGTGACTGCAGAGGTTGGATTCTGATGTTATTGCTTCTGTTAATCACATCCAGGACTGAACCATGTTTATTCTGACAGTTGGAGTTTGTTTCTGCTGATGTTAATAACCCCTGTAACTGTTTAGCATCACCTGGTTCGAGTTCAGAAAGGATAATCTGAGGGGGAGGATCGTACGGCGGGAACAGAACTACCATCTGGACACAGTCCTTCAGGGCCACACTGAACGGAAGGCACGGAACAGAAGGCTCATTTACAACTGTGTTTAGAGTCAGGAAGAACAACGGTGAATGCTGGAAACGTGCTGTCAAATCAGAGATTGGTGTCAAACTGCGATCTGTTCCTGACTGAAAGTGAAACGGCAGGGTTAAGTTTCCAGTCTAAAAATGACTGGTAATTATTCCACGAAGATTTAATATGTGTGTGTGACAGTCCTGAGTCTACCATTTTAAGGCAGGTGTTAGCTCATTTAAAATAAACCCGTTAAAAATTAATTGGTTAAACTCTGCATTAAAATAGCAGAGGGTGGAGTTCATAGGAGCCTGTTCACTGCTGGTACAATTATACAACATAAGAACATAAGAAATAGGAGCAGGAGTAGGCCATACGGCCCCTCGGGCCTGCTCCGCCATTCAATAGGATCATGGCTGATCTGAATCTAGACTCACGTCCACTTCCCTGCCCTCTCCCCGTAACCCCTAATTCCCTTATCTGCTAGGAAAATGTCTATCTCCATTTTAAATTTATTTAATGTTGCAGCTTCCACAGCTCTCTGGGGTAGCAAATTCCATAGATTTACTACCCTCTGAGTGAAGAAGTTTCTCCTCCTCTCAGTTTTGAAAGGGCAGCCCCTTATTCTAAGATTATGCCCCCTAGTTCTAGTCTCACCCATCAGTGGAAACATCCTCACCGCATCCACCCGATCAAGCCCCCTCACAATCTTATATGTTTCGATAAGATCGCCACTCATTCTTCTGAACTCCAATGAGTAGAGGCCCAACCTACTCAACTGAAGGCGAGCATGCAGGTGCAACAGGCGGTCAAGAAGGCAAACGGTATGCTGGCCTTCATAGCAAAAGGGTTAGAATACAGGAACAGGGATACCTTGCTGCAGCTGTACAGGGCACTGGTGAGACCACACCTCGAGTACTGTGTACAGTTTTGGTCGCCTCATCTGAGGAAGGATGTTCTTGCCATGGAGGGGGTGCAGCGGCGATTCACCAGGCTGATACCAGGAATGGCGGGAATGACCTATGAGGAGAGACTATGTAGTTTAGGGATGTACACACTGGAGTTTAGAAGATTGAGAGGGGACCTCATAGAAGTGTATAAAATTCTGACAGGTCTAGACAGACTGGATGCAGAAGGAATGTTTCCCTTGGCGGGTGAGAACAGAACTAGAGGACATAATTTAAGGATAAGGGCTAAACCATTTAGGACAGAGATGAGGGGGAATTTCTTCACTCAGAGAGTGGTGAACCTGTGGAACTCATTGCCACAGAGGGCAGTGTACGCCAGCTCATTAAATATATTTAAGAGGGAATTAGATATATTTCTACGGGCAAAAGGGGTTAAGGGTTACGGAGAGAAGGCGGGGACGGGATACTGAATTAAAGGATCAGCCATGATCTCATTAAATGGCGGAGCAGGCACGAAGGGCCGAATGGCCTACTCCTGCTCCTATCTTCTATGTATCTATGTATCTATGTAACCTTTCCTCATACGCCAACCCCCTCATCTCTGGAATCAACCGAGTGAACCTTCTCTGAACCGCCTCGAGAGCAAGTATATCTTTTCTTAAATATGGAAACCAAAACTGCACGCAGTATTCCAGTTGTGGCCTCACCAATACCCTGTATAACTGCAGCAAGACTTCCCTGTTTTTATACTCCATCCCCCTTGCAATAAAAGCCAAGATTCCATTGGCCTTCCTGATCACCTGCTGTACCTGCATACTAACTTTTTGTGTTTCATGCACCAGGACCCCCAGATCCCTTTGTACTGTAGCACTTTGCAGTTTCTCTCCATTTAGATAATAACTTGCTCTTTGATTTTTTCTGCCAAAGTGCATAACCTCACACTTTCCAACATTATATTGCATCTGCCAAATCTCTGCCCACTCACTGAGCCTGTCTATGCCCTTTTGCAGGTTTTTTATGTCCTCCTCACTCACTGCTTTCCCTCCCATCTTTGTATCGTCGGCAAACTTGGATATGTTGCACTCGGTCCCTTCCTCCAAATCGTTAATATGGACTGTAAAGAGTTGGGGTCCCAGCACTGACCCCTGCGGAACACCACTAGTTACTGATTGCCAGCCCGAGAACGAACCATTTATCCCAACTCTTGTTTTCTGTTAGATAGCCAATCTTCCACCCATGCCAGTATATTACCCCCAATCCTGTGATTTTTTATCTTGATCAGTAATCTTTTGTGTGGAACCTTGTCAAATGCCTTTTGGAAGTCCAAATACACTACATCCACTGGTTCCCCTTTATCCACCCTGTATGTTCCATCCTCAAAGAATTCGAGCAAATTTGTCAAACATGACTTCACCTTTGTAAAACCATGCTGACTCTGTCCTATTAAATTATGTTTATCCAAATGCTCTGTTACTGTTTCCTTAATAATGGACTCCAACATTTTGCCAACCACGGATGTTAGGCTAACTGGTCTATAGTTTCCAGCTTTTTGTCTACTTCCCTTCTTAAATAAGGGTGTTACATTAGCAGTTTTCCAATCTACCAGGACCTTTCCTGAGTCCAGGGAGTTCTGGAAAATGACCACCAATGCATCCACAATCCCTACCGCCACTTCTCTCAAGACCCTAGGATGTAGGCCATCAGGTCCGGGGGATTTATCCACCTTAAGTCCCATTATTTTACTGAGTACCATCTCCTTAGTGATTTTAATCGTGTTTAGCTCCTCCCCCCCTATTGCCCCCTGTTTGTCCAGTGTTGGGATATTTTTAGTGTCCTCTACTGTAAAGACTGATACAAAATATTTGTTCAGCGTCTTTGCCATCTCCATGTTCCCCACCACTAGTTTCCTGGTCCCATCCTCTAAGGGACCAACGTTCACTTTAGCCACCCTTTTTCTTTTTATATAGCTGTAGAAACTCTTGCTATCTGTTTTTATATTTTTTGCTAGTTTACTTTCATAATCTATCTTCCCTTTCTTAATTAATCTTTTAGTTATTGTTTGCTGGCTTTTAAATGCTTCCCAATCTTCTATCCTCCCACTAGATTTGGCTAATTTATATGCCCTTGTTTTCAGTCGAATACTATCCTTTATTACTTTACTAAGCCACGGATGGCTGTCTTTTCTTTTACTCCCCTTTTTCCTCAGTGGAATATATTTATCTTGAAAGATGTGAAATATCTCCTTGAATGTAGACCACTGCTCTTGTACCGTCTTACACTTTAATCTGTTTTCCCAGTCCACTTTAGTCAATTCTACTCTCATACCTTCATAGTCTCCTTTATTTAAGCTCAGTATGCTGGTTTGAGATCCAACTCTCTCACCCTCAAACTGAATTTGGAATTCAACCATATTATGGTCACTCATTCCAAGGGGATCCTTTACTAGGACATTTTTTATTAATCCTGTCTCATTACACAGGACCAGATCTAAGATTGCCTGTCCCCTGGTTGGTTCAGTTACATACTGCTCAAGGAACCCGTCCCTAATACACTCTATGAACTCTTCCTCAAGGCTGCCATGCCCAATTTGATTAGTCCAGTCAATATGAAAGTTAAAATCCCCCATGATTATAGCTGTTCCCTTATTACAAGCCCCAACTACTTCCTGATTTATACTCCGACCAACAGAGTTGCAACTGTTAGGAGGCCTATAGACTACGCCCACTAGTGACTTTTTCCCCTTATTATTCCTTATCTCCACCCAAACTGTTTCACTACCCTGATCCTTTGACCCAATATCATTTCTGACTATTGCAGTGATTCCATCCTTGATTAACATAGCAGCCCCACCTCCCTTTCCTTCCTGTCTGTCCTTCCTAATTGTCAAATACCCTTGCATGTTTAGTCCCCAGTCATGATTATCTTGCAGCCATGTTTCTGTAATGGCCACCAGATCATACCCATGTGTAGTTATTTGCACCGTCAACTTGTCAATTTTGTTACGAATGCTGCGTGCATTCAGATGAAGAAGTTTCAAATATATTTTCTGACAATTTATTCCTGCTTTTACCCCTTTTACTACTTTACCTTTATCATTATACATCCTGTCCCTTCCTGACACGCTCTGGTTTTTAATTCCCCCACTGCTACCTTGCTCTATTGCCTTCTCCGCTGTCATTTTTATTTTTCGCTCACCAATTAGTTTAAAGCCCTCTCTACAGCCCTAGTTATTCGATTCGCCAGGATTCTAGTCCCAGCACTGGCCAAGTGAAGTCTGTCCCAACGGAACAGCTCTCTCCTGTCCCAGTACTGATGCCAGTGTCCCAGGAAGCAAAACCCATTTCTCCCACACCAGTCTTTGAGCCACTCATTTAACTCTCTAATTTTATTTACCCTAGCCAAATTTGCACGTGGCTCAGGTAGTAATCCAGAGATTATTACCCTTGTGGTTCTGCTTTTTAATTTGGCCCCTAGCTGCTCAAGCTCCCTCAGCAGAACCTCCTTCCTTGTCCTATCTATGTCGTTGGTACCAACATGGACCACGACAACTGGATCCTCCCCCTCCCACTCCAAGTTTCTCTCCAGCCCAGAGGAGATGTCCTTAACCCTGGCACCGGGCAGGCAACACAGCCTTCGGGACTCTCGCTCTCGGCTGCAAAGAACTCTATCTATCCCCCTAACGATACTATCCCCTACCACTACAACATTTCTTTTAACTCCCCCCCACTTGAATGGCCCCCCGCTCCACGGTGCTGTGGCCAGGTTGCTCATCCTCCCCGCAGTCCCTGTTCCCATCCTCACAGGGAGTGAGAGCCTCAAACCTGTTGGACAAGAGCAAGGGCTGCGGCTCCTCCAACACTACCTCCTGGATGCCCGTACCTGCCTCACTTCTAGTCACACCATCCTGACCCTGGCCACGGACTACATCTGAATTAATTAATCTAATTGGTGTGACTACCTCCTGATACACAGAGTCCAGGTAACCCTCCCCCCTCCCTGATGTGTCTCAGTGTTTGAAGCTCGGACTCCAGCTCTTCAACACGGAGTCGGAATTCTTCGAGCAGCCAACACTTACTGCAAATGTGATCACCGTGAGCATCAATGGTGTCCACCAGCTCCCACATATTGCAGCAGCAACACATCACCTAATCTCCCATTTTATGTAATTAATTAAATTTATTAATATTATTTTTAAATACCCTCTGCCCCGATTGTAGATGATGAATATCACACCTTAGAAACTATAAACCACAGAGTTTAAGCTTAAAAAAGAGAAATACTTACCAACCAATCACTTACCCGCTTTCTGGTGACGTCACACTTGGATTACTTTTTACCTCTCTCCTTCCCTCCGAGTTCCGAGTTTGGAGACTGGTTGGCCTTACCTGGTCTCTGGGGACTTTTATAGCCCTGCTCTGCCGCTCGAGATTCCTGCCGACGCTGTGAGGCCTTACCTGGTCTCTGGGACTTTTATAGCCCCGCTCTGCCGCTCAGGATTCCCGCCAACGCTGTGAGGCCTTACCTGGTCTCTGGGACTTTTATAGCCCCGCTCTGCCGCTCAGGATTCCCGCCAACGCTGTGAGGCCTTACCTGGTCTCTGGGGCCTTTTATAGCCCTGCTCTGCCGCTCGAGATTCCTGCCGACGCTGTGAGGCCTTACCTGGTCTCTGGGGCCTTTTATAGCCCCGCTCTGCCGCTCGAGTTTCCCGCCGACGCTGTGAGGCCTTACCTGGTCTCTGGGGCCTATTATAGCCCCGCTCTGCCGCTCGAGATTCCCGCCGACATTTGATCTCCAGATAAAGAAGGACCTGCAGCGTGTTTCCAGGAATTCCCTGTTTTATTGATGTGTGTGTTAGTGTGTGTGTTAGTGTGTGTGTGTGTTAGACACCAGGATAACTAAAAATACACGAGCCGGAACATCCACGGAGTTACTCCAGGATCACTCCCGCTGAGGAACTCCACCACTGACCCTGCACCAATCATCACCCACTGGAGGTTTATATCAGGAGCTTGTGTGTGATGGTGAGGTGATCACTGGACAATAAAGTGCAGAGACTGGTGGGTGGCTGCTCATTATCCTCGGTGTGATTTAATCCCCTTTCCCACTGAATACTGCGGACAGACAGGCTCACCTTGGTAACGGGATGGTCTGAGTGACATCACTTTCTAAACAAGAACCCACAAGACAATGTGTTATCAATAAATGTTAAAGATTCAACGCTCGGAAGTTACATTTTAAATAAAAGGAAATAAAATGCTGAAAAATAATTGGTGAAGATAATTTATCTCTGTTGAATGCACTCGTACACATAAAGAATGATGTGTTTTGTTTACACACACACACATATAACAAACACTTTGTGTGAGGCTCTTTTCAGTTCTGTTTAACCCGATCTGTACTTGCTGTGGACTTTAGGACCCTGCGGCAGCCCATCCGGCGGGGCCCGCTGGGTCAGTATATAAAGAGACCGCGCGCTGTTCCTCCTCCCACTGCCTGGGGGAATGGGCCAGATATTTAAAGGGACAGGCACTCCCCTTTCTCTGCATATTTATATTTAAAGGGACAGACCCGTTTATCTTGTCGGCGGACTTCACTAACAGAGCTCCCATTAACAGTCGCTCCCTTCTGTACTGTGCAGTGATTGTAAACCTGTCTGTTTCAGTGACTTGAGCCTTTCTAAAATGTCTCACTATTTTTGACGATCCATTTGACTTGCTTGTTTAATATTGAAAGTCTTCCTCGGAGCCCTGCCAACATGTTTCCTTCAGCTACTTATCCAATTCCCTTTTGAAAGCCACAGTTGAATCTGCCTCCACCACCCTTTCAGGCAGTGAATTCCAGATCCTAACCACTTGCTGTGTAAAAAAGTTTTGCCTCATGTCACCTTTGGTTCGTCTGCCAATCACCTTAAATCTGTGTCCTCTGGTTCTCGACCCTTCCGCCAATGGGAACAGCTTCTCTCTATCTACTCTGTCTAGACATGGAAGATAGGAGCAGGAGTAGGCCATTCGGCCCCTCGAGCCTGCTCCACCATTAAATGTGATCATGGCCGATCATCCAAATTCAGTACCCTTTTTTTAAATTTAAATTTAAATTTAGACCCCTCATGATGTTGAGCACCTCTATCAAATCTCCTCTCAACCTTCTCTGCTCCAAGGAGAACAATCCCAGCTTCTCCACTCTATCCACGTAACTGAAGTCCCTTGTCCCTGGAACCATGTTTTCTGGAACTAATCTTTTCCACACTATCTCGAAGGCCTTCACATCCTTCCTAAAGTGTGGTGCCTAGAATTGGACACAATACTCCAGTTGAGGTCATAAGAACATAAGAATTAGGAGCAGGAGTAGGCCATACGACCCCTCGAGCCTGCTCCGCCATTCAATAAGATCATGGCTGATCATCCACCTCAACTCCACTTTCCTGCCCGATCTCCATATCCCTTGATTCCCCTAGAGTCCAAAAATCTATCTACCTCAGCCTTGAATATACTCAAAGACTCAGCATTCACAGCCCCCTGGGGCAGAGAATTCCATAGATTCACAACCCTCTGAGTGAAGAAATTCCTCCTCATCTCAGTCTTAAATGGCCGACCCCTTATCCTGAGACTATGCCCCCTAGTTCTAGACACTCCAGCCAGGGGAAACAACCTCTCAGCATCTACCCTGTCAATCACCTTCAGAATCTTGTATGTTTCAATGAGATCACCTCTCATTCTTCTAAACTCCAGAGAGGTCGGACCAGTGTTTTATAAAAGGTCATCATAACTTCCTTGCTTTTGAACTCTATGCCTCTATTTATGAAGCCCAGGATCCCGTATGCTTTTTAACCGCTTTCTCAACCTGCCCTGCCACCTTCAACAATTTGTACACATAAACCCCCAGGTCTCTCTGTTCAGGCACCCCCTATAGAATTGTACCTTTTAGTTTATATTGCCTCTCCTCGTTCTTCCTACCAAAATGTAGAGGTTAACTAATTGCACCCAGCCAGATTCAGTTCCTTCTGGAGAGAAGGGGAGACACAAAATCCCAGACGATGTAATGAATGTTGTTTTTAGACAGTAAGGTTGGAGGGAGAGTGTGTAGAAAGGGGAATTTACAGCTTAGGAGGGACAGGAGGGGAAAGAATGTTGTATAGAAACTAGATTTGTCTGTTCTGAAGTTCTATTCTGTTGTAAACACCATTTGAGGGTTTTAGAAGGGGAGGATCTGCAGATAGAAACTGAATCCAAACATTGCGTCAAGATCTGACAGATTCACCGGATTCATCAGGACCTGAATATCATAGGCCTTTGAATATAGAAGGAAAAAGCACCAATCACAGTGGGGAGAAATAGGACACGTGTTCTGTGCCTGGATCCACTTTGAACAAATCGTCTAGTCTGTGAAACTCGTGCGCCCACCTGAATCAATGGTGTAAATGTGGGCGACCAGTCCCCATCCTCCACCACCCTCCTCCACTCGGCTGAACTTGTTCTCACATTGAACAACTTCTCCTTTAACTCCACTCATTTCCTCCAAATCAAAGGTGTTGCTATGGGTACCCGCATGGGTCCTAGCTATGCCTGCCTTTCCGTGGGATATGTGGAACACTCTTTCTTCCAGTCCTACTCGGGTCCCCTCCCTCACCTCTTTTTCCGGTACATTGATGACTGTATCAGTGCCATTTCCTGCTCTCGCCCCGAACTAGACAATTTCATTCACTTTGCCTCCAATTTCCACCCTTCCCTCACCTTCACATGGTCCATCTCTGACTCTTCCCTTCCCTTCCTCGACTTCTCCGTCTCCATCTCTGGGGATAGGTTATCGACCAATATTCACTACAAGTCCACTGACTCCCACAGCTACCTGGACTACACTTCCTCCCACCCCACCTCCTGTAAGGACTCTATTCCATTCTCCCAGTTTCTCCGTCTCTGCCGTATCTGCTCCGACAATGTCACCTTCCACACCAGTGCTTCTGACATGTCTTCCTTTTTCCGCAACCGAGGATTCCCCTCTACCGTGGTCGACACGGCCCTCGACCGTGGTCGACACGGCCCTCGACCGTGTCCGTTCTATCTCCCGCACTTCTGCCCTCACCCCTGCCCCTCCCTCCCGGAACCACAATAGGGTTCCCCTTGTCCTCACCTTTCACCCCACCAGCCTCCACATTCAACGGATCATCCTCCGCCATTTCCGCTACCTCCAAAGTGATCCCACCACCAAATGCATCTTCGCCTCCCCTCCCCTTTCAGCATTCCATAGGGACCGCTCCCTCCGAGATACCCTAGTCCACGCCTCTGTCACCCCCAACAGCCCTTCCCCTTCGCCTGGCACTTTCCCGTGCAAGCGCAGGAGATGTAACACCTGCCCCTATACCTCCCCCCTTCCCACTGTCCAGGGCCCCAAACACCCCTTCCAGGTGAAACAGCGATTTACTTGTACTTCTTGCAATCTAGTATACTGTATTCGCTGCTCACGATGCGGTCTCCTCTACACTGGGGAGACCAAACGCAGATTGGGTGGCTGTTTTGCAGAAAACCTCTGTTCAGTCCATAAGGGTGACCCCGAGCTTCCAGTCACCTGTCATTTTAATTCACCACTCCATTCCCACTCGGACCTCACCGTCCTTGGCCTCTTGCATTGTTCCACGGAAGCTCAACGTAAACTCGAGGAACAGCACCTCATCTTGCGATTAGGCACTTTGCAACCTTCCGGACTCAATATCGAGCTCAACAATTTCAGATCATAACCTCGGCCCCTATTACATATTTACTTATATTTTTTTCCACCCCTTTGTTTTGGGTCTTCCCTTCCCCCCCCCTTTCCTTTTTTTTCTCTCTCCCACATGGCAGCTGTCTCTCATCCTGCCAGTACACTTCACACCTAATCTCAGCCGTCTTTTGTCTCCACTTGTCCTATTATCATCTCGTCTGGTTCTGAATACCTCTTAATGTCTCTTTTACTTCTTTTGTTCTATCGCAGCCCTGCCTTCGATCTATTTTATTTCCTTTCCAGTTTTGAAAAAGGGTTTCGACCCGAAACGTCAACTCTAATTTCTCTCCACGGATGTTGCCTGGCCTGCTGAGTATTTCCAGCATTTTCTGTTGTTATTTCGGATTTCCACCATCTGCAGTATTTTGCTATCGTGTAAATGTGGGGACGGTGGGAACGGATTCAGTTGCCCATCTGAGGTGCAAACTCATGGATACAGTCACACAGGGGAGAGGCTGTTCACCAGCTGGGTGTGGAAACATAGAAAAATAGGAGCAGGAGTAGGCCATTCAGCCCTTCGAGCCTGCTCTGCCATTCAGTATGATCATGGCTGATCCTCTATCTCAATACCATATACTCGCTCTCTCCCCATACCCCTTGATGCCTTTTGTGTCTAGAAATCTATCTATCTCCTTCTTAAATATATTCAGTGACTTGGCCTCCACAGCCTTCTGTGGTAGAGAATTCCACAGTTCCACCACCCTCTGAGTGAAGAAGTTTCTCCTCATCTCAGTCCTAAATGTCCTACCCCGTATCCTGAGACCATGACACCTCGTTCTAGACCCCCCAGCCAGGAGAAACATCCTCCCTGCATCCAGTCTGTCTCGCCCTGTCAGAATTTTATATGTTTCAATGAGATTCCCTCTTATTCTTCTAAACTCTAATGAATACAGGCCTAGTCATCCCAATCTCTCCTCATAAGACAGTCCTGCTATCCCAAGAATCAGCCTGGTGAACCTTTGCTGCACTCTCTCTATGGCAAGTATATTATTTCTTAGGTAACAAGACCAAAACTGCATACAGCACTCCAGGTGTGGTCTCACCAAGGCCCTGTATAACTGTAGTAAGACATCCTTGCTCCTGTACTCAAATCCTCTTGCAATGAAGGCCAAAATACCATTTGCCTTCCTAAATGCTTGCTGCACCTGCATGTTTGCTTTCCATGAATAGTGTACAAGGACACCCAGATCCCTTTGTACATCAGCGTTTCCCAATCTAGAACCATTTAAACAATACTTTACCTTTCTGTTTTTCCTACCGAAGTGGATAACTTCACGTTATACTGCATCTGCCATGTATTTGCCCACTCACTCAACTTGTCGAAATCGCCTTGAAGCGTCTTTGCATCCTCCTCACAACTCACAATCCCACCTAGTTTCATGTCATCAGCAAACTTGGAAATATTACATTTGGTTCCCTCATCCAAATCATTGATATATATTGTGAATAGCTGGGGCCCAAGCACTGATCCCTGCGGTACCCCACTAGTCACCGCCTGCCACCCCAAAAAAGACCCATTTATTCCTACTCTCTGTTTCCTGTCTGTTAACCAATTTTCAATCCATGCCAGTATATTACCCCCAATCCCATGTGCTTTAATTTTGCACACTAACCTCTTATGTGGGACTTTATCAAAGGCCTTCTGATAATCCAAATACACCACATCCACTGGTTCTCCCTTATCTATTCTACCAGTTACATCCTCAAAAAACTGCAGTAGGTTTGTCAAACACGAATTCCCTTTCATAAATCCATGTTGACTTTGTCTAATCCTGTTGATATTTTCTAAGTGTCCTGTTATCACATCCTTTATAGTAGACTCTAGCATTTCCAACCTACTGATGTTAGGCTAACTGGTCTGTAATTCCCTGTTTTCTCTCTCCCTCCTTTATTAAATAGTGGGGTTACATTTGCCACCCTCTAATCTGCAGGAACTGTTCCATAATCTATAGAATTTTGGAAGAGGACAACCAATGTATGCACTATTTCCATGGCTACCTCTTTTAGTACTCTAGGATGCAGATTATCATGCACTGGGGATTTATAGAAACATAGAAACATAGAAGATAGGAGCAGCAGTAGGCCATTCGGCCCCTCGAGCCTGCTCCGCCATTCAATGAGATCATGGCTGATCATTAAAATTCACTACCCTGTTCCTGCCTTCTCTCCATATCCCTTGATCCATTTAGCCTTAAGAAATATATCTAACTCCTTCTTGAATATATTTAATGAATTGGCCTCTACTGCCTTCTTTGGTAGAGAATTCCACAGGTTCACCACTCTCTGGGTGAAGAAATTCCTCCTCATCTCAGTCCTAAATGGCTTACCCCTTATCCTTAGACTGTGGCCCCTGGTTCTGGACTCCCCGACCATCGGGAACATCCTTCCTGCATCTAGTCTGTCTTGTCCTGTTAGAATTTTATAAGTTTCAATGAGATCCCCTCTCATTCTTCTAAACTCCAGTGAGTACAAGCCCAATCGTCCCAATCTCTCCTCATACGTCATTCCTGCCATCCCAGGTATCAGCCTGGTGAATCTTCGCTACACTCCTTCCATGGCAAGTACATCCTTCCTCAGATAAGGCGACTAAAACTGCACACAATACTCAAGATGTGGTCTCACCAAGGCCCTGTACAACCACAGCAAGACATCCTTGTTCCTGTACTCAAACCCTCTCGCTACAAAGGCCAACATACCATTTGCCTTCTTAACTGCCTGCTGCACCTGCATGCTTACCTTCAGCGACTGGTGCACAAGGACGCCCAGGTCTCGTTGCCCTTCCCCTTCTCTCAATCTATTGCTGTTCAGATAATAATCTGCCTTCCTGTTTTTGCCACTAAAGTGGATAACCTCGCATTTATCCACGTTATATTGCATCTGCTATGCTTCTGCCCAATCACCCAACCTGTCCAAATCATACTGGAGTTTCTCAGCATCCTCCTCATAGCACACACGTACACCCAGCTTTTTATCAGTTTTCAGTCCCATTAATTTCTCCAGCACTATTTATTTACAATACTAATTTCCTTTAATTCCTCCTTCTCACTAGACCATTGGTTCCCTAGCATTTCTGGGAAGTTATTTGTGTCCTCTTCCGTGAAGACAGAACCAAAGTATTTGTTTAATTGCTCAGCCATTTCCTTGTTCCCCATTATAAATTCTCCCATTTCTGACTGTAAGTGACCCACATTTGTCTTCACTAATCTTTCTCTTTTTACATACTTGTAGAAGCTTTTACAGTCTGCTTTTATGTTCCTTGCAAGTTTACTCTCATATTCTATTGTTCCCCTCTCAATCAATCTCTTGATCCTTTTTGGTTGAACTCTAAACTGTCCCCAATCCTCAGGCTTGCTACTTTTTCTCACAACATTATATGACTCCTCTTTGGATCTAATACTATCCTTAATTTCTTTTGTTAGCCATGGTTGGGCCGCTTTTCCTTTTGTGATTTTGTGCCAGAAGGGAATGTATAACTGTTGCAATTCATGCATTTGTTCCGTAAATGTTAGCCATTGCCTATCCACCATCATGCCTTTTAATGAAGCTCCCCGATCTATCATAGCCAACTCACTCCTCATACCTTTGGAGTTTCCTTTGTTTAGATTTAGGACACTAGTTTCGGATTGGACTTCTTTACTTTCCATCTTAATGAAGAATTCTATCATGTTATGGTCACTCTTCCCTAAAGGACCCCGCACAACAAGATTATTAATTAACCCCTTCTAATTGCACAATACCCAATCTGGGGTTGCCTGTTCCCTAGTTGGCTCCTCAACGTACTAGTCTAAAAAAAAATCTCGTACGATCTCCAGGAATTCATCCTCCACAGTATTATTGCTAATTTGGTTTGGCCAGTCTATATGTGGATTAAAGTCACCCATGATTACTGTAGTACCCTTGTTACATGCATCTCTAATTTCCTGTTTTATGCTATCCCCTACATTACCACTATGGTTTGGAGGCCTATAGATAACTCCCACCAATGTTTTCTGCCCCTTGGTGCTTCTTAGCTCCACCCAGACTGATTCTACATCTTAATTTTCTGAGCCAATATCCTTTCTCACTATTGCTCTGATTTCTTCCTTTACTAACAAGGCCATCCCACCTCCTTTTCCTTTTCACCTGTCCTTCCTAAATATTGAATATCCCTGCAGCTATGCCTACGTAATGACAATTATATTGTATCTGTTTACATCTATTTGTGCTGTTAATTCATCTACCTTATTAAGAATGCTTCGTGTATTCAGATACAGTGCCTTTAGATTTGTCTTTTTAACATTTTTAGACATCTTAACATTTTTTTGTACTATGGCCCTATTTGTCTTATTAGTACTTTTTCTCACCCTGATCCTATTTGTTAGTGCACTCCTTTGTTTGTACGCTCTGTCTCTTCCTGACACAATCTGGTTATCCTTACCCCAATCACTTTCCTGTATTACTTCCTTGTCTTTTCTCTGCAGCATCTTTAGTCACTCGCTTTCCTCATCCATTCCCACACTAACATGTTCATAAGGGGGAGCATCCATTCACTACTCTGTATGTGGAAAGTAATTCAATCGACCATCCCATTTACTGACACATCAGCACAGTCACACCCGAGAGAGACCGTTTAGATACGTCACGTGTGGGAAGGGTTCAGTCCGTTGTCCCAACTATTGACACTCCAGAGTGTCCACATTGAGAACAGTTGCTGTAAATACTCTGACTGTGAGAAAAGCTTTCAAAGTTCAAAGCAGCTGATGCGCGATCAGCACATTGATACTGGAGAGAGGCTGTTTCAATATCCTGTGTGTGGGAAGAAATTCACCCCACCTGCTGAGACTCCAGTGAGTTCACATGTGACTGCAGGGGTTTGGATTCTGTTATTAATCACATCCAGGACTGAACCATGGCAGAGTGCCCGTGCACTTGGGTTTCTGTGTGAATTATTGATGAATTTTCTCTCACTCGGATCACAGACAATCATTCTCCATTCACTTATTTGTGCTTTCAATGGCGGGGCTGTTCCCCAGCATGCGCCGCGGAGGAGAATGCACCCTATTCACAGTGGAGGAGCCCATTGCGCAGGCGCAGAGCCCACCTGTATTCGGAGCATGCGCATTGTCACTGTGAACCGGGCTGTACGGGTCCTGGAAGCGGACAAAGGCGGGAGAAATGATTTCTGCGCCGATTACAAATGAGCGGGGTGCAGGGAGGTAACACACTCGGTGAACGGGCTTCATAAACACCTGGTGTAGGCCGCAAGTCCCGAATGAGAACTTACAGGTTCCGCGTTTGCAACTCCGGGGCTTTTTCCCGGTAGTAGCTCCAGGCTGATGGCGGCCAGCTTTGTAAAGAAAAGCTGTAGATTAGTGCGTTGCAAACTTGCTTCATCAAGCAGTAGTGCGCATGCGCGGCCATCTTTGTAAAGGACCTATTAGTGAGTGGCTGAACCCAGCCAGAGTCAGCACCTTCAGGAGAGGAGAGGCAGGGGAACCAGTGAGTGTAGAACTGAACCCAGCCAGAGTCAGCACCTTCAGGGGAGGAGTAATGTTAAAGCGGCACAGAAGGAGGCCATTTGGCTGATTGAGTCCGTGCCAGCTCTCTGCAGAGCAATGGAGTCAGTCCCATTGCTCCGCTCTATCCCCGTAGCTCTGCAAGTTTATTTCCCTCAAGTGCCTATCCAGTCACCCCTTGAAAACATTGAGTGTGTCCGCTTCCACCACTTCCATTGGCAGCGAGTTCCAGGTCCTCACCACTTGCTGCGTAAAAAGTTTTTCCTCACAACCCCCCATATCTCTTGCCCAAAACCTTAAATTTGTGTCCCCTAGTCCTTGTACTATCAACTAGTGGGAACAGCCTATCCCCGTCTAGCCTATCCAACCCCATCATAATCTTGTACACCTCTATCAAATCACCCCTCAACTTCTTTTGCTCTAGTGAAAACAGATCCAGCTTCTCCAAACTGTCCTTGTAGCTAACATACCCCATCCCCGAAACCATTCTGGTAAATCTCCTCTGCACCCTCTCGAGGGCCTTCACATCCTTCCTAAAGTGTGGTGACCAGAACTGAACGCAATGCTCCAGTTGTGGCCTAACCAGTGCTTTATAAAGATAAAGGTTCAGCATAACTTCTCCACTTTTGTACTCAATACCTCTATTTATGAAACCCAAGATCCCATATGCTTTGTTAACCACTCTCTCAATATGTCCTGCCACCTTCAGGGACCTATGCACATTAACTCCCAGATCCCTCTGTCCCTGCACACTCGGTAAAACTGTGCCATTAAGTGTATATTGCCTCTCCCTGTTCCTGCTGCCAAAATGCATCACCTCGCACTTCTCTGTATTAAATTCCATCTGCCACTTGTCTGCCCATTCTGCTAGCCTTTCTATGTCCTGTTGCAGTCGATTGGTATCATCCTCACTGTTTGCCACACCCCCAAGTTTGGTGTCATTGGCAAATTTAGAAATTCTACTTTGTATTCCAATATCCAGGTCATTTATATATAGTACTGACCATTGGGGAACACCACTGTCTACCAACCTCCAGTCTGAAAAACAGCCATTTACCACAACTCGCTGTTTTCTGTCCTTATCCAAGCTGCCACTTTTATTAGAAGGGGAGGATTTGCAGATGGGAATCTCGAACCAAACATACTTGTTCTCGAGTCAGTACAAAGAAGGTTCACTCGGTTAATCCCGGGGATGAGGGGATGGACATATGAGGAGAGGTTGAGTAGATTGGGACTCTACTCATTGGAGTTCAGAAGAATGAGAGGCGATCTTATTGAAACATATAAGATTGTGAAGGGGTTGGATCGGATGGATGCGGGGAGGATGTTCCCGATGATGGGTGAAACTAGAACTAGGGGGCATAGTCTTAGAATAAGGGGCTGCTCTTTCAAAACTGAGATGAGGAGGAACTACTTCACTCAGAGGGTGGTAGGTCCATGGAATATGCTGCCCCAAAAAGCTGTAGAAGCTACATCATTACATCAATTTAAAACAGAAATAGACAGTTTCCTAGAAGTAAAGGGAATTAAGGGTTACGGGGAGCGGGCAGGAATTTGGATATGAGTCTAGGTTCGGATCGGTCATGGCCCTGTGGGGAGTGGAGCGGGCCCAGGGGCCGTGTAGCCTGATCCTGCTCCTTTTTCGTG
>NC_140990.1:147532642-147582713 GCF_052327205.1 Somniosus microcephalus | reverse complement strand
GGTCACTCTATCGCTAATGAGCGGATAATGAGATGCTAATGAGCAGAATGTTGAACGTTTTTCGGATACCGCGGGCGCGATTTTCGTCCGGCCGAAACGTAAATACGCTTACGACCGTTTCCGAACGGTAACCTTTCTTTCGACGTAACGCACGCGTAGGGACGCTCTATAACTTTCGAGCGCATAGCCGGACAGACGCACACGTGAGGACAGACAGACAGACAGACAGAAAGAAGTATCCATTTATATATAGAGATTGATACAGAATATTAATCTCCAGCCCAGGTATAGGGGTTATTAAGATCAGCAAAAACACACTCTGACTGTGTACTAGAGGTGGGAGTAGTACCATATTAGATAGGAGCAGACTAAGAAAGACTATGAAAAATTCAAAAATGGGTTTAGAATGCATGTACGTAAACGCACAAAATGTGGTGAATAAGGTTGGTGAGCTACAAGCACAATTAGCCGTGCGGCAATATGATGTTGTGGCAATAACGGAAACGTGGCTTAAAAACAGTGAGAATGGGCACTTAATATTCAAGGGTACAAGGTGTTCAGAAAACATAGGGAAGGAAAAAAGGGAGGTGGGGTGGCAGTGCTGATTAAGGAAGACATTGTAGTGTTGGAAAGGGAGGATGTTCTTGAGGGGACAAGGACAGAATCCATTTGGTTAGCGTTGAGCAGCAAAAAAGGTAAGATCATGCTATTGAGGGTATTCTACAGGCCTCCAAATAGTGAGAGGGAGGTAGAGGAGCAAATCTGCAGGGAAATCACAGAGATATGCAAGAGCTATAGAGTGGTGATATTGGGGGACTTTAATTACCCAAATATCGATTGGGATAAAGCTCGGGTAAAGGGAAAGGAGGGGGAGGAATTTCTGAAATGAGTTCAGGAGAATTTCCTTGACCAGTATGTTCTTGGCCCAACTAGGAAGGAGGCATTGCTGGATCTGGTGCTGGGGAATGAGGTGGGCCAGGTCGACCGAGTGTCTGTGGGAGAACACTTGGGTACGAGCGATCATCGTATCATAAGATTTAGATTAGCAATGGAGAGGAGCAAGGAACAATCTAGAGTGGAACTTCTAAACTGGAATAGGGTTAACTTCAATGGGGTGCGAAAGGATCTAGCCAGGGTAAAATGGAACCAAAGACTGACAGGAAAAACTGTAACAGAACAATGGGTGATCTTTAATGAGGAGATGTTCCAAGTACAATTTCAAAACGCACATCATTATAAAATACATTTCCTGATTCAATCAGTTCTAGTCTATATAATCAATTATAATTTCACAGATTATGCTCAGACTTTGTGATTTTACAAAGAAGACAAAAGTAACAATTGCGTTTGGATGCGAGTCATTTATCCTCCCCTTCGAGCAATGTGTCTTGAAAAATAGGATTACACAGGATATACAGCACAGAAACACACCATTCAGCCCAACCAGTCCATGCCGGCGTTTATGCTCCACTCGAGCCTCCTCCCGTCTTTCCTCATCTAACTCTATCAGCATAACCCTCTATTCCCTTCTCCCTCATATGCTTGTCTAGCCTCCCCTTAAATGCATCTATACTATTCACTTCAACCACTCCCTGTGGTAGCGAGTTCCACATTCTCCCCACTCTCTGGGTAAAGAAGTTTCTCCTGAATTCCCTATTTGATTTCTTGGTGACTATCTTATATTGATGGCCTCTAGTTATGCTCTTCCCCACAAGTGGAAACACTCTCTCTGTATCTACTCTATCAAAACCTTTCATAATTTTAAAGTCATCTATTAGGTCACCACTCAGCCTGCTTTTTTCAAGAGAAAAGAGACCCAGCCTGTCCATCCTTTCCTGATAGGTATACCCTCTCATTTCTGGTATCATCCTTGTAAATCTTCTCTGCACCCTCTCCAGTGCCTCTATATCCTTTTTATAATATGGTGACCAGAATTGTACGCAGTGCTCCAAGTGTGGTCTAACCAAGGTTCGATACAAGTTTAGCATAACTTCACTACTTTTCCATTCTATAACAATTCAATTCTATAACAATCAATCCCAATAATTTAACCCAATAGGTTAAAGTCTAAGTCCAATTTTGTCAGCACGCTGCGACATTCGATGTCTGCAGATAACGGGAGATAAATTCTTAAAACTGCTGGATCTCTTGCTCTACCATCAACCTCTTATCAAACTGGAGCTGGCATTGCCTAATATGGTCGTCTCTGGCTACTGCACAGTCCAGAGACACAAGTCTGCATTTTCTTCAACACACATCAACAACGTTAGAAGCAGTAAAAACACTGTGGCCTTCCTGGGGCAGCACAAACCACTAGTCTCCAGACTTTTCTTATCCCAACATCATATTTCTGATCGAAACATTCTGTGATGAAAATATCCAAGGCCAGTTGGTTGCAAACACCAGCTGTTGCTCAGTGAAATCTCTCTCTCTCTAATGATACCAACCACATTTTCCCCGATATCGAATGAACTAAACATGAACACCTTTCAGAAGCTGAATTAACCGAGGTCCATATGCCAACACCCCTCTCATCTTCCATTCACTTCAATTGAAAGGAAACCGACAGATTGGACCAGTCAGGATTTGAAAGATATTTACAACAGATTCTAGATGTTCTTAGAGTTGGGATCTTTCTCTACTCTGTCCACCCGAGGAGTTTGATAAGAGACTTTCTCCTGTGAATATGGAGCTGGGGTATTGGGCCGTGATGTGTTCACTTGTTCATCTTGTTGACTCTAAATCTTTGCCAATTATTTGATGTGATCTGTTTACTTGTACGTATTCTTTAAATTATATTTGCTGAGTGGATTCAAATTTAAATTGAAAGCAGGTTTGCAGGTGTGATGCTCTATTCACACATTGAAGGTGAGAGAGATGCTGTGGGACACACGCTAAGTCCAGTAGCTGAAAGTGATTAACAGACTGGGTTTTGTGTTTAGTGATCCCGGGCGTGTTACCGAGACCTTCCCCGGATACCAAGGGTAGGAGAGGCACTCTGGAAGATATGGGGAGCTGGGACTTGTCCATGAGAGTAACCGAAGGTATGAGAACTGAAATAATCTTGAGTTAGAAAAGAGAAAAGGCCCAAAAACAGAGCAGTCAGTAACAGGACATCAATTAGTCTCCTCTTGTCTTGGAGACATCAAATATCGACACACTGTTATTTGAAATATGAAATATGAAAATATTAAACTCCAGCCCATTTATAGGGGTTACTGTCAGAAGAAACAATCACCAAATGTCAGAGTGAACATGATTCAGTCCGGGATGTGATTAACAGCAGCAATAACAGCAGAATCCAACCCCTGCAGTCACTTGTGAACTTGTTGGTGTCTCAGAAGGGTGTATGAAGTAGTGAATCCTTTCCCACACTCGGAGCAGGTGAATGTCCTCTCCCCAGTGTGAACACGCTGATGCGTTAGAAGGTTGGTTGACTGAGTGAATTCCTTCCCACACTCAGAGCACATGAACTGCCTCTCCCCAGTGTGAACTCGCTGGTGTTTCAGCAGGTTGGATGACTGAGTGAATCCCTTCCCACACACGGAGCAGGTGAATGGTTTTTCTCCAGTGTGAACTCGCTGGTGTATCAGCAGGTTGGATGACCGAGTGAATCCCTTCCCACACACAGAGCAGGTGAATGGCCTCTCCCCAGTGTGACTGAGTTGGTGTTTCAGCAGATCCCCTGTGCTTTTAAAGCTCTTTTCACAGTCAGAACATTTAAATGGTCTCTTATCAGTGTGAACAAGCTGGTGTGTCAGCAGGCTGGATGACTGAGTGAATCCCTTCCAACACTTGTGGCAGGTGAACGGCCTCTCCCCAGAGTGACTACGCCGATGAATTTCCAGCTGGGACGGGGAAATGAATCCTTTCCCACAGTCCCCACATTTCCACGGTTTCTCCGTGGTGCGGGTGTCCTTGTGTCTCTCCAGGTTGGACGATCAGTTGAAACCTCGTCACACACAGAACATGTGTACGGTTTCTCCCCGCTGTGAATGGTGCGATGTTTTTTCAGGCTGTGTAACTGGTTAAAACTCTTTCCACAGTCAGTGCACTGGAACACTCTCACTCAGGTGTGTGTGTCTCTGTGCTTTTCCAGTCACACAGATGTTTGAAATCTTTTCCCACAGAGAGAACAGCCAAACATTTCTCCTTCCACATTCGAAGACCGATGATATTCAGGTTCTGAGTAATCGAGTGACTCTCAGATCTTGATGTGATGTTTGGTTTGAGTTTCCCTTCTTGAAATCCTCCGCTTCCAATTCCGTATAAAAGGAGTTTACAAAACTCATCACTGTAAGTACAGGGCAGAAATTCAGAACAGACAATTCTAGTTTCTAAAGAACATTCTTTCCTCTCTTGTTCCTCCAAAGCTGTAAATCTCTGTCCCTCACATTGTCCCTCCTACCTGTGCTAAAATCCAAACGCATCGCACGTCTCAAGACAGTTTGTCCTCCGCTCCCAGTTTTCTCCACCAACTCTGGTTGGTTCAGTTCTACACTCACTGGTTCCCCTCCCTCTCCTCCCCTGAATTTATAGGGGTTATTATCAGAAGAAACAAACACCAAATGTCAGAATGAACATGATTCAGTCCGGGATGTGATTAACAGCAGCAATAACAGCAGAATCCAACCCCTGCAGTCACTTGTGAACTTGCTGGTGTCTCAGAAGGTGCTGACTCTGGCTGGGTTCAGTTCACTCACTGGTTCCCCTCCCTCTCCTCCCCTGAAGGTGCTGACTCTGGTTGGGTTCAGTTCTACACTCACTGGTTCCCCTCCCTCTCCTCCCTTGAAGGTGCTGACTCAAGCTGGGTTTAGTTCTACACTCACTGGTTCCCCTCCCTCTCCTCCCCTGAAGGTGCTGACTCTGGATGGGTTCAATTCTACACTCACTGGTTCCCCTCCCTGTCCTCCCCTGAAGGTGCTCTCTCAAGCTGGGTTCAGTTCCACAATCACTGGTTCCCTCCATCTCCTCCCCTGGCTGGGTTCAGTTCACTCACTGGGACCCTGAAGCCCCGCCCACTAGCGAGTCCTTGACAAACATGTCGGCGCATGCGCTCTACTGCTAGATGAAGCAAGGTGGCTACGCACAAACTGTCATCTTTCCTTTACAAAGATGGCCGCCGTTAACCTGGGCCTTTAACCGGGAAAATGCCCCGGAGCTGCAAACGCAGAACCTGTAGGTTCTCATTCGGGGCTTGCGGAGTACACCAGGTGTGTATAAAGCTCACCCACCGGGTGCGTTACCTCCCTGCGCCCAGCTGATTCGGAATCGCCGTAAAATCGCATCTCCGACCTTTCTCTGCTTGTTGCACTCGCCCGGCTCGGATCACATTGACACTGCGCATGCTCCAAATACAGGCGGTCACTGCGCCTGCGCGCTAGACTCCGCCAGTGTTAATAGGGCACATTCTCCCTCGAAGGGCATCCTGGGGAACAGTACCGCCATTGAAAGCTCCAATTAGTGAATGGAGACTGCGTTTCTCTGATCCCATTGTGAGAAAATTCATCAATAATTCCGGGCATTCTGCCATGGTCCAGTCCTTGATTTGATTAATAACAGAATCCAAACCCCTGCAGTCACATGTGAACTCACTGGAGTCTCAGCAGGTGGGGTGAATTTATTCCCACACACAGGATATTGAAACCGACTCTCTCCAGTATCAATGTGCTGATCATGCATCAGCTGCTTTTAACTTTGAAAGCTTTTCTCACAGTCAGAGTATTTACAGCAACTGTTCTCAATGTGGACACTCAGGCATGTCAACAGTTGGGACAACGGAGTGAATCCCTTCCCATACGTGAAGTATCTAAACTGTCTCTCTCCGGTGTGACAGTGCTGGTGTGTCAGTAAATGGGATGATCGATTGAATCCCTTTCCACATACAGAGCAGTAAACGGATTCTCTCCATTACGAACTTGTTAATGTGGTAATAGGTGAGACGAGTGAGTGAATCTCTTGCCACACTCACTGGTGTGACTTTTTCGATGAGTTTGCACCTCAGACGGGCAACTGAATCCATTCCCACTGCCCCCACATTTACATTGTTGATTCAGGTGGTGCACGAGTCACACAGGCTAGACGATTTGTTAAAGGTGGAGCCAGACATAACACATGTGCTGTTTCTCCCCGCTGTGATTGGTGTTGTTTTCCTTCTATACCCAAAGACCGATGATATTCAGGTCCTGATGAATCCAGTGAATCTGTCAGATCTTGAAGCGATGCTTGGTTTGAGTTTCCATCTGCGGATCCTCACCTTCTAATACCCTGCAAATGGTGTTTACAACAGGATAGAAATTCGGAACAGACAAATCTAGTTTCTACAGACATCTTTTTCACTCCTGTCCCTCCTGAACTGTAAATTCCCCATTCTACAAACTCTCCCTCCATCCTTACTGTCTAAAACAACATTCATGACACCATCTGTGATTTTGTTTCTCCCCTTCTCTCCAGAAGGAACTGAATCTGACTGAGTGCAACAACAACTTGTATTTAAATAGCGCCTTTAATATAGTAAAACATCCCAAGGTGCTGCACAGGTGTATTATAAGACATATAATTTGACACCGAGCCACATAAAGAGAAATTAGGGCAGATGGCCAAAAGATTGGTCAAAGAGGTAAATTTTAAGGTGCATCTTAAAGGAGAGGTAGCGAGGTGGAGAGGTTTAGGCAAGGAATTCCAAAGCTTAGGGCTGAGGCAACAGAAGGCACGGCCACCAATGGTTGAGTGATTATACTCAGGGATGCTCAAGGGGGCAGAATTAGAGGAATGCAGATATCTCGGGGTGTTGTAGGGCTGGAGGAGATTACAGAGATAGGGAGGGGAGAGACCCTGGAGGGATTTGAAAACAAGGATGAGAATTTTGAAATTGAGACACTGCTTAACCGGGAGCCAATGTAGGTCAGTGAGCACAGGGGTGATGGGCGAATGGGACCTGGTGCGAGTTAGGACATGGGCAGTCGAGTGTTGGATGACCTCAAGTTTATATAAGGTGGAAAGTGGGAGGCCAGCCAGGAGTGCATTGGAATAGTCAAGTCTAGAGGTAACAAAGGCACAGGTGAGGGTTTCATTAGCGGATGAGCTGAGGCAAGTGCAGAAACGAGCGATGTTATGGAGGTGGAAATAGGCGATCTTTGTTATGCTGTGGATATGTGGTCAGAAGCTCATTTCAGAGTCAAAAATGACACCAAGGTTGTGAACAGTCTGGTTCAGCCTCAGACAGATGTTGTGGAGAGGGATGGAGTCAGTGGCTATGGAACGGAGTTTGTATCGGGGACAGAAAACAATGGCTTCGGTCTTCCCAATATTTAATTGGAGAAAATTTCTGGAGTATTGTGCCCAATTCTGGGCACCACACTTTAGGAAGGATGTGAAGGCCTTAGAGAGGGTGCAGAAAAGATTTACAAGAATGCTTCCAGGGACGAGGGACTTCAGTTCCGTGGATAGACAGGAGAAGATTGGGTTGTTCGCCATACAGCAGTGAAGATTGAGAGGAGATTTGATAGGGGTGTTCAAAATCATGAGGGGTCTGGACAGAGTAGAAAAAGAGAAACTGTTCCCATTGGCGGAAGTGTCGAGAACCAGAGCACACAGATTTAAGGTGATTGGCAAAAGAACTAAAGGTGATGTAAGAAAAAACTTTTACGCAGCGAGTGGTTATGATCTGGAATGCACTGCCTGAAAGGGTGGGGGAGGCAGAGTCAATCGTGGCTCTCAAAAGGCAATTGGATAAGAACCTGAAGGAAAAACAATTGCAGAGCTCCGGGGAAAGTGTGGGGGTGTGGGACTAGCTGAGGTACTCTTGCAGAGAGCCAGCACGGGCTTGATGGGCCGAATGGCCTCATTCTGTGCTGTAACCATTCTCTGATTCGAAGTATTGATATAGTTAATCTTCATTTATTCCTATTTTACTAACTTTTGCTGAATGTGGCCCTCGCCAAGGGCCAGGATATCGGATTCGGCCCACCATGGAAAACGAGATTGACTCCCCTGAGGTAGACAATGTCAACAGGATTCCCCTCATCCCCCAACCCAGCAAATTCTTCACAAAACTCAAGCAAGTTGGCCTTGTTTTCTGGAAGCCATGTTGAATATCTCTAATGGCTCCTTCCCTTTCCCCGTGATCGAAAACAGCATCTCTTAGGATCCCTTCAGGCACCTTCCCTGTGATTGATATCACACTGATGGGCCTCCAGTTCTCTTAGCATCGCTTCAGGCACCTTCCCTGTGATCGATATCACACTGATGGGCCTCTAGTTCTCTTAGCATCGCTTCAGGCACCTTCCCTGTGATCGATATCACACTGATGGGCCTCTAGTTCTCTTAGGATCGCTTCAGGCACCTTCCCCGTGATCGATATCACACTGATGGGCCTGGCTCTGATTTGTCCCTAATTTGGAAAAAGGGAACTACTTGAGCTACCTTACAATCTCAGGGAGCAATCCCTAACTCTATTAATTAATCAAGGATAGTCAGCATGGCTTTGTCAGGGGGAGATCATGTCTAACCAATTTGATTGAATTTTTTGAGGGGCTGACTAGGTGTGTGGATGAGGGTAGTGCAGTTGATGAAGTCTATAATGGACTTCAGTAAGGCTTTTGACAAAGTCCTTTTGACAAAGCATGAGAAACTGGTCAAGAAGGTAAGAGCCCATGGTATCCAGGGCAATTTGGCACATTGGATCCAAAATTGGCTTAGTGGCAGGAGGCAGAGGGTGATGGTCGAAGATTGTATTTGTGACTGGATGCCTGTGTCCAGTGGTGTACCGCAGGGATCGGTGCTGGGTCCCTTGCTGTTTGTAGTGTACATTAATGATTTAGATATGAATGTAGGAAGTATGATCAGTAAGTTTGCAGATGACACAAAAATTGGTGGAGTGATAGATAGCAAGGAGGGAAGCCTCAGGCTGCAGAATGGTCAGATGGGCAGATCAGCGGCAAATGGAATTTAAACCTGAAAAATGTGAGGTGATGCATTTTGGGAGGACTAACAAGGCAAGGGAATACATAATGAATGGTAGGGCCCTGGGAAGGACAGAGGATCAGAGGGACCTTGGTGTGCATGTACATAGATCCCTGAAGGCAGCAGGACAGGTAGATAAGGTGGTTAAAAAGGCATATGGGATACTTGTTTTCATTAGCCGAAGCATAGAATATAAGAGCAGGGAGGTTATGATGGAGCTGTACAAAACGCTAGTTAGGCCACAGCTGGAATATTGTGTGCAGTTCTGGTCGCCACACTATAGGAAGGATGTGATTGCTTTGGAGAGGGTGCAGAGGAGATTCACCAGGATGTTACCTGGGATGGAGCGCTTCAGCTATGAAGAGAGACTGCACAGGCTGGGGTTGTTTTCCTTAGAGCAGAGAAGGCTGAGGGGGGACCTGATTGAGGTGTACAAAATTATGAGGGGCATAGATAGGGTAGCTAGAAAGGAACTTTTCTCCTTAGTAGAGGGGTCAATAACCGGAGACAGAGTTTGAAGGTAAGGGGCAGGACGTTTAGTGGGGATTTGAGGAAAAACTTTTTCACCCAGAGGGTGGTTGGAATCTGGAACTCACTGCCTGAAAGGGTGGTAGAGGCAGGAACCCTCACAACATTCAAGAAGCATTTAGATGAGCACTTGAAATGCCATAGCATACAAGGCTACAGAACAAGTGCTGGAAAATGGGAATAGAATAGACAGGGTTTGATGGCCAGCGTGGACATGTTGGGCCGAAGGTCCTCTTTCTGTGCTGTATAACTCTATGACTCTATGACTCAATGACTGAGCTGAGCTGAAGACACAGGCAAGGGGCTCACAGAGCACACGTCCGATCTGTTTAAACACCCTTGGGTGGAAAACATCTGGATTTTACAGGCCTCAAGACTAACCCACACGGTGGCTTTGGTTTCAGCGAAGAGAGATGAGAAAGAGCAAAGTGCCGTTTGCCCCTCTCAGTGTGGCCCTAAAGGACTGTGTCCAGGCTATAGTTCTGTTCCCGCCATATGATCCTCCCCCCAGATTGTCCTTTCTGAGCTCCAGCCAGGTGATGCTAAACACTCAGGTGGGAATGACAAAAATCCACAACAATGTGTTTAAAGCAAACTGATTTATTTGACATATATCCAGAATATTATCCCCTGTAACTGGGCTGGAGCTTATTAACATCAGCAGAAACAAACGCCAACTGTACGGATGAACACGATTCAGTCCTGGGTGTAATTAACAGCAGCAATAACAGCAGAATCCAACCTCTGCAGTCACTTGTGAACTCGCTGGTGTTTCAGCAGGTTGGATGAACAAGTGAATCTCTTCCCACACACAGAGCAAGTGAATGTCCTCTCCCCAGTGTGAACTCGCTGGTGCTGCAGCAGGTGGGATGACTGAGTGAATCCCTTCCCACTCTCGGAGCAGGTGAACGGTCTCTCCCCAGTGTGAACTCTCTGGTGTTGCAGCAGGTTGGATGAACGAGTGAATCCCTTCCCACAATCAGAGCAGGTGAGCGGCCTCTCCCCGGTGTGTGTGCGCTGGTGTACAGTGAGGTCAGATGATCACCTGAACCCACTCCCGCAGTGAGAGCACATGAATGGTCTTTCGTCAGTGTGAACTCGCTGGTGTTTCAGCAAGTTGGATGAATCAGTGAATCCCTTCCCAGACTCACTGCAGGTGAACGGCATCTCCCCAGTGTGAACTCGCTGGTGTCTCAACAGGCCAGAGGATCGGCTGAAGCCTCGTCCACACACAGAACACGTGTACGGTTTATCCCCACTCTGAACGGTGCTTTCTGCTTCCATGCTCAAAGGTCCTGATGAATCGAGTGACTCTGTCAGATCCTGAAGTGATGTTTAGTTTGAGTTTCCCACCTGCAAATCCTTCCTTTCGAACACCCTGCAAAATTAATTTAAAACAGGAAAAAGGGAGGGTGAGGGAGAACCCACAAAAACACAAAGGCATGTTGTGAAATTGAGCTGAATGAATCTGGGAATTTGTGGGCCGGCACTAGAAAAAAGTAACCATGAAAGCTACTGGATTATCGTAAAAACCCAACTGGTTCACTAATGTCCTTCAGAGAAGGGTACCCGCCACCCGGTCTGGGCCTACACAAGACTCTGGCCTCTATGGGAGGAGAGAGAGTGAGGTGGGAGGGGGAGGAGTGAAGGAGAGCGACTTTATACTTCTGTAACTCGACTAGAACTTTGACAGCTCCACCCAAACGCAACCTCCACCACCTAGAAGGACAAGGGCAGCAGGTGTATGGGAACACCATCACCTCCCAGTTCCCCTCCAAGTCACACAATTCACAATTCAAATCGCTTTATTGGCATGATAAGTTACATCTTATGTTGCCAAAGCATCAAAATACATTTATGGTTTAGCACATAAACGCAGTTCTATTCATACAGTGTATAAACAGGTATATCCCTGAGTGTATAAATATACATTCGCATTGTTTATATATATTCTTTTCTTAGTTTACTGGTTGTCCCTCTGTTCATGGCAAGCTGTAACATAGTGTGCCGCCAGTGTTATACAGCTTCTCTCCTCTCCCAGTAGGAATGGGAGTTTTTGGTTGTCATTCAGATTTCTGAAATCAGGGCATATTTGTGAGAATTTTTGGTAGAAATTCTCCCTGATGCCCTGATATTTTCCACAAGCTGTGAGGAAGTGCATCTCTGTCTCCACCACTCCCTGACTGCAGTGAGAGCATATCCTGTCCTCTCTTGGCTGCCTGGTCTGCCTGTGTCTGCCTTTTTCGATCGCTAGGCTATGTTCGCTAAGTCTGTACCTTGTCAAGGTTCTTCTCAGTTTATTATCCTTTACCATGGTCAGGTAATCAGCTATGTTGTATTGTCTGTTTAGGGCCAAGTAGCAATTGAGTTTGCTTTGGGTTTTTGTTGTTTCTGCCCAATATGTCAGATATTTTTCCTTTTGCTTAGCGACGATTGTGTTGGGTCGAATTCTTTGTGTTACCCTGTCACTGTCCACACACTATCCTGACTTGGGCATATATCGCCGTTCCTACATCGTCGCTGGGTGAAAATCCTGGAACTCCTCACCTAACAGCATTCTGAGAGTACCTTCACCACACGGACTGCAGAGGTTCAAGAAGAAGGCCCAGCATCACCTTCTCAATGGGCAACTGGGGACTGGAAATATATGCTGGCCCTGCTAGTGACACCCACATCGAATGAATTTAAAAAATCTGTATATATAAAATGGATTGAAAGCCTCTACAGAAATACTTGTTCCTAAAACGATAATCTTTTACACTGTACGGACAGTGTCTGTTTAGCAACTTAATCTCCCCTAGAATCCACCTCCCTTCACAGTCCCACATTGGAAATTGTTGGGTCTCACTGGGGTAAACAAGTGAATCTCTTCCCATAACTGAGGGTTAAACCCAGCAGCTTCTAACCCCGTCTCCACTCCAGCTCAAACTGATGCAACAAGAAAGCCCTACACAGGAGTCCAGGGAGCGAGTTCCACATCCACCGCCCACCCTGATGCTAACCGGCTCTGAGTTGCTACCTCTGTTGTGTCAAGGCCACCTGTTGTTTCTCCTGTCGGGTCACCCAGTCTCCGCCACTGCCCAACAATGAGCCTCTCCCGCACATGCTCAGCTCACGCTGCCCGGGTGATTGACGGGCGCTCCCGACCAATAGGAAGAGCGGGGCGGGACTGGAGGACCGAGTGGGCGATTGGTCCTCCAAGCAATCGGAGTGTGTGAGGGGCGGGGTTTGCGGCACCCAGTGGGCGGGGCTGAGCCCGGATCTCCCTCATTGGCTGAAACTCTGCCTCATTGTTGAAGCTGATTTCTCTCAAACTCCAGGAGAAAACTGGACCTTTCTGTTGTGGCTTTGAACAGATGGAACCCTGTGGGGTGGAGCAAACATTGCAACATTTGGCAGTGAAATGGATTCACTCAGGACAGACAGCAGGGATTATTTCAGGAAATAACACAGTGTAGCGAGAAAGGAAATGCAGCGGATGTTGTGTAGATGGATTGTTAAAAGGTGTTTGATAAGGTGCCAGACAGGAGGCTTGTTGATCAAATTAAGGCTGACTGTATTAAAGGGAGTGGGGCAGCGTGGATAGGAAGTTGGGTAAATGGTAGAAAACAGAGAGTAGTGGTTAATGGATGTTCTTCAGACTGGCGGGATGGACACAGTGGTGTCCCCCAGGGTCAGTGTTGGGAGCACTGCTCTTCTCAATATAGAGAAATGATCTGGGCTTGGGTATGAGAGCCACAAGATCAAAATCTCCAGATGAGACCAAAATAGGGACCCTGGCCAACTGTGAAGAGGGCTGTAAGTGACATCAGTGTGAATACACAGGTCAATAAATGGGGCAGGTAGATGTCAGCTGAAATTTAGTGCAGAGAAATATAAGGTGATGCATTTTGGGAGGAAGAAAAAAGTTGGAAATCTGCATTAAATGGGAAACATTTAAAAGGAGTAGAGGAGCAGAACAGTAAATGTTAGATCCGTGTATCTTGATGTTGTGTCCTTCAATAATTAGACAAGAGACTGCAGGGAACAATCAACAGGTGTTTACTGAATGAGGGTTACTCTAGAACTAAGTGTACAGATCCCTACTCAGGGTTTATATACAGGTGTGGTCACTGCCAGTACTGCAGTATACAGGAGCTGTAAAAAGTAGTTCTCCCTTTAAAGGTACATACATTACAATTCCTCCCCTTTTAGATTAACCGTACCATAACACTCATTTAACAATTAAATATCAAACTAATTACAATTAACACTTTTAACATGCAACATTAACTGAAAATAGTCTATTTATAAATTCAGTCTTTGGGGCAGCTTCCTGATCCTTTCTGGATAGTGCCTTTCCCAAGTGTCTTGCTCTTGGTGCGGAGGCGATTCTGGCCCCCTGTCATCGGTTGGTTCATCTGCTTCCGATGCTACTGTTTCTGGGGTAAATGCTACCTGTACGTCGGGTTCATCACCAGGTACATATGGGCGAGACATGGGGTTGACTCGTTCCTGTGACTCTAGAATCTGGTCAACATGGCGTCTCACAATGTTCTCCCCAACATCCACTGTGTACATTAGTGGCCCCTGCCGTGTGCATATCATTCCTGGTTGCCATTTCTCTGTTCGGTAGTCACGGGCCAAGACTGGTTGCCCTACATTGAAGCTCCTTGTCGGATTCTCATTGATGTGCTGGAATTGCTTATTCTCAACATCTCTTCGTACATTTGGTCTGAGCAAATCCAGACGAGATCTTAACCTTCAGTTAAAGAACATCATGGCCGGGGCCTGGTTGGTGACTGCATGTGTCGCATTTCTGTAGGCTAACAGGAAATTGTCCACCTTATGCTGCAGTGGAATCTCGTCATCGCACATGGCTTTACTACCTTTTTAAAGGTTTGTACGAACCTCTCAGCCAATCCATTTGTGGCTGGATGATACGGGGCGGATGTGTAATGCCTTACCCCATTCCTTTTCATAAATCTTCGAAACTCTTTGGACACAAACTGTGGTCCGTTATCAGAGCAAATCTGCTCTGGCAAGCCGTTCCTGGCAAAAATGGTCCGTAGGACAGCAATAGTTTTCTCCGTGGTGGTGGAGGACATTTTGAGCACCTCAGGCCATTTCGAGTGCGCATCCATGGCTATTAAAAACATTGAGTCCATGAATGGACCAGCAAAATCAATATGCACCCGTTGCCATGGAGATGAGGGCCACTCCCATGGGTGTAGAGGGGCATGTGGTGGTGCATTTTGGACCTTCTGGCATCCTGAGCAGCTCTTTGTCAGGTCCTCGATTTGCTGATCGATCCCCGGCCAACACACATAAGCCCTAGCAAGGCTTTTCATTTTCACCCTGATATACCTATCAATTCGTCCAATGAAAAGCGACGAGTTAAGAAAGTAACTATAGGTTTTTATTGACTAAATAACAGAGCCCACCCTCGTGGTTGATCGGATCCAAGAAGGAGGAATACCAGCCAGTCGACCACCTTTATACCCGGGCATGTAGGTGGAGCCATGGGCGGAGTCGGCAGTGGTCAGCCCAGGTATAGCAGCGTGACAAGAGGCGACCTCGTACAGTGATACAACAATGTGAACAGTGATAACTATAGGGAAACGATCTAACAGTGATAACTATAGTGTAACGATAGTAAACGGTAAAAGTGGTTTACCACATTCACCCCTTGTTTAGATTTGAGTCCGGCAGGGTGAAGTGTACTACCAGTTCTGGTATGTCAGTCTGTCCGGAGGCCTCGTAAGCCTGTCTGATCGTCGCAGCGGCGGTGTTGCGTTCTCTGGTGTTAATGCTGGCGTCTGCGAGGTAGGCGAAGGCTCTTGGGGTTCCGGCGTACCGTCTACCTGGGCTGGAATTGGGGGGGTGGTGGGGGGGGGGTAGCGGTGGTGTCTCCGGAGTGCCCGAGGGTGCGAGGTCTCGTAAGGAGACTGTGTCCTCCCGCCCGTCTGGGTATGCCACGTAGGCGTACTGGGGGTTGGCGTGCAGGAGGTTCACCCTCTCGACCAGGGGGTCCATTTTATGGGCCCTCACGTGCTTTCGCAGCAAGACAGGCCCCGGAGAGGTCAGCCAGGTTGGTAGCGTGGTTCCCGTAGTCGACTTCCTGGGGAAAACAAACATTCGTTCATGGGGGGTGGCGTTAATGGCAGTGCAAAGTAGTGACCGGGTGGAATGCAGCACCGCCGGGAGGACCTCCTGCCAGCGAGAGGTTGGGAGGCCCTTAGACTTTAAGGCTAAGAGGACGGCCTTCCATACCGTCGCGTTCTCTCTTTCCACCTGGTCGTTCCCTCGAGGGTTGTAGCTGGTGGTCCTGCTAGTGGCGATGCCTCTCGCTAGTAGGAACTGACGGAGTTCCTCGCTCATGAAGGAGGCGCCCCGGTCACTATGTATATAGTTTGGGAACCCGAACAAGGCAAAGAGGTCGTTCAGGCATTTAACGACCATGGTGCTGGTCATGTCTGGGCAGGGGAAGGCAAAGGGGAAACGGGAGTACTCATCAACAATGTTGAGGAAGTACACATTACGGTCAGAGGACGGGAGGGGCCCCTTAAAATCGATGCTCAAGCGCTCGAAGGGGCGGGTGGCCTTGATCAGGCTTGCTCTGTCCGGCCTAAAGAAGTGCGGTTTGCACTCGGCACAGGTCTGGCAGTTCCTGGTCATGGTCCCGACCTCCTCGATGGAGTAGGTCAGGTTGCGGGCCTTAATGAAGTGGTAAAGCCTGGTGACCCCGGGGTGGCAGAGGTCGTTGTGGAGGGTCTGAAGTCTATCAATTTGCGCGTTGGCACATGTAATTCGCGATAGAGCGTCAGGGGGTTCGTTCAGCTTACCAGGCCGGTACAAGATATCATAATCGTAGGTGGATAGCTCGATTCTCCACCTCAAGATCTTGTCGTTCTTGATTTTACCCCTCAGCTTGTTATTAAACATAAAAGCGACCGAACGCTGGTCGGTGAGGAGGGTAAATCGCTTGCCTGCGAGGTAATGCCTCCAGCAGCGTACCGCCTCCACAATCACCTGGGCCTCCTTCTCGACCGAAGAGTGTCGGATCTCAGGGCCCTGGAGGGTCCTTGAGAAGAAGGCCACCGGTCTCCCCTCCTGGTTGAGGGTAGCGGCTAGGGCGAAGTCGGATGCATCGCTCTCCACTTGGAAGGGGATGGACTCATCCACTGCGTGCATAGTGGCCTTAGCAATGTCTCCCCTGATGAGGGAGAAGGCCGCGCGCGCTTCTTCCGTAAGGGGGAAGGAGGTGGACTTCATGAGGGGTCTGGCTTTGTCCGCATAATTCGGCACCCATTGGGCATAGTAGGCGACGAGCCCCAGGGTTCTCTTCAGCGCCTTTGGACAGTGGGGAAGGGGTAGCTCCATGAGGGGACGCATTCTTTCGGGATCGGGGCCGATGATTCCGTTCTCTACTACGCAGCCGAGGATGGCAAGGCGCGAGGTGTTAAACACACATTTCTCCTTATTGTAGGTGAGGTTCAGCCGTTGGGCCGTACGGAGGAATCTTTCCAGGTTAGCGTCATGGTCTTGCCGGTCGCGGCCGCAGATGGTGACGTTATCTAGATAGGGGAACGTGGCTTGCAGCCCGTTCTGGTCAACCATCCGGTCCATCTCCCTTTGGAAGACCGAAACCCCATTGGTGACGCCGAAGGGGACCCTAAGGAAGTGGTAGAGGCGGCCATTCGCCTCGAAGGCGGTATACTGGCGGTCCTCGGGGCGGATAGGGAGTTGGTGGTAGGCCGACTTAAGGTCGATGGTAGAGAATACCCGGTATTGAGCAATCTGATTGACCATATCAGATATGCGGGGAAGGGGGTATGCGTCCAGCTGGGTGTACCGGTTTATGGTTTGGCTGTAGTCGATGACCAGGCGGTTTTTATTGCCGGTCTTAACGACTACAACCTGGGCACGCCAGGGGCTGCTGCTCCCCTCGATGATGCCCTCCTTCAGGAGACGCTGCACCTCAGAGCTAATGAAAGCTCTGTCCCCGGCGCTGTACCGCCTGCTCTTGGTAGCGACGGGTTTGCAGTCGGGGGTGAGGTTAGCGAACAGGGAAGGTGGCGGGACCTTGAGGGTGGATAGGCCGCAGGTGTTACGCGGTGGGCGATTTAAAGGCTGCTGGTTGTCGACAGTGAGCGGGGGGAGGGGTCCACCGTATGCTAGAGTGACGCTTTGGAGGTGGGATTGAAAATCCAGCCCTAGTAGGACGACAGCGCATAGCTGGGGCAGGACGAGGAGTTTAAAATTTTTATACTCCGTGCCCTTAACCGACAGGGTCACAACACAGTAGCCGCTGATGTCTGTGGCGTGGGACCTCGATGCCATCGAGGTCCGGTTGCGCGTTGGCTGGACAGTGAGGGAGTAGTGGCTCACCGTGTCTGGATGTATGAAGCTCTCCGTGCTTCCGCTGTCGAACAGGCAGGTCGTGGCGTGGCCGTCTACTTTGATGTCCATCATTGACTTGGACAGCTGATGCGGGCGAGCTTGGTCCAGTGTGACGGAGGCTAGTGTGTGGCTGAGCGGGTCGCTGTAGTCTGTAGGTGAAGCGGTCGTCAGGTCGGGAGGTAAGGTGGCAGTCGAGCGTGGTGGGTAAAATGGAGGCGCCCATGAGGTGGGGCAAAATGGCGGAGAAGATGGCTGCCCCCACAACCCACATGAGGCACTGCTGGCGTCGGTTGCCTGGATCAAAGATGGCCGCCCCCACAGTTCGCATGAGGCACTGCTGGCCTCTGCTGCTCTCCCTCTGCAGGCCTTCGCGAAGTGGCCTTTCTTCAGGCAGCTGGAGCACGTCGCGTTTTTGGCTGGGCAGCGCGACCTCGGGTGTTTCGCCTGCCCACAGAAGAAGCAGCCGGCGGCCCGGTCGCGGGGGTCCGAAGTCGCAGCCGGTACCGGGGGTGGCGGTCCCGATCGGGTCCGGGACGCCGACGCTGAGATAGGTCCCGGGGGCGGCGCTACGAGGGGTATTGCGGTCGGGGTCGGGCCCGAGTCCCAGAGTCGCGAACTGTACCTGGAATACACCTCAAGGTCCCGCTGGGTTACTTCTAGGGAGTAGGCCAAGGCTGCAGCTGTGTTCAGGTCGAGGTCCTTTGATTCCAGCAGTCTCTGCCGTGAGTAGTCGGACCGAAGGCCTTTCACGAAGGCATCGCGGATGTTATCTTCAGTGTTTTCTGCAGCCGATACTGCTTTAAAGTCACAGTCCCTGCCGAGTGTTCGTAGTGCCCGTAAAAATTCAGCTACAGACTCTCCTGGCTGTTGCGGGCGGGATCTTAGGAGGTGTCTGGCATACATGGAATTTACCGGGCTCTGGTACTGCTGTTTCAGTAGGTTGATAGCGGCCTCGTAAGTAGTAATGTCCTGGATGAGTGCGTATACTTTAGGGCTCGCTTGGGCGGTCAGAACTCTTAGTTTGGATCTCTGAGGGATTCTTCCAGGTAGGATTCGAAGCAGCACAGCCAGTGTTTGAAGTCGAGGGCTGCGTTTGTCGCTTGTGGGTTTAGATCCAGGTACGGTGGTTTGAGGGCTCGCAGCCAAGCCGGCTGCTGTGGCTGTTGTAGCTGGGCGTCTGGCTGGTCGTTTGGCTGCTCCGTTGGTTGGTTGTTTGGCTGCTCAAGTGACGACATTTTAAAATTTAGTCAATAAAATTGATATACCTATCAATTCGTCCAATGAAAAGCGACGAGTTAAGAAAGTAACTATAGGTTTTTATTGACTAAATAACAGAGCCCACCCTCGTGGGTGATCGGATCCAAGAAGGAGGAATACCAGCCAGTCGACCACCTTTATACCCGGGCAGGTAGGTGGAGCCATGGGCGGAGTCGGCAGTGGTCAGCCCAGGTATAGCAGCGTGACAAGAGGCGACCTCGTACAGTGATACAACAATGTGAACAGTGATAACTATAGGGAAACGATCTAACAGTGATAACTATAGTGTAACGATAGTAAACGGTAAAAGTGGTTTACCACACACCCCTCCCAGATGACCTTCGTGAAGCTCATTGAGCACTCTCTCCCTTAACTTTGGTGGAATTACCACTCGGGATCCACACATCAAGGTCTCCTGGCATACTGACAGCTGTTCTCTTCTGGATGAGAATGCTGGCAACAGTGAGTCGCCATGTGCTGGCCATCCCTTCACCGTCAAATCATATACCCGAGACAGTGTCGGGTCATTTCGGGTCTCCTTCTCTATACCAGCGTTAGTTACTGGCAAGCATTCAATTATAGTCGAATGAAATATTTCAACAGGATCCACTGCTGGTGCTTCCTCCGCAGTAGGCAGTGGCAGGCGTGATAGCCCATCAGCGTTTCCATGCTGTTTTATGCCTTTATACTCGATTTCATATTGGTGCGCCCCTAGAAAAAGGGACCATCTTTGTAGCCGTTGCGCAGTCATCACCGGAACGCCCTTCTTTGGATTAAAGATGGAGACAAGTGGTTGGTGGTCAGTCAGCAAGGTGAACTTCTGGCCGTGCAGATAGTGATTGAACTTTTCCACTCCCCACACTAGGCTGAGGGCCTCCCTGTCAATCTGGGCGTAGTTACGCTCGGCTGAGGTTAGTGACCGAGACGCAAAGGCTACTGGCCTCTCCGAGCCGTCCGGGAATTTGTGCGACAGCACCGCTCCAATGCCATAGGGTGATGCTTCACACGCCAACCGAATTGGTAGTGCTGGGTTGAAATGAGCCAACACCTCTTTTGATGTGATCAATGCTTTGATCTTCTGGAAAGCTCGTTTACATTCGTCACTCCACTTCCATGGTACCCCCGTTTGCAGTAGGGTGTTCAGTGGGTGTAGTATGGTAGACAAATTCGGCAAGAACTTATGGTAGTAGTTCACCAGCCCGAGGAACGACCTCAGTTGTGACACATTTTTCAGTGCTGGAGCCTTGACTACTGCCTCAATCTTTTCAGGGGACTTATGTAACCCCTCTTTATTAATAACGTGGCCACAATACGAGATCTGCTTCTGGAAAAACTCACATTTGTGGCGATTAGCTCGGAGCCCATAATCCTTCAATCTAGTGAGCACCTGCTCCAGGTTGGCGAGGTGATCACTGTCATTTTTGCCCGTGACCAGGATGTCATCCAAATAACACTGGGTCCCTGGAATGCCTTGCAGGACTTGTTCCATTGCCCTTTGCCAAATAGCCGGAGCTGATGCTACCCCGAACACCAGCCGGTTGTATTGGTAGAGACCTCTATGAGTGTTGATCATGAGGTACTGTTTCGAGGCTTCTTCTACCTCCATTTGTAGGTACGCCTAAGCCAGGTCAATCTTAGTGAAGCGTTTCCCTCCAGATAGTGAGGCGAAAATATCTTCAATCCGCGGAAGCGGATATTGTACAGTGTGAAGGACTGGGTTCACTGTCACCTTAAAGTCCCCACAGATGCGAACCTTCTTTGGTTCCCCAGGCGTATTACTCAATGACCTCTTCATTACAGGAACGATGGGTGTAGCCAACTCGCTCCAGTCCACTTTGGACAGTACTCCTGAACGTTCCAAACCTTCCAGCTCTGCTTCGGCGGCTGGGTGGATCGCATAAGGTACCGGTCTGGCCTTAAACAACTTTGGGCTTGCATTTTCCTCCATTTTGATCGTCGCTGTTATGCCTTTTAGTGTTCCGAGTCCCTGCTGGAACACTTCTTGTGCGTCAGTTAGCATTTTTGACAGTCGTCCAGGTGTGACGTCGTCATCCTTTTTGGCATCTACAGTCAGTGCTTGTATGGAATGCCAATCTAGCTGTATCTTCCAGATCCATTCACGTCCTAGTAGTGGTGGCCCTCCATCTGGCAATACATATAGGTCCATTTTTGGTGTTTCCTTGCCGTTATATAAAATGGGCCAGAAATTCGGGTCCAAATGCGTGAGTACGATCTGGGTACTCACGCATCTGGCCGGTGGAAATGCCGGCGTTCAGCATGCACAGCGCATGCGGGGAACGCCGGCATTTCCAGTCCTCTGAACGAAGGGGTTCAGAGGCACAGCGCGTGCGACTGCACAGGCAGCACTTGCACAGTGAACTTCGTCGATTTCATTCATGGATTCAGTGAGGGTAAATCCTTACAAGTTACACTTGAAAAAAGCATGTGTAAAGTTGTTCCAAGGCTGCGGAGGAAGATATATTTTATCGTGGAGCTTCTGAAAGGCAATATTTTTGTTCGGGAAAGGGAGGGAAGTTATTTTAAGAAATTTTAAGTAAGTTTTAAAGTTTAAATTTTTTTTTTTTTAAACGGGTTTTCAGAACGGTAGGTAGAAGGAGCAATTGTGGCTGTGTGAATGGAATGTGAAAATGAGTGTTCTAAAATGAGTAATGTAACATTTCCAGCACTTTTAAGAAAGAAACTTTTCATCAGTAATAAGTAATTATGTATGTATGTCCGCATATATTCCTTTACGTATATGTATGTATGTTTTATATTCCTTTACTTATGTGTATGAATGTATGTTTTTAATTATGATTTTCCAATAAGTTACTTTCTCTGAAAGTCATAATTAAATAATACATTCATACACATAAGTAAAGGAATATATACATAACACGCAAAGGAATATATACAGACATACATACTTTCAGAAGCTCCACGATAAGAAATATCTTCCTCCGCAGCCTCTGGAGCAACTGTACCCATGCTTTTTTCATGTGTAAGTTGTAAGGACTTGACCTCACTGAAAGCATGAATGAAAGCGGCGAATTTTACTGCGCACGCGTTGCCTGTGCAGTCGCACGCGTTCTGCCTCTGAACCCCTTCGTTCAGAGGACAGGAAATGCCAGTTTTCCCCATATGCACTGTGCATGCTGAAAACCGGCATTTCCTCCGGCCAGACGCGTAAGTACCCCGACCGTACTCGCGCATTTGGAAGGGAATTACTGGGCCAACATTTTACATGTCAATAAAATGAAAAATTTAACAATTGCACGATTTGCCCCCTCGCATCTGCGACTGAGGGTCCAAGGAGGTGCATTGCGCAAGAGGTCATCGTCGTACGTATCCTCACACTGTTCCCTTTCGGGAACTGTATGAAGTGGTGGAAGGATTTATGGCCGTGATTAATGCTCATTCCGTGACCGTAACCATCTTTGAACCAGCCATTAGGGTGGTTAGTCCTATGGCGTGAGGGTTTTACGGGCTCCCACAACCCATCTGAGGGGGGGGGCCACCCACACCCACGGACGCAAGTATCCCGCTGGATGTCCACCCAGAATTTATAGTTGGAGCTCCGACTCCACTTGCCGGGACTGTCTGGAGTGGGGTTCGAAACTCTACTCCTTCTGGCCCAGCGGCGGGGATGCTTACTGCTACGCAAAAGGCCCACTCCGCACAAAAGGTGACACCCATACGTTTCCTGCGCCTTTTCCCTCCCCGTGACTGGAGCCCTATGCTGCCACTTGAAAGACCAAGCTATCATCTGCCCTTTTTGCGGCGCCTTTGACTTCTCATTACCAATGATGAGCAGGCGCTGCGCCTCCACCTCCTTGAGGAGATTGCTGATGTCATCATCAGTTCAATTGTGAGTTCTTTTAATGCCGTGAATTGTGCTCATTCCAGCCATTTCACTTTGCTAATCGGATTGGGCCTTTGGCATGGCGGTAGGATACCTGCCGCTGGGCCAGATCAGGGTAGGGTTTCGAACCCCGCTCCAGACAGTCCCGGCAAGTGGAGTCGGAGCTCCGGCTCTAAATTCTGGGTTGACATCCAGTGGGATATTTGCGTCCGTGGGTGTGGGTGGCCCCCCCTCCTTGTATAGCTTGTGGGAGCCCGTAAAACCCTCCCGCCATAGGACTAACCGCCCTAATGGCTGGTTCAAAGATGGTTACGGTCACGGAATGAGCGTTAATCATGGCCATAAATCCTTCCACCACTTCATACAGTTCCCCAAAGGGAACAGTGTGAAGACACGTATGACGATGACATTGCTAAATAAATAAATGGAATTAAAAAAATTCTTGTAGGGCTTTTAAAAGTCTTTAAATTACTTTAATTCTGTTTAAAACTACTTCAGATTCTTCAAAATAATGTAAACGTTTTTAAAAGTTTATAAAAGTTACCAAAATCTTCAAAAAACTTCCAAAAACCTATTTAAACTGCTGCTTTGCATGTAAAAATGCTTAGCAGCTTGGCAGAAACATTGGGGGCATGTCCTGTTAAACTGAGACCTCAAGGGGTGTGTCTCAGTTGCACAGCGCACTACAGGCTTCGCGCTGGCTGCACTCCTGGGCGGCGTGACATCATACGCTGCCCGGGATTCTTCTTTTTCAAAATCGAATTCCAGGCGTCCCTGGAGGTCAACGGCCAGCGCGTCGGGTAAGTGCATATCAGGGGCTTGCACACGCGGCAAGCCCCCGATCTGAATTTCTGGCCCAATGTTCACCCTTATTTTTCCTTTGGGGTAGACTTTTTGCCCCGTGTACGTCTTCAAGACAATCTTTGTATCTCTCAAGGCTATATGTGAGAATAGCCGCTTGTAGCCCCTTCGATTTATAACTGTTAGGGCTGATCCTGTGTCCAATTCCATTTTCACTTGGACTCCAGCTATCTTGAGCGTGACCCAGATAGTTTGGTGATCCTCCGTTTTGATCACATTATGTAGTTTCAGACAACCCAGCTCCTTGCTTCCAGAGTCTGTATCACTTTTCTGTTCGTCTGCACTACTCTCCGTCACCTTATGTACCTTCTTGTACTTCTCCTGTGGAGATTTCTTGCTGCTGGTTTTCTTTCCCGACCTGCAGACTCTTGCTATGTGTCCTACTTTTCCACACTGTCTGCACACTTTGTCCTTGAACCAGCAATCCTTATGGTCGTGTGTTGTTCTGCCGCAGCGATAGCACTTCACTGTTCCGTATGACATTTCATTTGTGCCATATTCTTGCAGTCTCCGTTGTATCTCTGCCGCGCCCCGTGCTGCTGCTTCGTGTGATACTGCAATGCTGAAAGCCTTGTCCAGCGTAAGATCCTTTTCTGATAGAAGCCGTTTCTGGGTTTCTTCACTTTGAAGCCCACACACAAACTTGTCCCTCAAAGTATCTGCTAGTCCCGTTCCAAACTGGCAGTGTTTCGATAGCTTGCGCAGTTCCGTTAAATACTGAGCATTACTTTCATCTTTATGCTGGTTCCTTTTGTGAAACTTAAATCTTTCTGCTATCAGCAGCGGTGTGGGGTTTAACTGGTCCTGTAGGATTGACACTATATTTTTAAAATCCTTTTCTACTGGCTTCTCTGGGGTTACTAGGTTTCGTAGTAAGCCATACGTTTTTGCACCCATTGAATTCAACAATACCAGCGCTTTCTTGTCATCTGGCACTTCATTCACCTTGCAGTATACTTCTATGCGTTCGACATATGTCGTCCAATCTTCGACTTCATTGTCGAACGCTGTGATGCTGTCACTCTTCGGCATTTTTGTGTGTGGTTAGACTGGCTTAAAATGTCATCTCCTGCGCTTCCCTTTCTTCCCCGCTGCGGCATAAAATGCCGTCTCCCGCGCTTTTCTTTCTTCCCCGCTAATGCTGCTCGGCCCTTGAACACCGGCTGCGCTCTGCGCGTTTTTCTGTGCGCCTCTCTCCCCCATTGACACTGCTCGGCCGTTGAACACCGGCTGCGCTCTGCGCGTTTTTCTGTGCGCCTCTCTCCCCCATTGACACTGCTCGGTCCTTGAACACCGGCTGTGCCCTGCTCTCTCTCATCCATTGATGCCACTCGGTCCGAACACCAGCTGCGCCCTGTGCGCTCTACCCTCTCTCTCTGCCCCGTTGACGCTGCTCGGCCTTTTTCTGTGCCGTCGGTCGGCTCTAGCCGCCGCTGTCCGGGAAGGGTCTGCACAGTACCTGTTGCCAGCCCATTTCGCTGGACCACCGTGACTGGAAAGCCAAGCCTGGCTCTCGACAGCTTCCCCTGCAATGCTCAAATCTCCGCTGGAAGACTGGGGGGTTTCCCGTGGTCGACGCCCGTGCTTCTGGACTCGGCCTTCTTCCACTGTTCTGCAGGAGCGAATCCCTGGGAGGTGATGCAGAGTTGCAGGTAAGTTTGAATCTGCTCGTTGCCAATGTTAGATCCGTGTATCTTGATGTTGTGTCCTTCAATAATTAGACAAGAGACTGCAGGGAACGATGAACAGGTGTTTACTGAATGAGGGTTACTCTAGAACTAAGTGTACAGATCCCTTCTCAGGGTTTATATACAGGTGTGGTCACTGCCGGTACTTACAGTATACAGGAGCTGTAAAAAGTAGTTCTCCCCTTAAAGGTACATACATTACAGTAAAGAGGTGTAAGATTCTAGCTGATGCCTTGTCTTATTAATTAGCAGGTTCGAGAGTCTCGTGTCAACAACTTTAATACCTTATTAGAAATATAAGATGAGCAGATTCTCTGTCCTCTCCCGTACCTTACATTGATCCATCAATCAGAGTAAACTTGCAAGTCCTGCGTGTCCACAGTAACTTACACGAGGTCAGCCCGCTGGATGGAACCTCGGGCGCCCTGAGCTTGATCTCCGGTGTCTCCAGTCCCGACTGCCCCCTTACATCAGGATCCCCTCACTTTTATACCCTGTAGTGATCCATCTCTGGCACCTGACTCTTCTTTGTCTTCTCTGCTGGGTTTCAGCAGGAAGCGAGGGAAAGACAGCTGGAACTTCTCTAATCTGTGGTTTACAAGGACACTTTCCCTGGTTCCCATCAGTTACTTTTCTTCAGTAATGTTCTCATTATCCCTAAACTACCCTGCCTGCTGTTAATGATGTTATTTTACAGCTTCACAGTTTTAGGTGTAAACATCACACATTATAATCTAATGTATTCTATTTCTCACTCTGGTTTAAGATTATATTGTGGTTAATAACAGACAAACCCGGTTCTTCCCCTGATCTAATTAGAGTTTCCCCCGAGTGGAATTTGTGGAATGGAATGTCTTATCCGTGAATGTCTTGTCTGCAGTGAAACGTCTGTTTGAGTTTCTAACTTAGATTAAACTTCTCTCTCCCACAATGCACATTCTATCAGACATTTGATGTCAATGTACTTTAGCCATGTTCTGTTAATATCATTAAAACCAACAAGCGGTTCAGATACACAAACCTTTAAAAGTGGGAGGCACAAGCTGATCAAGTGTTTAAAAAGCACATAGGATCTTAGATTTTGTAAACAGGGGTGTACAGTGCAAAAGGGCAGGTACAGCACGGGTTAGATACGGAGTAAAGCTCCCTCTACACTGTCTCATCAAACACTCCCAGGGCAGCTACAGCACGGGTTAGATACAGAGTAAAGCTCCCTCTACACTGTCCCATCAAACACTCCCAGGGCAGATACAGCACGGGTTAGATACAGAGTAAAGCCCCCTCCACACTGTCCCATCAAACACTGCCAGGGCAGATACAGCACGGGTTAGAGACAGAGTGAAGCTCCTGCTACACTGTCCCATCAAAAACTCACAGGGCAGGTACAGCACGGGTTATATAGAGAGTAAAGCTCCCTCTACACTGTCCCATCAAACACTCCCAGGGCAGGTACAGCACGGGTTAGATACAGAGTAAAGTTCCCTCTACACTGTCCCATCAAACACTCACAGGGCAGGTACAGCATGGGTTAAATACAGAGTAAAGCTCCCTCTACACTGTCCCATCAAACACTGCCAGCCCATAATGAGCAGGGCTCAGGGAGGTTGGTTGCTAGGCACTGCAGTGATGTCATAAAGCAGGGCCATTCAGCCCAGCTGGTCGTTTCCTTGTCCCTTTAAAGGAGGAGAGCGGGGACACCCTGTCTCCAAACACACCCCACCTGTTCATACTGTGAATCCCCGGGCAAGGCCCAAGGCCCAGAGTGTGGACACAACCAAGGGGGAAAAGAGGAGGAGAGCGGGGACACCCTGTCTCCAAACACATCCCACCTGTTCATACTGAGAATCCCCGGGCAAGGCCCAAGGCCCAGAGTGTGGACGCAACCAAGGGGGAAAAGAGGAGGAGAGCGGGGACACCCTGTCTCCAAACACATCCCACCTGTTCATACTGAGAATCCACGGGCAAGACCCAAGGCCCAGAGTGTGGAACACCACCAAGGGGGAAAAGAGGAGGAGCGCGGGGACACCCTGTCTCCAAACACATCCCACCTGTTCATACTGAGAATCCCCGGGCAAGGCCCAAGGCCCAGAGTGTGGAACACCACCAAGGGGGAAACGAGGAGGAGAGCGGGGACACCCTGTCTCCAAACACATCCCACCTGTTCACACTGAGAATCCCCAGGCAAGGCCCAAGGCCCAGAGTGTGGAACACCACCAAGGGGGAAAAGAGGAGGAGAGCGGGGACACCCTGTCTCCAAACACACCCCACCTGTTCACACTGAGAATCCCCGGGCAAGGCCCAAGGCCCAGAGTGTGGAACACAACCAAGGGGGAAAAGAGGAGGAGGGCGGGGACACCCTGTCTCCAAACGCATTCCACCTGTTCATACGGAGAATCCCCGGGCAAGACCCAAGGCCCAGAGTGTGGACACACCCCGGGGAGAGATGGTGCAGTGTGGGGGGTGGGGGAGGAGTCTGCTCATTCCGGGGGGAAGATCAGACAAAGTGCATTGAGTGGTGGGTCCAGCAGTGAAACTGAAACCAAACCAAAGGGAACAAATAAAGATCCAATCCAAGGGAACAAGCAGCGGGACAATGCGGAGAAACCACAACCGGCCCAAAGTTATTCACTGAGCGAGCATCGACTGCTTATTGTGAGAGAGTTTCACACTTCTACCATCCTGTGTGTGGAGAAGTGTTTCCAGCTTCTCTCCTGAAGGGCCTGGCTCGAATTATAAAGTTCTGTCCCCTCGTCCGAGACTCCCCACCAGCGGGAAATGTTTCTTCTATCTACCCCAGCAATTGCTTCCAAAATCCTCAAAACCTCAATCAAATCAGCACTCAACTTTCTACAATGCATGGAATACAACCTTAGTGTATGTCCCAATAGTTTAACCCTTGGAGCCCTGATAACATGCTGGAGAATCTGTACTACAGTCCTTTCAAGGCCAATATATTCTTTCTCAGGTGTGAGGCCCAGAACTGTGCACAGTGCTCCAGATGTGGTCTAACCAGGGCTTTGGATAGCTGTAGCAAAACTTCCTCCCCTCTATATTCTGGACCTCTAGTCATAAGGATTAACATTTCATTAGGCGTTTTGTTTATATTTATTTTAAACACTCCCAGGGCAGGTACAGCACAGGTTAGATACAGAGTAAAGCCCCCTCTACACTGTCCCATCAACACTCCCAGGACTGGTACAGCACGGGTTAGATACAGAGCAAAGCTCACTCTACACTGTCCCATCAAACACTCCCAGGGCAGGTATACGGACATGTTACCGATACCTTCGCTTGATACCAAGACTAGGAGAGGCACTCTGGAAGATTTGGGGAGCTGGGGCTTGTGCACGAGAATAATTAAAGGTATGAGAACTGAAATAATCTTGAGTTAGAAAAGGGACAAAGTCCAATAATGGAGCAGTCATTAACAGGACATCAATTAGTCTCCACTTATCTTGGAGAAATCAAGGACTCGACCTACGGTGTGTTAGAAACAAAGTTAATCTGTTTGACAGATATCAAAATATTAAACGCCAGCACAGTCAGGGGTGTTATTAACATCACCAGATACAAACCCCAACTGTCAGAATGAACATAGTTCAGACCTGGATGTGATTAACAGCAGCAATAACAGCAGAATCGAACCCCTGTCGTCACTTGTGAACTCGCTGGTGTGTCAGCAGCTGGGATGGCTAAGTGAATCCCTTCCCACACAGGAAGCAGGTAAATGGCCACTCCCCAGTATGAACTCCCTGGTGTGTCAAAAGATCCCTTGTGCTTTTAAAGCTCTTCTTACAGTCAGAATATTTAAAAGGTCTCTTATCAGTGTGAACGCATTGGTCTGAAGTGAGGCTGGAGGACTGAGTGAATCCCTTCCCACACTCAGGTCAAGTGAACAGTCTCTCGCCAGTGTGAACTCGCTTGTGTGTCAGCAGGTGGGATGACTGGGTGAATCCCTTCCCACACACACAGCAGGTGAACAGTCTCTCCCCGGTGTAACTGCGTCATGAGCTTCCAGCTGGGATGGGTAATTGAATCCCTTCCCACAGTCCCCACATTTCCCCGGTTTCTCTGTGGTGCGGGTGTCCTTGTATCTCTCCAGGTTGGATGATCAGTTGAAGCCGCATCACACAGAACACGTGTATGGATTCTCCCCGCTGTGAATGGTGCAATGTGTTTTTTCAGGCTGTGTAACTGGTTATAGCTCTTTCCACAGTCAGTGCACTGGAACACTCCCACTTGGGTGTGCGTGTCTCGGTGCTTTTCTAGTCACACTGATGCTTGAAATCTTTTCCCACGGACAGAACAGAAACACATTTCTCCTTCCACATTCAAAGGCCGATGATATTCAGTCCTGATGAATGGAGTGCCTGTCAGATCTTAAAATGATGTTCAGTTTGAGTTTCCAGTCTGTAAATCCTCCCCTTCTTACATCCTGTAACAGGAGTTTACAAAAGACATCACTTAGTAGAGGATAGAAACTCAGAACAGGCAACTGGGGGAGAACAGCGACCGAGGCGGAACATAAAAGTGGCGGCAGCAGCGAGCCCCGACCACAGCGGCTGGACCTGGGGGAGAACAGCGACCGAGGCGGAGCATAAAAGCGGCGACAGCAGCGAGGCCCGACCACAGCGGCTGGACCTCGGGGAGAACAGCGACCGAGGCGGAGCATAAAAGCGGCGGCAGCAGCGAGGCCCGACCACAGCTGCTGGACCTGGGGGAGAACAGCGACCGAGGCGGAGCATAAAAGCGGCGGCAGCAGCGAGGCTTACCAACCAGCAGCGGGGAGAGAGGTAAAAAGTAAGCAGAGTGTGTCGTCACCAGGGAGCAGGTAAGTGATTGGTTGGTGAGTATTTCTCTATTTTTTAAACTTTAACTCTGGTTTATAGTTGCTAAGGTCTTTCTGGTGTAGCGGGGACTGTTGGTGAACCATACAAGCGCCCTAGTGTATATCTTTAATTGGTGGTATTGAATTAATTTAAATTAATTAAAGGGTAAGTCATGTCAGGACAGCCCAGCCCCGTGTTATGCTCCTCTTGCTCTATGTGGGAATTCAGGGACGCTGCCTGTGACCCTGACGACCATGTGTGCCAGAAATGTATCCAGTTGCAGCTACTAGTAGACCGCATTGCGGCGCTGGAGCTGCGGCTGGATGAGTTTTGGAGCATTCACGATGCTGAGAGGGTCGTGAGTAGCACGTTTAGTGAGTTGGTCACACCGCAGGTAAGGTCTGCACAGGCAGAAGGGAAATGGGTGACCATCAGGTGGAGCAGTAGAAGCAGGCAGGTAGTGCAGGGGTCCCCTGTGGATATCAACTTCTCAAACAGGTATACCGATTTGGATACTGTTGAGGGGGATGACTTACCAGAGTAAGGCAGCAGCAGCCAACTTCCTGGCACCAGGGGTGCTTCTGCTGTTCAGGAAGGGAGGAAAAAGAGTGGGAGAGCAATAGTGGTAGGGGATTCAATCGTAAGGGGAACAGATAGGCGTTTCGGTGGCCATAGATGTGACTCCAGGATGGTTTGTTGCCTCCCTGGTGCCAGGGTCAAGGATGTCACTGAACGACTGCAGGGCATTCTGAAGGGGGAGCGTGAACAGTCAGAGGTCATGGTTCACATTGGGACCAATGACATGGGTAGGAAGAGAGATGAGGTCCTGCAGCAAGAATTTAGGGAGCTAGGCAGCAGACTAAAGAGCAGGACCTCAAAGGTTGTAATCTCTGGATTACTCCCGGTGCCACGTGCTAGTGAGTATAGGAATAGGAGGATAGAGCAGATGAATGCGTGGCTAAAGAGTTGGTGCAGGAGGGAGGGCTTTAGTTTCCTGGATCACTGGGCCTGCTTCTAGGGAAGGTGGGACTTGTACAAGTCGGACAGGTTGCACCTGAACCAGAACAGGACAAATATCCTTGCGGGGAGGTTTGCTAGCACTGTTCAGGGGGGTTTAAACTAACTTGGCAGGGGGATGGGATACAGAGTGGAGCTATAATAGGGGGTGATGTACAGCCAAATATAGAGGAAAAAATAAGTCAGACTGGAAGACAGAGCAAATATGTAACGGCACAAGGGATTAGGGCAAGGCTAAATGGCATTTATTTTAATGCAAGGAGTCTTACGAATAAGGTGGATGAACTGAAGTTATTGATGAACACATGGGAATATGATATTGTTGCTATCACGGAGACATGGTTGAGGGAGGGGCAAGACTGGCAGCTCAATATTCCGGGGTATAGAATCTTCAGGCGAGACAGAGGGTGGGGGGTAAAAGAGGAGGGGGTGTCGCAATATTAATTAAGGAGACAATTACTGCTGTAAGGAGGGATGATCTTTTAACAGGTTCCTCAAATGAGGCCATATGTGTTGAACTTAAAAACAAAAAGGGGGCTAGCACTTTGCTGGGAGTATACTATAGGCCCCCAAACAGCCAGGGGGAGATAGAGGAACAGATATGGAGGCAAATTTCAGAGAAGTGTGCAAATAATTGGGTAATTATAGTGGGGGATTTCAACTTCCCCAATATTAACTGGGATAGTCAGAGTGTGAAAGGCTTAGAGGGTGCAGAATTCTTAAAGTGCATCCAGGAGAGCTTTTTGAGCCAGCATGTAGAAAGTCCTACAAGAGAGGGGGCGGTACTGGACCTAATTCTAGGGAATGTGGTAGAAGTGTTAGTAGGTGAGCACTTTGGTGACAGTGACCATAATTCGGTGAGATTTAAGGTAGTCATGGAAAAGGACAAGGATGGACCGGAAATAAAGGTTCTGAATTGGGGGAAGGCCGATTTTAATATGATAAGGCAGGATCTGGCCAATGTGGACTGGGATCAGCTACTTGAAGGAAAATCCACATCGGAGCAATGGGAGTCTTTCAGAAAGGAAATTGAGAGAGTACAATGGCAACATGTTCCCGTAAAGGTCAAGGGTGGGACCAACAAGCCCAGGGAACCTTGGATGTCAAGGGATATACGAGAATGGATTAGGAAAAAAAGGGGGGCTTTTGGCAGATACAAACGACTAAAGACAGAGGAAGCCCTAGAAGAGTATAAAAAGTGCAGGGGGATACTTAAAAAAGAAATTAGGAGAGCGAGGAGGGGCCATTAAATAACACTGGCGAGCAAAATAAAGGAAAATCCTAAGGTGTTTTATAAATATATTAAGGGCAAGAGGGTAACTAGGGAAAGAGTAGGGCCCATTAGGGACCAAAGTGGCAAACTGTGTGTAGAGCCAGAGGATGTAGATGGGGTTTTAAATGAATTTTTTGCATCTGTGTTCACTATGGAGAAGGACGATGTGGACATAGAAATCGGGCAGGGGGACTGTGATATACTTGAACATATTAGCATCGAGAGGGGGGAGGTACTAGCGGTTTTAGCAGGCTTAAAAGTGGATAAATCCCCAGGCCCGGACGAGATGTATCCCAGGCTACTATGTGAGGCAAAGGAGGAGATTGCAGGGGCACTGACACAAATTTTCAGAACCTCTCTGGCCACAGGGGATGTGCCAGAGGACTGGAGAACAGCTAACATAGTACCATTATTCAAGAAGGGTAGTAGGGATAAAACCAGGGAATTACAGGCCAGTGAGCCTAACAACAGTGGTAGGGAAATTATTGGAAAAAATTCTGAGGGACAGAATTGGTCTCCACTTGGAGAGGCAGGGATTAATTAGGGATAGCCAGCATGGCTTTGTCAAGAGAAGATCATGTCTGACCAATTTGATTGAATTTTTCGAGGGGGTGACTAGGTGTGTGGATGAGGGTGGTGCAGTGGATGTGGTTTACATGGATTTCAGTAAGGCTTTTGATAAAGTCCCGCATAGGAGACTGGTCAGGAAGGTAAGTGCCCATGGCATCCAGGTTGCCTTGGCACTCTGGATCCAAAACTGGCTTAGTGGCAGAAGGCAGAGGGTGATGGTGGAAGGTTGTTTTTGTGACTGGAAGCCTGTGTCCAGTGGGGTACCGCAGGGATCGGTGCTGGGTCCCTTGCTGTTTGTGGTCTACATTAATGATTTGGATGTGAATGTAAAAGGTATGATCAGTAAGTTCGCAGATGACACGAAAATTGGTGGGGTGGTAAATAGTGAGGCGGGAAGCCTCAGGCTACAGGACGATATAGATGGGTTGGTCAGATGGGCGGAACAGTGGCAAATGGAATTCAACCCTGAAAAGTGTGAGGTGATGCATTTTGGATGGACTAACAAGGCAAGGGAATACACAATGAATGGTAAGACCCTAGGAAAGTCAGAGGATCAGAGGGACCTTGGTGTGCATGTACATAGATCCCTGAAGGCAGCACAACAGGTGGATAAGGTGGTTAAAAAGGCATATGGGATACTTACCTTCATTAGCCGAGGCATAGAATATAAGAGCAGGGAGGTTATGATGGAGCTGTACAAAATGCTGGTAAGGCCACAGCTGGAGTACTGTGTGCAGTTCTGGTCGCCACACTATAGGAAGGATGTGATTGCTTTGGAGAGGGTGCAGAGGAGATTTACCAGGATGTTACCTGGGCTGGAGCACATCAGCTATGAAGAAAGACTGGACAGGCTGGGGTTGTTTTCCTTGGAGCAGAGAAGGCTGAGGGGGGACCTGATTGAGGTATACAAAATTATGAGGGGCATAGATAGGGTGGATAGAAAGGAACTTTTCCCCTTAGTAGAGGGGTCAATAACAAGGGGGCATAGATTCAAGGTAAGGGGCAGGAGGTTTAGAGGGGATTTGAGCAAAAACTTTTTCACCCAGAGGGTGGCTGGAATCTGGAACTCACTGCCTGAAAGGGTGGTAGAGGCAGGAACCCTCACAACATTCAAAAAGCATTTGGATGAGCATTTGAAATGCCATAGCATACAGGGCTACGGACCAAATGCTGGAAAATGGGGTTAGATTAGATAGGGCTTGATGGCCGGCGCGGATGCGATGGGCCGAAGGGACTCTTTCCGTGCTGTATAACTCGATGACTCTATGACTAACTCTAGTTTCTACGGAACATTCTTTCCTCTCTTGTTCCCCCAAAGCTGTAAATCTCCATCTCACACACTCTCGCTCCTACCTGTGCTAAATCCCAAAGGTAACACACCATCTCCAACACATTGTCCTTCTCCCTCAAGGTGCCGACTCTGGCTGGGTTCAGATCTACACTCACTGGTTCCCCTCTCTCACCTCCCGTGAAGGTGCTGACTCTGGCTGGGTTCAGTTCTGCACCCAGGGGTTCCACTCGCTCTCCTCTCCTGAAGGTGCTGACTCTGGCTGCGTTCAGTTCTACACTCACTGGTTGCCCTCCCTCTCCTCCCCTGAAGGTGCTGACTCTGGCTGGGTTCAGATCTATACTCGCTGGTTCCCCTCCCTCTCCTCCCCTGAAGGTGCGGACTCTGGCTGGGTTCAGTTCTACACTCGCTGGTTCCCCTCCCTCACCTCCCCTGAAGGTGCTGACTCTGGCTGTGTTCAGTTCCACACTTACTGATACCCTTCCTCTCCTCCCCTGAAGGTGCTGATTCTGGCTGGGTTCAGTTCTACACTCACTGATAACAATCCCTCTCCTCCCTTGAAGGTGCTGAATCTAGCTGCGTCCAGTTCTACATTCAGTGGTTCTTCTCCCTCTCCTCACCTGAAAGTGCTGACTCTGGCTGGGTTCAGTTCTACACTCACTGCTCCCCTCTCTCTCCTCACCTGAAGGTGCTGACTCTGGCTGGGTTCAGTTCTACACTCACTGGTTCCCCTCCCTCTCCTCCCCTGAAGGTGCTGACTCTGGCTGGGTTCAGGTCTACACTCACTGGTTCCTCTCCCTCTCCTCCACTGAAGGTGCTGACTCTGGCTGGTTTCAGTTCTACACACACTGGTTCCTCTCCCTCTCCTCCACTGAAGGCGCTTACACTGGCTGGGTTCAGTTCTTAACTCACTGGTTCCCCTCTGACTCCTCCCCTGAAGGTGTTGACTCTGGCTGGGTTCAGTTCTACACTCCCTGGTTCCCCTCTCTCTCCTCTTCTGTAGGTGCTGACTCTGGCTGGATTCAGCTCTACACTCACTGGTTCCCCTCCCTCTCCTCCCCTGAAGGTGCTGACTCTGGCTGGGTTCAGTTCTACACTCACTGGTTCCCCTCCCTCTCCTCCCCTGAAGGTGCTGACTCTGGCTGGATTCAGCTCTACACTCACTGGTTCCCCTCCCTCTCCTCCCCTGAAGGTGCTGACTCTGGCTGGGTTCAGTTCTACACTCACTGGTTCCCCTCCCTCTCCTCCCCTGAATGTGCCGACTCTGGCTGGGTTCAGTTCTACACTCACTGGTTCCCCTCCCTCTCCTCCCCTGAATGTGCCGACTCTGGCTGGGTTCAGTTCTACACACACTGGTTCCTCTCCCTCTCCTCCACTGAAGGCGCTTACACTGGCTGGGTTCAGTTCTTAACTCACTGGTTCCCCTCTGACTCCTCCCCTGAAGGTGTTGACTCTGGCTGGGTTCAGTTCTACACTCCCTGGTTCCCCTCTCTCTCCTCTTCTGTAGGTGCTGACTCTGGCTGGATTCAGCTCTACACTCACTGGTTCCCCTCCCTCTCCTCCCCTGAAGGTGCTGACTCTGGCTGGGTTCAGTTCTACACTCACTGGTTCCCCTCCCTCTCCTCCCCTGAATGTGCCGACTCTGGCTGGGTTCAGTTCTACACTCACTGGTTCCCCTCCCTCTCCTCTGCTGAAGGTGCCGACTCTGGCTGGGTTCAGTTCTACACTCACTGGTTCCCCTCCCTCTCCTCTGCTGAAGGTACTGACTCTGGCTGGGTTCAGTTCTACACACACTGGTCCCCTCTCTCTCCTCCCGTTAAGCCCTCGTGACCCTTATTGGTCTGCAAAACTACGCTGCAGGTCATAGGTTACTTACAAACAACTTGTTTGTAACTGAACCCATTCTTTCTGTTCTGCTTCTTATCTCTGCCCTCTGGATCATGATGTCTGGTTCTTCAAACCGCCAGACCATATTTGCTAGGCTGAGGTTCCTTTTTCCTACCTTTCCAAAACTCAAAACAACTATTAATATTCTATGCAAGCCATTTAGTTTCTTTATGTTACTACTCTAAGTTTAGCTGACATTTTATTAAATCTTTCTCACAGTTCAGCATTAGCTGTGTGTAGCCTGGTGGCTATGCCTTATCTTATTCTTGTAAGGCTCCATTGTATAATGTCCTTGAGCTGGGCATATTGTATCACCACCTGGCTTCTCCTCAGCTCTTGGTGATCTTGCACATGACCCCTCTCTCTTTCCTTTGTCTAAAGTAATTTGTTTGCCCTGCATTTTAAACACTGAGAAGATTTGCTTTAACCCTTTCAATCCCTCCTTTTGTTCCCGTACCAAATTTAAATTTTGGCTAGGGATACCAGCTTCTTATCTGCTTTTACCATCCTCGGGATTTCTCCTGTATTGATGGCTTCAACTTATTAGTTTAAGTTTGTCTCTCCCTTCTATCTGTTTATTTGTGTTGGGCATGGTGGTCTGTGCGAATTCCCCAAGAGCCTTACATATACATTTCTGCTTCCGCCAGTTCTGCCTTCCATATTAGCTGTGCACCGTCTGGTTCAATATTGACCACAGCGACTGGCATTATTCGGGACACAGCTGCCTTGCAACACACATTCAAAATCATCATCATTACACAAAGCAATATTACAATTACAATAACAATTATTACTCCATGCATCAAATACGATCCCCAAGTTCATCCAAATAGCCATTCCCACCAGTCCCCCCCCCTGGGTTCTTTCGTAATTTCTTAACCTCCTTCCTATATGTTGTGCCAGGTTTGTTATGTTATCCGAGCTGTCAGGGATATACGTACAACATTCAGTTCCCAGCATTGTGCACGTCCCCCCCTCTTTAGCCAAGAGGTAATCGAGTGCCATCCTATTCTGGAGGGCTACCGTTCGTTTGGCTACCATTTCAGCACTGATCTCCAATAAAGCTTCGGCTGTGTCATTTGCTACTGTTTCGAAAATCTCCGCCATTAACCGTACTTCTAGAATAATTCGAGCTGTCCCATAAGACGGGAACATTATGGCGGCAAATCTCTCCGCTTCAGTTATTGCGCGTTTCTTTCAGTTTATGGGGTGGTCTGCTAGTCATAGAGTCATAGAGTTATACAGCACAGAAAGAGGCCCTTCGGCCCATCGTGTCTGCGCCGTCCATCAAGCCCTGTCCAATCTAATCCCATTTTCCAGCATTTGGTCCATAGCCTTGTATGCAATGGCATTTCAAGTGCTCATCCAAATGCTTCTTGAATGTTGTGAGGGTTCCTGCCTCTACCGCCCTTTCAGGCAGTGAGTTCCAGACTCCAACCACCCTCTGGGTGAAAAAGTTCCTCCTCAAATCCCCTCTAAACCTCCTGCCCCTTACCTTGAATCTATGCCCCCTTGTTATTGACCCCCCTACTAAGGGGAAAAGTTCCTCTTTATCTACCCTATCTATGCCCCTCATCATTTTGTACACCTCAATCAGGTCCCCCCTCAGCCTTCTTTGCTCCAAGGAAAACAACCCCAGCCTGTTTAGTCTTTCTTCATAGCTGAGGCGCTCCATCCCAGATAACATCCTGGTGAATCTTCTCTGCACCCTCTCCAAAGCAATTACATCCTTCCTATAGTGAGGTGACCAGAACTGCACACAGTACTCCAGCTATGGCCTTACCAGCGTTTTGTACAGCTCCATCATAACCTCCCTGCTCTTATATTCTATGCCTCGGCTAATGAAGGCAAGTTTCCCATATGCCTTTTTAACCACCTTATCTACCTGTTCCGCTGCCTTCAGGGATCTATGTACATGTACACCAAGGTCCCTCTGACCCTCTGTACTTCCTAGGGTCCTACCACTCATTGTGTATTCCCTTGCCTTATTTGTCCATCCAAAATGCATCACCTCGCACTTTTCAGGGTTAAATTCCATTTAGTGTAGCCACGTGATGCACATAAGGAACTGCGTATCCTAAGTAACACGAACCCGTCCAAAGCTGGGGTAGCCACGGATACGCTTTGTGGCCACATATAAAATATGTGCCATTATATGCAATGTAAGTCTTCCAAACATTGTGCATCTCGGTAATCTTTCCCTTCCACGGGCTGTTACTAGTCTTATTCCAAACTGTACTCATGTTCCAAGCCCCGTTGGTAAAGGTACAACCACCGTCTAACCCAGTTCTGTTTTCCTCCAATTCATAATTCTGCTCGCACTCACTCCATCCCACAACCTGCCCATCCAGTCGTTTGCTGATTAAGCATAATCTTCCCTTGGGTTGACCGATTCCCGATGTGTTAGTAACTACCAGGAACGGGGGGTGGTGAGTGCGGTCGTACTTCGGTTGGTACCATCCTCGGAAGGCAGTGAGGCTATAGCCTGTACTCCTCCAATCCTCTGCCTCCAATTTCTGTCTAAATCCCCACTCTACCAGAGTTCCCTCGGTACTATTTTGTCGAATAATCCATTCAGCCATGTCTGAGGCATTAAAAGGGATGGCTCTTAAGGGAATTCCCCCCTTTGCATGGGTCGGAACGTGGGAACATACCCAAAAACTGGACTGATTAAAACACTCAGCATAAACATACGACATGTAAAGAAATGTATTCACGTGCAATTCCCTCTTTAGTCGCTTGAGGGCATCCGGGCACCGTAAGTCGATAGAACACGAAGTATTTCCGCACGGAACAGTCCAAATACCTCTGCCAGTCAAGTACGTTCTCGAATTCCAAGTAAGCCAAGCCATCATTCCGGTTTCTCGCTCTAATATCCACTCCTTTCGGCTGTCATCATCATGGGCTGGGCATTGAATGGTGTCCCGATTACACAGTCTTATCCGATTCCATTGCTGACAAAAGCATTCATATTCGAGTGGAGTGATGTCCATCACACATGCTGCAACTACACTAATACATATAAGCAATTTCATCTTATTACTCTATTTTAACAATGTCCCAAAGGCTATACCGCCAACCTAACTAATTGTTGCTTGATGTGCCTTCAATAACCAAAAAACTAGAAGTTATAGACTTTAACAAGTTGGCTTTTAATCACTAAGATCAGAGCTAACATCTCAACACACTGACTGGCTCGCAGGAATGAGTCATACAGGTTAGTCAGGAAAGAGGAAGTGAAACTATACACCGTGTGGGGGAGGGTAATATACATGAGTGCAAATCGAATACAGGCAAGACAAACAGATTTCATTACATTCACCCCTTCTTTAGATTTAGTCCATCGGGGTGATGTTTCTTAAAAGCTGGTATAAGTGAGTCTGTCAGGAGGTTTTGTGGTTCTCAGTGATCGGCGCAAAGCCGGTTGTGGTGCCTCTAGTGGAGTGGATTCTGGTTCCTCCACTGTCCTGGCCTCCGCAGTGTCTTCCAGATTATCTGCAGTGTCCTCCAGGTTAAAGTTGGGTATTGATACCTCTGGGCGTCCTGTCTCTTTGTGTAGGTCTTCCTCGGGTAGTCTCCCATCGTTCTCTCCGCTCCCCGAGGGAGCGAGGTCTTTTATGGAAACAGTGTCCTCTCGCCCGTCAGAGTATTCGATATAGGCGTTCTGAGGGTTTGCATGGAGGAGCTGTACCTTTTCCACAAGGGGGTCTGTTTTATGGCCTCTCACGTGCTTCCGCAATAGTACTGTCCCCGGGGACGTCAGCCACGTGGGTAGAGATATGCCCGAGGTCGATTTCCGGGGGAAAACGAACATCTTTTCGTGAGGGGTAGCGTTAGTGGCTGTACATAACAGAGACCTTATGGAGTGGAGCACGTCTGGGAGGACTTCCTGCCAGCGGGAGGTCGGAAGGCCTTTTGACTTTAAGGCTAACGTGACAGCCTTCCAAACAGTAGCATTCTCCCTTTCCACTTGCCCATTACCCCGGGGGTTGTAGCTAGTGGTTCTGCTAGTGGCTATCCCCTTTGAGAGCAAGAACTGGGGCAGTTCGTCACTCATAAATGACGTCCCCCTATCGCTGTGTATGTAGTTTGGCATGCCAAACATGCAGAATAGATTACAGAGACACTTGATGACCGTGGCACTGGTCATGTCTGGGCAGGGAATGGCGAAGGGGAAGCGGGAATATTCATCGATGATATTGAGGAAGTATACGTTACGGTCGGCAGAGGGAAGGGTCCCTTGAAGTCCAGACTTAGGCGCTCGAATGGCTGTGTGGCTTTGATAAGGTGTGCACGGTCAGGCCTGTAGAAACGAGGCTTGCACAGATGTGGCAGGCTCTGGTCATTGCCCTGACCTCCTCGATGGAGTGGGGCAGATTGCGGGACTTTATAAAATGGTATAGTCGGGTGACCCCTGGGTGACAGAGGCCGTTGTGGAGACCCTGTAATTTGTCTGTATGAATGCTGGCACACATTCCCCGCGATAGGGCGTCTGGGGGTTCATTAAGGGCTCCCGGCCTGTACATAATATCATAGTCGAACGTGGATAGTTTGATCCTCCACCTGAGTATTTTGTCATTCTTGATTTTCCCCCTTTGTTTGTTATTAAACATGAAAGCCACCGACCGCTGGTCGGTGAGCAGGGTGAAACGTTTGCCGGCTAGGTAGTGTCTCCAGTGCCGCACTGCCTCCACTATAGCCTGTGCCTCCTTCTCGACAGAAGAGTGCCTGATTTCAGGTCCCTGAAGGGTTCGGGAGAAGAAGGCCACAGGTCTTCCAGCCTGATTGAGGGTCGCAGCTAAAGCAAAGTCTGACGCATCGCTTTCGACTTGAAAGGGAATGCTTTCGTCCACTGCACACAGTGCAGCCCTTTCAATGTCCTGTTTGATACTGGTGAAAGCCTCCCGAGCTTCAGCTGATAGTGGGAAGGACGTCGATTTAATGAGGGGTCGGGCCTTATCAGAGTAATTGGGCACCCATTGGGCATAATACGAAAAAAATCCCAGGCACCTTTTTAAAGCTTTGGGATTGTGTGGCAGGGGCAGTTCCTTTAGGGGGCGTAATCGGTCAGGGTCCGGTCCAATTACCCCATCTTCCACCACACAGCCGAGGATACAGAGACGGGTTGTGTTGAAGACACATTTGTCTTCGTTGTAGGTTAGATTCAGCTTTAGGGCAGTTTTAAAAAATCTCGCAAGATTTAGATCGTGGTCTTGCTGGTTGTGCCCGCAGATAGTGACATTTTCCAGATAGGGGTAGGTAGCTTGTAGTTTATTCTCATCAACCATGCGGTCCATCTCACGTTGGAAGACCGAGACCCCATTTGTTACCCCGAAGGGCACTCTGAGAAAATGGTAGAGGCGTCCGTTCACCTCAAAGGCGGTGTATGGGTGGTCCTCCATTCTAATGGGGAGCTGGTGATATGCGGATTTGAGGTCGATAGTCGAGAAGACTCGGTATTGCGCGATCTGGTTGACCATTTCTGATATGCCGGGTAAAGGGTAGGCGTCCAGCTGGGTATAAATATTAACAGTCTGGCTGTAGTCAATTACCATCCGTTTCTTTTCGCTATTTTTAACTATGACTACTTGGGCACGCCACGGACTGGTACTGCATTCAATAATGCCTTCCCGCAGGAGTCTGTCCACTTCCGCCTTGATAAAGTGTCTGTCTTCCAGACTGTACCATCTACTTTTGGTCGCTATGGGCCTACAGTTCGGAGCGAGATTAGCGAATAAAGAGGGCGGGCTGATTTTTAAGGTTGATAGGCCACAGACTGAGTGGCGGCTGGGACCCGCCATATGCTAGCGTGACACTTTCGTGGTGGCACTGGCAGTCCAGGCCCAGGATTACATTAACACAGAGTTCTGGCATCACGAGGAGTTTAAAATCCTTGTCGTCCGTGCCTTTTACAGTCAGTGTTACCACACAGTAGCCCAAAATGTCCGAAGTGTGGGGCTTAGCAGCCATAGCAATTCTGCTCCGTGTAGGGGTTACCGTTAATGAGTGCTGCTGTACCAGGCTAGGGTGGATAAAACTCTCGGTACTCCCACAGTCAATTAAACATTTCGTTAAATTCCCGTTTACCTGTATGTCCATCATGGATTTTGTCAACGGGTGTGGCCTGGATTGATCCACCGTGATCGAAGCCACTGTTGGGCCCTGGGCGGCCGTTGAGTCGGGAAAAGATGGTGGATCCCAAGATGGCGGCCCGCACGGCACGCACGAGGCAGTGACGGAGTTGGAAATCGGATTCCCCCTGCAGACTTTGCTAAAATGCCCCTTTTTCTTACATTTGAAGCATGTAGCGTCCTTCGCTGGGCATCGTTGTCTGGGGTGCTTGGCCTGGCCGCAGAAGTAGCATTTCAGGCCTCGAGACATTGCCGCTGTAGTAGGACTCCTGGGTGAACTTCTGTGTGGGGACTCCGGCGGTGTAGAGCTGGTCTGAGACCTGGATGGGGAAGATGGCTGATTCCAAGATGGCGGCCCGCTCGGCGCGCACGAGGCGGTGAGGGCCGCATGGCTGGAAGAATAAGAGTCAGAGTTTTTCTGGGCCACGTCCAGCGATTGCGCAGTGGCCACTGCCTTTTTTAAGTCCAGGACCTCCTTCTCCAGCAGTTTCTGCTGGATATAATTCGATTTGAGGCCCGTGATGAAGGAATCGTGGACCAATTCGTCAAAGTACACGTTAGCCGTCACGGCCTTGCAGTTACAGTCCCGGACCAAGTCCTTTAGGCCCTGTAAGAAATCGTCCATTGATTCCTCAGGTCGCTGCCTGCGTGTAGCCAGCAGATGTCTGGCGTACACTTCGTTTACTGGCCTCTGGTATTGGGCCTTCAGGAGAGTGATGGCCTCCGTGTAAGAGGTGGCGTCCCGGATGAACGAATAAATCCGATGATTAACGCGAGTAGTCAGTAGACTCAGTTTACCTACCTCGCTAGCAGATGAGGCCCTCGCGAAGAGTTCGAAGCATTTGAGCCAGTGTCCAAATTGATTTGATGCTTCAGCAGAATGTGGATCCAAGTCCAGACGCTCTGGTTTTAGGAGTCGATCCATCCTAGTATTCTTTAGTGATTAAAATTGATGTGCCTTCAATAACCACAAAACTAGAAGTTATAGACTTTAACAAGTTGGCTTTTAATCACTAAGATCAGAGCTAACATCTCAACACACTGACTGGCTTGCAGGAATGAGTCATACAGGTTAGTCAGGAAAGAGGAAGTGAAACTATACACCGTGTGGGGGAGGGTAAAATACATGAGTGCAAAACGAATACAGGCAAGAACGAATACAGGCAAGAACAAACAGATTTCATTACATTGCTTGTAGATCCTATTGTCCTGTAGGGGCATATAAGTACATAAGTATTAGTTTGACGGTCCCATCATTACCATTTGGATTCCTCCTTCCCCCTCTTGGCGTCGAGGTGGGTGGTGTGGTGTATGTAACCGTTCCACCTTTAAGAGAACTATTTTAAGAGTTGCACTACTTTATCTTGGCTGCTGTATACTGTAATACCGGTGGTGACCACACCGGTATATAAGTGCTGTGTAATAATTTATTGGGCAGTTCCGCCCTGACCTTCGACTAGTAAAGACCTGTTAAAAGTTACTCTTGTGGTCTGTGTAGTAATTCTCACTATAACACACAGACTTAACAGTGGCGACGAGTACGATCTTACCCTGCGGCAGAGATACATCCAAGGCAGTTTAACAGGCGTCGAGAGGAGGCATCTGCCCTCATCATTCTGCTGAGAGAAGACTCGGGTCTGCAGAGCAAAGGAAGAATTCTGACACGAAGCCTTCCATCAGCAACAGGCAGTGATCATCCCTTCTATCACGGTGGTGGGTAAGCCGATCAGCGACGAGCAAGTCGGCCACGTTGGCTGTGAAGTAGGGGAGGGAAAAACAGAGGATATAAGGGCAGAGAACTCGACCACGGCCGGGGAAAAGAGCCGGACAGAAGTCGGGGCCAGAGGCGCTGAGACTGGGGCAGCGTAAGGCACAGGAGCCGCGGTGAATGCAAACGCAGCCGGTGCGAAAGACCGGGCTGCAAGCGGGCTGGGAGACGCAACAGCGTCGAGAGAGAGCTCGACCGCGACCGGTGAAAAAAGCCAGGCAGCTACCGAGGCCGCGAGGCGCAGTGACCGGGTCAGCGTAAGGCGCGGGAGAATTTTTTTTTAAAAACCGCGGAGAACTCAGCCGCAGCCGGGGGAAAGGACCGGACTGCAAGAGGGGCTGGGAGGCACGATTTGAAAACCGCTGGGGAGGGCGAACGCAGCAATACGGCAATCGCCATTACAGCCAGCGGGGTAGAAAGGCAAACGCGGGAAGCCGCCATTTTCGTAGGCGGGGGAAGAAGACAAGCGCGGGAAACCGCCATTTTGAAAAAAAAAAGAAAAGAAAAATTTCTTTTTGTTTCTCAAGAAGATTGCGAGGATGCCTAAGCATGGTAACATCAACGATTTCGATCCCGATGTTGAAGATTGGGCCACGTATGTAGAACGCATAGAAATATATTGTAAGGCAAATAAAATATCAGATGAAGATAAAGCACTAACCTTACTAAACTCAATGGGTGCAAAGACATACGGGCTATTGAAGCATCTTCTATCACCAGCTAAACCGGCGGATCAGACTTTCGCTAAAATTGTTGCTGTTCTGAAAAATCATTTGAACCCCACACCGCTGATGTTAGCGGAACGATTTAAATTCTATGCGAGAACGCAAATGAAAGAGGAAAGCAACGCAGAGTATTTAATTGAACTGCGTAAGCTAGCGAAATACTGTCAGTTTGGGGAAAGACTGACAGAGGCACTGAGAGACAAATTTGTGTGTGGATTGTCGAAAGAAGGAACACAAAAGCGGCTGCTTGAAGAGAATGATCTTACACTTGATAAGGCTGTCACTATTGCAGCATCGCACGAAGCCGCAGCGAGAGGCACTGCGGAAATGCAGCTGAAGGCAGCGGTACTCAGCGTAGATCAAATGGCTTTGGGTACAATGAAATGTTATCATTGTGGAAAGACAACACACGATCAGAACCAATGCTGGTTTAAAAACCAGGAATGTAGAAAATGTGGCAAGCTTGGTCACATAGCTAAAGTATGCCGGTCAGGAAAGAAGACCAGCAACAAAAAGTCACCGCAGGAAAAGTGCAGAAAGGTACATAAGGTGGCTGAGAAGAGTTCGGATGAACAGAATTCGGATTCAGACTCCAACAGCAAGGAACTGGGTAGTCTGAGAATTCACAATGTGAGTAAGGAAGCTGACCGACAAACTATTTGGGTCACACTTCAGATAGCAGGAGTCCAAGTGAAGATGGAATTGGACACCGGATCGGTGTTGACGGTCATGAATAAGCAAGATTACAAAAGGTTATTCACACATATTCCCCTACGGGATACGGAGATAGTATTGCAGACATACACGGGGCAAAAAGTATACCCCATCGGAAAGATAAAAGTCAAGGTGGTACACAAGGGCAAAGAACACCAAGGAATGGACATATATGTACTACCTGAGGGAGGTCCACCACTTCTGGGACGGGAGTGGATCAGGAAAATAAATATGGACTGGCACTCCCTAAAAGCAATAACGGTAGATTCCGGAAAAAAAGATGTCAAACCTGAACGATTGTCCAGAATATTGGATGAGGCTAAAGAGGTGTTCCAACAGGGACTGGGAACACTGAGAGGAATTAAGGCAAAAATCAAGATTGCAGAACATGCAAACCCAAAATTTTTCAAAGCCTTATGCGATACGACCTGCTGTGGAAGCTGAGCTGGAAGGGCTTGAACGTTCAGGAGTACTGTCTAAGGTGGACTGGAGTGAGTGGGCCACGCCCATTGTTCCCGTCATGAAGCGTTCATCGAGTAACAAGCCAAGGGAACCGGGGAAGGTCCGCACCTGTGGAGACTTCAAGATCACAGTTAATCCAGTGCTTCACACGGTGCAATATCCGCTTCCGCGGATTGAGGATATCTTTGCTTCATTGTCTGGCGGGAAACACTTCACCAAGATAGACCTGGCGCAAGCATACTTACAGATGGAAGTTGAGGAAGAGTCGCGTCAGTATCTCACAATCAACACGCACAGAGGCTTGTATCGATATAATAGACTGGTTTTTGGAGTGGCTTCGGCTCCAGCAATTTGGCAGAGGGCCATGGAGCAGGTATTACAGGGAATTCCAAGCACTCAATGTTACTTGGACGATATCCTGATTACAGGAGATGACAATGAGGAACACCTTGCAAATTTGAAACTGGTGCTCACCAGGTTGAAGGAATATGGCCTTCGAGTTAATCGCCAGAAATGTGAGTTCTTTCAGAAACGGATCTCGTACTGTGGTCATGTCATTGACCAGGAGGGGCTGCACAAGTCATCTGACAAGATCAAAGCTGTTGTGAAGGCTCCCGCTCCGGAAAATGTATCCCAGTTGAGGTCGTTCCTAGGGTTGATTAACTATTACCATAAGTTTCTGCCAAATCTATCCACGGTGCTGCACCCACTGAATGCTCTTTTGCAGAAAGAAGTACCATGGAAGTGGAGCAAGGACTGTAAGAAGGCCTTTCGCAAAAGCAAGGCATTGATCACCTCAGAGGAAGTGTTGGCTCACTTCAACCCAATGCTACCTATTCGTTTAGCTTGTGATGCTTCTCCTTATGGTATTGGAGCAGTACTCTCACACAAGTTGCCAAATGGCTCGGAAAGGCCAGTCGCATTTGCATCCAGATCATTGACCTCCGCTGAGCGCAACTATGCTCAGATAGATAGGGAGGCTCTCAGCCTGGTGTGGGGAGTAAAGAAGTTTAATCATTACCTGCAGGGCCAGAAGTTTACACTGCTGACAGACCACCAGCCGTTGGTATCCATATTCAACCCTAAAAAGGGCGTTTCCATTATGACAGCGCAAAGGCTACAGAGGTGGTCCCTTTTCCTAGGGGCACACCAATATGACATAGAATACAAAGGATCAAAACAGCATGGGAATGCTGACAGTTTATCACGCCTACCGTTGCCAACGGTAGAAGAGGCGCCTACAGTGGACCCAGTGGAGATGTTCCACTCAACCATAGTGGAATGTCTACCAGTAACAAATTCTACCATCGAAAAGGAAATGAGAAATGACCCGACTCTCTCACGAGTCTACGATTTAACGGTGAAGGGATGGCCAGCACATGGCGAACCACTGTTGCCAGCTTTCTCGCAAAGAAGAGAGCAGCTGTCAGTGTGCCGAGGAACTTTGATGTGTGGATCCAGAGTGGTGATTCCACCCAAACTCCAGCATAAAGTGCTAAAGGAGCTTCACGAGGGGCATCTGGGTGGAGTAAAAATGAAGAACCTAGCCAGAGCGTTTGTGTGGTGGCCAGGTATCGATGGAGACATCGAAGAAATGACCAAGAGCTGTCTAGGATGCCAGAAGGTCCAAAACGCCCCACCACAAGCCCCTCTACATCCATGGGAGTGGCCCTCATTTCCATGGCAAAGGGTACATATCGACTTTGCTGGTCCAGTTATGGACTCCATGTTCTTAATCGCGGTGGATGCACACTCCAAGTGGCTGGAGGTAATAAAGATGTCCTCCACCACCACGGAAAAAACCATTACAGTATTAAGGACCATATTTGCCAGGAATGGGCTGCCGGAACAGATCTGTTCTGATAATGGACCGCAATTTGTGTCCGAAGAATTCAGGAAGTTCTTAAAAAACAATGGGGTTAAGCACTACACGTCCGCCCCATACCATCCCGCCACCAATGGATTAGCTGAAAGGTTTGTCCAGACCTTCAAGAAGGCCATAAAGGCCATGGGTAATGAAGACATAAATCTACAACATAAGGTAGATAACTTCTTGTTGGCGTACCGGAATGCAACACATGCGGTTACAAACCAAACTCCCGCCATGATGTTTTTCAGTAGAAGACTAAGATGCCGGCTGGATTTGATCAAGCCAAACATCAGAAGGGACGTAGAGAACCGGCAATTTCAAGGCATGAATGAAAGGCCAACTAGAACCTTCCAGATAGGTCAACAGGTTTTGGCCCGGGACTACCGTACCGAGAAATGGCAGCCTGGAACTATTTGCACACGACTAGGACCGCTGATGTATACCGTGGACATTGGTGAAAGCATAAGAAGGCGCCATGTTGACCAGATCATAGAGTCATCCGAAAAGGGACAACCTACTCCACAACTCTATACGCCTAATGATGAAGCAGAGATACCCATAGTATCTACCTCCGATCCGGTGATACTGGAATCAGATGAACCCGACACTGGCATTCAAGCCGAATCGACCTTGCCAAAAGAACCTACTACACCACCGAAAACTACTACACCACCGAGGCGTTATCCGGACCAAGTCAGGGAGCCTCCAGAGAGACTGAATCTGTGAACTGTGGTACATGAAGTTGTGTATATATGTTATTATTTTATGTTAATGGGGAATATATACTGTTAAGCTAAAAAGGGAGGATTGTGGTGTATGTAACCATTCCACCTTTAAGAGAACTATTTTAAGAGTTGCACTACTTTATCTTGGCTGCTGTATACTGTAATACCGGTGGTGACCACACCGGTATATAAGTGCTGTGTAATGATTTATTGGGCAGTTCCGCCCTGACCTTCGACTAGTAAAGACCTGTTAAAGGTTACTCTTGTGGTCTGTGTAGTAATTCTCACTATAACACGCAGACTTAACAGGTGGGATTGTTCCCATATGTACTTCAGAATCCAGCCCAAGGTGGAGCAAATTAAAATAATACATTTTGCCCAAACCAATCCTCGCACTAGCGCCCATTCCCACTCCTTATACTACATCCAATATCTCGCACTCTCCATAACTGGTATTTGTCTTGGGGCGTCCATTTCTACTCTGGTGAAGGGTTGTAGGTCTTTAGCTGTGTCCAGTGCTTCCACCGCCCCATACACTTTATATCAATGCAAGCACACGTGTCTCCGCTGATAAGGACTTGATGAGGGCCAGACCATTTTGGGACGAACCCTGGTTTTTCTGTTAGGACTTTAACCATTACTCTCGTTCCCTCAGGAGGAACGTCTGGCAATGCAGTCAATTCTAAGTCTTTGTCCTTTTCTTCCTGTCTTTCCCTAGCCTGTTGTCTCATCTCCTTTAACTGTTTGCTCAATTCCAGGACATACCGGCGGAGTCTGTCTTGCAAAGGTCCTAGTTCCTCTCCTCCCGTAATTATTCCATGGGGGAGCTGCATTGCTCGCCCTGTCATTAATTCATAAGGCGACAAGCCTGTAGTTCAATTTGGTATAGGTCTTAGTTTCATTAATACAGCGGGCAGTACATCTACCCAAAATTGATGTTTTCCACTCAGTGCTTTTGCTAATGCATTTTTTAAGGTCCTATTCATTCGTTCTACCATCCCCGAACTCTGGGGGTGATAGGGGATGTGGAACTTCTGTTTTATTCCCATCCATGCAAAAATATTCTTTACTACTGCTCCTGTGAAATGGGTTCCTTGGTCGGAGACAATTTGCGTCTGGACCCCCCATCGTGGTATTATTTCTTCTGCCATTATCCGTGCTACAGTGGTGGCAGTGCAATTTCGCATGGGAAAAGCTTCCACCCACCAGGTAAATTGATCTATTATTACTAGGCAGTATTTCTTTCCCCTGGAGCTTGGCAATGGCCCTG